>NC_091950.1:99728962-100089584 GCF_031021105.1 Erythrolamprus reginae | reverse complement strand
AAGGATAGTGATGTTCCACTTGAAAACCATCACGGATCCACTGTTAGACCCTCTGCAATTTGCATACCAAGCAAATAGATCGATAGATGATGCTGTTAATATGGCTCTACACTACATCCTTCAACATCTTGAATCTCCAATGACCTACGCTAGGGTCCTCTTTGTAGACTTCAGTTCAGCATTCAACACCATCATACCAGACACTCTCTTAACCAAACTAAATCAGCTAGCGGTACCTGAACACACTTGTAAATGGATCACAAGCTTCCTAACAGACAGGAAGAAGCAGGTAAAGCTAGGAAAAATCACATCAGATACATGTAAAATTAGCACAGCCCCCCCCCCCCCAGGCTGTGTACTCTCACCACTTCTCTTCTGTCTATTCACTAATGACTGCATCTCAAACAATCCATCTGTTAAACTACTGAAGTTTGCAGATGATACAACAGTGATCGGACTCATTTGAGACAATGATCAATTCGCATACAAATGAGAGGTTGAACAACTATCCTTGTGGTATGACCGGAACACCCTAGAACTAAACATACTCAAAACCATAGAAATTGTGGTAGACTTTAGTAGAAACCTTTCCACCCTTCCACCTCACAATACAAGACAACACAGTATCAACAGTAGAAACCTTCAAATTTCTATGTTCTATCATATCTCAAGACCTAAAATGGTCACCTAACATCAAAAACATCATCAAAAAAGCACAACAAAGACTGTTCTTTCTGCGCCAACTCTGGAAGCTCAAACTTCCCAAGGAGCTGCTGATCCAGTTGTACAGAGGAATTATTGAGTCTGTCATCTGCACCTCTATAACTGTCTGGTTTGGTTCTGCAACCCAACAACACTGGCACAGACTTCAGAGGATAATCAGAACTGCATAAAAAATAATGGCTGTTTATCTGTCTTACATTGAGGACCTGTATACTGCATTAGTCAAAAAGAGGGTGGTGAAAATATTTACTGACCTCTTGCATCCTGGACACAAACTGTTTCAACTCCTACCCTCAAAACGTCGCTACAGAGCACTGCACACCAAGACAACTAGACACAAGAACAGTTTTTTTCTGAACACCATCACTCTACTAAACAAATAATTCCCTCAACACTGTCAGACTTTCTACTAAATCTGCACTTCTATTTCTACTAGTTTTTTCTCATCATTCCTATCACACTTTTCCTCCCACTTAGGACTGTATGACTGTAACTTGTTGCTTGTATCCTAAGATGTTTATTAATATTGATTGTTGCATGGAAGACATGGGGATGCACAAGAGATGCCCCAAAGTACAAGGACAGTTCCAAGGGCAATGTAAATAAGAATGCATAGGGGTCACAGAGATGCATGAGACACACTGGCTAGGATAGCAAAAAGGCGTAGCACAGTTTAGGAAGTATGTCTGTGGTTGCTTGGCAGTACACAAGAATTGCCTTGCAGGTCAGTGATGGTGCCCAATAATAATAATAATAATAATAATAATAATAATAATAATAATAATAATAATTTATTAGATTTGTATGCCGCTCCTCTCCGAAAGTGATGTGACCAGGAAGATATATTGGGGTGCCCAAGAGGTGCCATGTAGATCTGGAAAATCCATGTAGGAACATCACAGACCAAGGGAGGATCATAAAAGGTACGATATGGGTCAGAGAAAGTGTGCATGGGAGAAGGATGGAGCAGGAAGATGGGAATATGGGAGTACACAAGCGGTATGGTTGAGCTCGAGAAGGTGCATGGTGTGTGCAAGAAGGATTGGCATGGGTTTCTCTTTCCTTTTCTAGGAGATAGTGGGGGATGGAGCAAGGGATTTTATGATTAGCTGCGAAACCATCACAATAGTTGAAAATGAATATCACATGTGGTACTGAGCTACCCAGCAGTACCTAATAGCTCTTAAACAGCCACAAAATCCCCAAATTTCATTCTTTGGATATCACGTGTCCTAGATTTTAGAAACATTCCATAAATCAGCTCCTTTGAAGACCTTTTATTCAAAATTGCTGTCCTACAATGGACCGTTTCACTCAATTAAAGGTCCCAAAGCTAGAGTCTTAGTAGTATACACAGATAAGGAAGGGAATGTCTCCAAGCCTTTCTGGTGAAATTGTTTGAAATCACAAGAACAACATCTATAGGCATCCTAGATAGGATAACTCTTGTGATTCACAGCCTGATCGCTCAAGGCAACTCAAAGGCATTTCTCTCTGGATCTTAAGCCAGCAGTAATAGAGTCAAATTTATTTGAAATGACATTTGAGGAGCCAGATTCTCTGACACAGTCATTACGGCCTTCTGTGATATAATACAGATCCCAAAGACTTTCAACACTTTCAGTGGCAGATTATAGAGTGTAGACATTAATGCGTAACATCCAGCCGATTATTGTCAACTGCAGCCTCCAGGCAAGTGAGGATCAGGATAGCTCAGCAACATTTATTTCAGGCATTTGTGTTTGTGTGTGCTTGTGTCCCGCGGCGATGCAAGGCATTAAGTAGGTCTGAAGTCTCAGCACCTAGAGGGTATTAAGACATGAGCCTGAAGTAGATTTTTTAATTTTAAACAAACTAAATTGGCAATCACACTCATCTTTAGTATTTGCTTTTGACTTTCTGAATGCAACTGTGTTACCAAGGGTGTTAAATTGTAAGAAATATTAAAACTGCACATCCAATTTAAGATGCTTAGTAAGTAGGTTTTATCCAAAAATATGATAATATTAGCACTAATACCATCTCAGCGTGGAAGATATCTCACAAAGTACTGCAACAATTCGTTCTTTTTGTTTTGAATGCTTTAAGAAAAGCATCCGGCAAATACTGTAGTTTTTTTGCTAGGCTCATTCAAATAAATCCAGATGTGGTACTTAATATAATGATACGTGGAAATGACCTTGAGAGACAGGAGAAAGAACCACCGCCTTGTCAATTGTTTGACAAACAAAAACTGAGTCCAAAGGAAGGAGGAGGAAGAAAGTATCTCAGAAGGGACCATCCCTACTATTCAGAAGTAAGTAAGGGACATAAATAGTAGTTCTAAACCTGCAAGATTCTATTAATATATTCTTAGACTTAAAGACAAGTCTATTTATTTATTTATTTATTTATTTATTTATTTATTTAGTTAGTTAGTTAGTTAGTTAGTTAGTTAGTCATTCATTCATTCATTCATTCATTCATTCATTCATTCATTCAATTTTTATGCCGCCCTTCTCCTTAGACTCAGGGCAGCTTACAACATGTTAGCAATAGCACTTTTTAACAGAGCCAGTATCTTGCCCCCACAATCTGGGTCCTCATTTTACCCACCTTGGAAGGATGGAAGGTTGAGTCAACCTTGAGCCGGTGATGAGATTTGAACCGCTCACCTTCAGATCTACAGTCAGCTTCAGAGGCCTGCAGTACAGCACTCTACCTTCTGCGCCACCCCGGCTTCATGGTGACACAGCGGTTAGAATGCAATACTGTAGGATACTTCTATTGACTGCTGGCTGACTACAGTTTGTCAGTTCACCCTTCACCAAGCTCAAGGTCGATTTGGCCTTCCATTCTTTCGAGGCGGGTAAAATGAGGACCTAAATTGTTGGAGCAATATGCTGACTCCATAAACTACTTAGAGATGGTTGTAAAGTCCAAGTGCTATTGCTATCATGATTTTGCTTCTTGACTGGACTGCTTTGAAGAACCATCACTAACCAAAAATCCACATGATGAGACTTTCCTTTTCTGTCCTGATATAGGCAATCCATTAAGGTTCATATGCTTCCCCTTGGAGACCTGAATGTTATATTGCACTTCCTATTCTTTGTTCCCTGAGTTCTCAAGATGGAAGAAAATATTAACTCAATATTAAAACTCAGGAGACCAAAATGGAAGTATATTCAATTTTGGCACAGCTTTAAGATGCAAAATATCTCCGTCATCTACAATATACAGTATAGGAGCTGCAACAACCATGGTGTAGGGCAAACAGGCAGGAGACTGGCAGAATTTATTCATGAACACCAAGTAGCAGTCAGAAGACATGATGAATTTTTTAAAAATTCACAACTTATAGACAGATTTAACCATTGTTTCAATTGGGAAAATATGACAATCCTAGACTTAGGCCAAATGCAAAAATGCTAGGGAATTTCTAGAAGCCTAGCACTCTGACAGATTAGCCATCAATAGCAATGGCAATAGCACTTAGACTTATATAGCATTTCACAGTGCTTTACAACCTTCTCTAAGCAATTTACAGCATATTGCCCCCAACAATCTGGGTCTTCATTTTACTGAAGGATGGATGGCTAAGTCAACCTTGAGCTGGTGTGACCTGAACTGCCAAACTGCTGTAAGCCAGTGATCAGCAGTAGTAGCCTGCAGTATTGGATTCTACCCACTGCGCTATTGCAGCTCTCAATAGACACATAGACATTAACAACACCTATAGACTGTGCAAAAGAGACAAACAGCCCAAAAGGAAACAAAAAAAAACCTAAGCACCTCTCCTCCAGCAATCAGCACCCAGATCAGCATAGATTAACTGCCAAGAAACTGCCCAAGAGCCAGTATTAAACAGCTCAACTAAAGAATCTCTTAGACCACTCCTGCCAACATTGACAGGCAAACCACCAGAATATAAACTGACAGCAAATAGCATTCCTTGCTAGCACTGATAATGTTACCTAGTTTGAGTAATGAAATGCCTGCAAGAAAACAAGTAAGCTCGGGGAGCACCAAATGAGAGCATCCCATTTCAACCTTGAGCTACAAATATTCTCCTTTATTGTTGGTTGATATTATCCCTAATCTAAAAAGCCTTTAGCTGCCACTTGGATGTAATAACTAAGATGGGCAATAATTAAAGAAATATTAGTCCTCTGCTCAATTAGCTCTGTCAGTTTCTCTTTTCTTGTAATGTATAAAAAGACAAATAACAACAAAAAATAAACTTTGAGGATCATGAAAAAATATGATAATTAAATAATATTTAAAATAGATGCATATAAATTATGGACTGTATTTTTTGTATGCTATATGCCCTAAGGTAAACTTCTTTACTTACATATAGGCTTAGCCATACTGCCAAGTTCCATATTTACCAGCTGTACTTTCCTCTTTCGCTGGGAAATCTCAGAAAAACTATTGAAAACAAAATATTAATAAACCCCTATGCCTATAAATTGTCCACCAGATGATCCCTGGAGGAATGCATTTGGTTTAAAGAGCTGCATAAAATTGCTACCTTTCTTGTCCAGATCGAAAGCTGCTTTTAAACTTCAAATCCAATGTGATGTGCAACCCTAATTTATATTTATCCTTTCCTTGACTTTTTTCTTCTACTAGTCATCATAAGAAAAAATCATTCTATCAGTTTAACAATTCCCTAGTTGGACAAAGTTGAAAAAGAATATTGAACTCAATGTCTTTAGGAGTAGGCAAATCTGTTCAAGCAATTTCTCAGTTTTCTCCAACATGTTAATTTCAGTTTATTTATGCTTAGTTTGTAAACTGACCTGCCCCCCCCCAACAGGATACATAGACATTTTCATGCATAATCATAGGCATTATCTATATCATGGAGACTTTGTTTTTATGTTGCCTAAATGGCTATGCTTTTATTATTCTCCCTAATATAATGCACCAATATTTTCTAATATAAAGTAGATATTTCTTTATTATTCTTCCTCTCTCTCTCTCTCCCTCCCCCCTCTCTCTTTCTCTCTCTCTGCAAATTCTTCCAATGGCTGGAGTGATTTATAAAGATTTCACCTGAGAGTTGAAAGATATGTCTAGGAGTGCCATAAGAGTCAACTGAGGCCCGTACTTGTCCATCTGTCTGGGAAGAGTTTGATCTGGTGACACCTAATGAAGTGGACAAGGCCATTGGAGCTGAGAGTTCCGCCACTTGCTTACTGGATCCGTGTCCATCCTGGATGGGTGTTTTCCCTCATTGACCCCCTCAGAGACGGTCCACAACTTGAGCGTCCTCCTCAATCCACAGCTCACATTAGAGAACCATTGGTTGCCGATCAGTTTCCGGTCACAATTCAAATGTTGGTTATGACCTATAAAGCCCTTCATGGCATCGGACCAGAATATCTACGGGACCACCTTCTTCCGCACGAATCCCAGTGACCAGTTAGGTCCCACACAGTTGACCTTCTCCATGCCCGTTGACTAAACAATATCATTTGATGGGACCCAGGGGAAGAGCCTTCTCTGTGGCGGCCCCAACCCTCTGGTATCAGCTCCCCCCAGAGATCAGAATTGCCCCCACACTCCTTGCCTTTCGTAAGCTCCTTAAAACCCACCTCTGTCATCAGGCATGGGGGAATTGAGATATTCATTTTCCCCAGGCCTATACAATTTTATGCATGGTATATTTGTGTGTATGTTTGGTTTTTAGTAAGGGTTTTTAGTTATTTTAAATATTAGATTTGTTATATGCTGTTTTATTATTGTTGTTAGCCACCCACCTCAAATAAAATAAAATAAAATAAATAAACAAACAAATAAATAAACAAATAAGGGACTGGGTGGGTGCCAACAGGCTCCAGCTCAATCCAGACAAGACGGAGTGTCTGTGGGTACTGCCTTCCAAGAACATATCCATCTGTCCATCCATCACCCTGTGGTGGGGACTTTTGACCCCCTCAGAGAGGGTCTGCAACTTGGGTGTCCTCCTCGACCCACCCTCCTTGGGTGGGTGGATGGATGGATGGATGGATGGATAGATAGATAGATAGATAGATAGATAGATAGATAGATAGATAGATAGATAATAAACAAACAAAGAAACAAACAAACAAGTGTATCTACTGACTTATTCCTTGCTAGGAAGGCAAAGGTTGCAAGAACATCTAGTGTTCTAGACTGACAAGATCCCTTCAGCAAAAAGCTTTCCTTCTGCCATGCTTCCATGCTTCCATGCTTGCCATGCACCCATTATTGGAACTTCTATAGCTAAGCAATGTGATTTCTTGATGTTTTGCCTATCATTGCTTCATGGTGGGAATTCCAGTCCCAATTAGGGCCATTAAGTGAAGAATACCTGTATCCTAAACTGGCTCTCTAGCATGCAGATTCTCAACACTGTCTGCATATAAACATACACAACATTCACATCTTTTTTTGTTTTTTATTAATCTTAGACCTGCACCAATTTTTAAACATTGTTTTAATCAAAAACCCAATCATTTCAGAGATATATATTTTGACTTGCCCATCAAAGTCCATATCGTCTAAAATTTTAAACAGAATTTGCCAGTTCAAATTGTCAAAAGCTTTTTTGGCATTTAAGAAGATTGGGGCAGCTTCTTTTCAATTCTATTGTCGTAAATATTTTATTCCATCCAATACAGTCCTCACATTATCTTTTAATTATCTTTTAGGTGAAAATATAACCCAGATATCTGGGGCCAGAAGAACATTCATAACAAAAGAGAAGTGAGCACTCCGCAAAGCCATAGCTGCAAATGCTTCAACAATGGTGCCCATGCATGCCTGTCTAACATGTGGCAGAACATTTCGTGCCTGTATAGGTTTTACCAGCCACTTGCGGACACATTGCGTTCAGCTCACGAGATTCTCTTCAAACACGATGGGTGAACATTAGGTGAAAATCTACACTGATCTTCATAAATAAACTCCTGTAAAGAATTGCTAAAATGGAATAAATCCCTGCCAGAATTGATAAAAACAATGTATAATCATTGTTTAATAAAGATATTGGTCTATAATTTATGGTAGAAGTTAAATCATGTTCTTCCTATGATAACAATACCACCTTTTTTTCAGAATCTCAAACTTGGCATCTAAAGATTAAATAAACTTGACATCTAAGTCATTAAACACTGCTTTCTAATTTCAGTGGAATATGCTCATCATCGGAGCCTCTGGGACCTTTACATGCAGTTATGGTCTGTAGCACACCCTGCTGGTAAAATATAACGCAATAGAACCTTTCCTTCAAAAAAAGGAAAGAAAGAAAGAAAATCATTTTTTTTAATAAATTCAAGAAACAGTCAAAATATAGTTTTTTTTAAAAAATCAGATTCATTAAAAAGCAGATTTTAAATTTTCAATGCTTGAAAAATAAATTGGGAAAAAAAATCACTGGATCAGCTTGCCTTCAGAAGTTGTGGATACTCCATCACTGTTGGAATAACAGCGTTGGAAGGGACCTGGAGATCTGCTAATGCAGTGGTCCCCAAACGTGGCATCTTTAAGATTTGTGGACCCCTGCATATGAAGGGCTCCTGGTCCCTTCCAATCCTGTTGTTCTGTTATTTCTGTTAAAAATAATACCTTTGATTTGAATATGTTTAATCCTTGCCAATCTTTTAAGTCAAGAAAATACAGTAGAAATCTCTGACATTGCAAATTAAATGTAGCCCCAGAAATAAATAAAATCACCCAAGAGAACTTAACTGTTCCAAAAAAAGTCTCTCTTATTTATTTATTATTTATTTATAGTTCGGATTTGTAGGCCGTCCAATTCTTTATGGACTCTGGGCTTTAGGCCTGCCGGAAAAGCCATGATTTTATGACCTTCAAAGGGGTAGGGATCATGTGGATCTCAGGGGGAGTTGATTCCATAAAGCCAGAGCCACCACAGAGAAGGCCCTCCCATGTTGTCCCGTCAGCTGACATTGTCTGGCCGAAAGAACCTTAAGAAGACCAACTCTGTGGGCCCTAACCAGTAGCTGGGAGGAATGTGGCAGAATGCGGTCCTGTAGATAATCTGGTCCTAAGCCATCAAAGCCATCTTTCATGGCAAAGATAAGTAGATCCAAAAAGTGATTTAGAAATAAAGGAAATCATTTCTAGGATTCATAAATTTGGCCTACACAACACTGTCAACTCAATGGAAATCCCCACCTATCACTCAACTCACATTGAGGAATTGAAAAAATCTAAGTTTTTTCAATTTGGTCACAAGGTCAGATGTGTCCATTTTTTCCTTTCGGTCTAGAGAGAAAAGAAGCCTCATCCCATCCCACCCATTGTTCAGGAGACAAAACTAACTGTAATGTCATCTGACTTGAAAGATAGTTAAAATGTTGTTTTTGTCTCTGAAGGAGTCATATTATAGTGGCATTATCAAGCACAGACCATTAATTAGGCTTACTTTATAGAGAGTCATGGGTGAAAAGGTTCCATCAGAGTACCAGGGTAAGTAGCTATAAACATACATGTCTCTCCTACTGTTTATATCAAATCTATCTCCCAGCAGCTATCCCACATCGATAGTAACCCTCCCCTCTGGAAGAAAAGTGAAGAAATCTTCTTTTTCATACAATAGCTTTTTAGATGGCAGTTTTATCTTCACTTTTCTAAGACACTATTATCTGTTCCATATGTTGTATGACTTCCAGCCAGCTCATCATTCCTAGTTTAGAACCCAAATGGAAACTGCAATTGAAAAAGGGACCTTCCTCATACTCAAAACAGAAGAGTCCTATTTGTAGTAGGGTTCTATATAGCTTTAGCATTGGACCAGAATATCTCCGGGACCGCTTCCTGCTGCACGAATCCCAGTGACCAGTTAGGTCCCACAGAGTTGGCCTTCTCCGGGTCCCATCGACAAAACAATGTCGATTGGCGGGACTCAGGGGAAAAGCCTTCTCTGTGGCGGCCCCGGCCCTCTGGAACCAGCTGCCCCCAGAGATCAGAATTGCCCCCGCCCTCCTCGCCTTTCGTAAGCTCCTTAAAACCCACCTCTGTTGTCAGGCATGGGGGAACTGAGATATCCTTTCCCCCTAGGCCTATACAATTTATACATGGTATGTTTGTGTGTGTGCTTGTTTGGTTTTTAATAAGGTTTTTTTTAGTTATTTTAAATATTAGATTTATTATATGCTGTTTTTATTATTGTTGTTAGCCGCCCCGAGTCTACGGAGAGGGGTGGCATACAAATCTAATAAATAAGTAAATAAATAAATAAACACTTCAGGAAAACTGCTTACATCATTTTGGAATTGAATGTTTTGCCAGTGAGGTAAGACAAATGTTTGCATCCAATAGCAATAGAGGTTTCCTCTGTGTGTGCTTGCGTGTGTGTTGAAATTCAGAGTATAGAAGCTGGAAACAAACAATGTCAGACTGCATTTGGTAGCACTAATTCTTTTCCTTCAAAACTTCTTATACCTTCTAGAGCAATGGGATCCTGTGGGACTTCTCCATTTTAAATATCTACCTTTTTTATTAAAAACCACTGGGTAAAAGAAAATAGCTCCAGGCTTCTTCTCCTCCCCTGTCCTTCATTCCTTTAATATTTAATTGTTTTGAACATTACATCTGTCCCCAGCGTATGTCACTAGAGCTCAGCTGAATGTCAGAATCCCAGCTGGTAATTACTGTTTTTCCCAGAAGGCTTTCACACCGGCCTCAAATATTACGAGGGAAGGAGTTGTGCATTCATACATCTGTATTCAGTCCTGAGTTGTAAATCATGTCCCAGCTTTATTTCCTACCTCCAGCCCTTCTGTCTCTTTTCTCACCTGAGTTTCCATTCTGACATCATCCACAAAACAGGGGCATATGGATTTCATGTTTCATAAATCTTGTTATCCCATGATACACATCTCTCGTTCTTTTTGATTACTTAGTCAAAAGGCACTCTATAAATCAAAATGTGACAGAATCTTGCCTCATTTTACAAGGGCTATTAAAAACAAAACAAAACAAAATTATTTTCCCTTCAGAAACAATAATGTGTGAATGCAAGTAGGAAATAAACCTCATCTCTGGATTGCACTCTCGATCCTATACAGCCTGGCAAGAATGTGAAGAAAAAGTGCTATGGAGAAGATGGAATGGACCTTCTTCCATGGAAATTAATGGTGCTTGTTGGGTTATTTTTTAAAATGTCATTAACCAAATCTAATTACTGTATATTTTGGAGTATAAGACGCTCCTTAGTTGGGAGACAAACAAAGTGAAAGAAATCTACCTGCCAGGTATTCATCTGGCTAGTGTGCTTAGTCTGGTCAGCTTCAGACTAGCCCTGATTAGGACTGAAAAAAAATTCTTTGGAGAGAGTAGCAATGAAAACAAAGGGCTAGAGAAAAGCTTATTCAAAGTAGCAATGAAAAAAATCCTGCAAGCTGGGAATATCAAACCAACTGAACATTTAAATGTGTGTCACAAATATAATTGACTGTTGCTGATGGTTGATAGAGGTTGCTGCCAGCATCCTAAGTATCAACTAAGTATCTTCATATATGATATTCCAAATAGCACAGTATTTTGCAATTTCTCTGGTGTTATTGTAGGAAGCAGAAATGTCTTGATGTGCTTTGTAAAATTCTTGGACATGGTACCAAGTGCCCTGGTGACAATAGCTAGTAACATTTGATCATTTCTCGATTTTCTTAAGTTGTTCAAGTTTTGCGCTTTTGTCCCAGTCGCTTTAAAGTTTCATACCATGGTTCTCCAGCAGTATCAAGTGAGACCTGTAGCCCTTTTTTCAACAGATGTCCAGGAGCCATAGCATCTGATATGGTCCTTATTGATCTGGGTGATGACCGATGCAGTACAGAATTTTGTTGATTTCTTTTCATCATTGGTGATGGTAGATGCCTGAGTTGGTTCATGGTGGCTAAGCCAATACTAATCTGAAGACCGGCAGTCCCCTAACCATAGGGACCACACCTGATAGCCATCCAAGAATGCTTGAATGTAGACAACCAGAAATGTTCAAAATTCTATTGAAATAGCTCTCCTGATCCTATAAACAAAAATGGCAATGATTTTACACTGATATATTTATCTTGAGTAAAAAAAAACCCAGCAAACAAGCACACCCAAAATTTAAATATTTAATATAACACAAAATACAAGGATTGTACTGACACATACTTCAACAATCATTTTATAATTTTGTAGAGGATATGATATAGGAATTCAAGGAAGTGTGCTGAAACAGCAAACAGAGATAATTTAAAATGGCAATTATGTTCTAATTAAATCTGAAGATTGGAATCATTATCAGGAAAACGGCCTCAGCTAATTATGTTGAAAGCAACTTTAACTCAGGTTACCATCATTCAATAAAGAGCTTTTTTTCCCTAGTCCATTCTCATTTCAAAAATGACTTTGCAGATTCCCAATATAGGATATGTTCTCTTCTTACCATACTAATCTCCTTAATCACATTGTCTATGTGTTATATTTTCTTTGCAGCAATAGTTACAAAGTATATGGTATGACTGAGGTGTATGTTTTTAATGTTATGGGTTTTAGATATTGTTTTAATGTATTGGATTTGTTATATTGTGAGCCGCCCCGAGTCCTCGGAGAGGGGCAGCATACAAATCTAATAAATAAATAAATAAAAGTTGTTTGAAGTAGCATGGGACAAAATATTCCTCACTGATTTCACTGAAATGTGTACAGTAATGTACCTCAGGGTGAAGAAGGTAATCAAATGTGAATAAAGAGGAGGAAGAGGAAGAAGATGAAATGTTCAGTTTGGAATTTTGACAATAAAATTGTAATTAAGAGATCCAATCGTGTTTTATTTTTTATTTTTTTTCAATTTTTTTATTAATTTTTCATAAAATAAACAGACACACATACAAACACTAAACATAAAGTGGGGGTGTATTTCCCCCGCTTCTTTTGAAAGTGTATATTCAAGTACAGAAAAAGAATACATAATTGAATATATGTTAAATGTTAAAAGGTTTAGTAAATTTGAGTTAAAGTTTTACAAATCTTGAATACAATATGAATATTAAGTAAAATTAGTATAACATAGTCATAAAAAAAAATAGCTTTAATGTAATCTTAATTACTATAGTAAAATACCATATTCATCAAACAAAACATTTAAACTAATTTCAACTATTATACATATATAGACCAAAGTTCTTAATATGTTGCTTATACTTATACTTATACATAAACTACTATGTCATAATCATCAAAAAATGCATTTAAACTAGTATAAATATTGTTATCACCTAGGTAAAAACAAATACAAAAAGTTAACTAGAAATAAATGTGTATATCTTATTTTTTTCTTATCTATCCATTTATAAACATTGTTCCATGTTTCATAAAATTTAGTATCTTCTTGATCATTTAATCTTCTTGTCATCATGTCCATTTCAGCGCAATCTAGTATTTTAGCTATAACTTCTTCTTCCTTGGGGTTTCCTCCCCTTTCCAATTTTGCGCATATATTATTCTAGCCGCAGTTAATATGTGTATAATTAGGTAAAAAATTTCTTTCTTGTAGGTCTGATTGGTAACTCCTAATAAGTAAAATTCCGGGGTATTATCTATATCTTGCTTTATTATCTCTTTTAATATTTTCTCGATCATCTTCCAATATATTTTAGCTTTACCACATGTCCACCATTGATGGTAATAGGTTCCTATATCCTTCTTACATTTCCAGCATAATGGGGATGTTTTGGGAAACATTTTTGCTATCCTATTTGGTGGGAGATGCCATCTGTAGAACATTTTGATTTGATTTTCTTTTAATGAAACTGATTTGGTCATTTTCCAGTTATTAATCCAAACTTTCTCCCATGTATCTATGTCTATTTCCTTGCCAATATTTCTACACCATCTTATCATAGTATCTTTTAAAGTCAACTCTATATTTTTATGAGCGATGAGAAATTTATATATTTTCCCTATCATTTTTATTGGATTGGTAGTAATTAGATTGCTTAAGAGATTCTTACCTTTATTAAAAATATAAAGAGTTTTATCCTTCTGGTATCTAGATCGAATCTGAGCATAATGCCACCAGTCTATTATTATCCCTTCTTCTTGTAATTTAATCCTAGATTTTAGCTTCATCTGGTCATTTAGTAATTCTTTATATCTATAAGTTATTTTCTTGTCTTTTATGGACTTTGGATGCGTTATTGCTTCTAGGGGAGCTAGCCATTCTGGGATATTTAAAAAGTGATTTTTCTTTATGTCTTTCCAGACTTCTAGTAGATACTTCCTTAATGTATGCCTTTTAAAATATGAATGATTTTTTTCCAGTCAAATTGATTTAGAACTTTCACTTCTTAGGCTTTTTTCTCCTTCCCGCTGGGTGAGGGGAGAAGGCGCTGGCCGATCCTCTTATGGGAAGAGGAACGGTTCTCCCGTCTCCGAAGCTGCGGGGCGAACCGCTGCCTCCGGAGTCTTGGCGACAGCTCCTTGGGCAGAGGGGAGCCCCCTGTTCTGGGATCGGGCCATCCGGGCCCGATCCGATCGCAAATGCGACCTTCAGAGGGGGTAGAAAGGATCCCAAGGCAGAGCGCCGCCGAAGAGACCCCGATGCGATCTCCTCCAAACCGGAAGTCAAGAGATCCAATCGTGTTTTAATCTGTAACCTGCCCTCATTTTAATAGACTTGGGATGACCTATTGAGTAGGACCAATAATACAGTGGTACCTCTACCTAAGAGCACCTCTACTTATGAACTTTTCTAGATAAGAACTGGGTGTTCAAGATTTTTTTTGCCTCTTCTCAAGAACCATTTTCCACTTACAAACCCAAGCCTCCAAAACTGTAACCAGAAAAGGCTACAGTCTGGGAAACAAGCTGACAGTTGTATGTCAAGGAGAAAAAAAAGTCATTTTTTTCACATACTTCTTTCTCTACTAACCTGTAGCTTTGGTTATAATGTTTTGTTTCCTTAAAAAAATAAAATCAAACAATTTCTTGATAAAGTGCAATGGCATGATCAGTGAATTAAATAAAGTTTACCCAAGCACACATAAGATAAATTACATGTCTAAATACTTAACCGAATTGGTTAAATATGTTTCATGTTTTATGTCAATGAACTCCAGAGCTTAAGCAAGTAAAACTAACAAAAATTGGTTAATCTAATTTTGATTCCCGAGCTACAGAATCCAAAACTGAATTAATGGATTTATAAGCAATTTCTTCAAGTTTTTATCCACCAGTTGAGATAGACTGTTCTTGATTTAGGGGAATATATTTAGAGAGTATGCTTCCATATCCTCAGAAATCAAGCAGTGGTCCAGAGGACTATCGCCTTATAATAATAATAACATTAAAGTTGGAAAGGACCTTGGAGGTCTTCTAGTCCAGCCCCCTGCTTAGGCAGGAAACCCTACACTACTTCAGACAGATGGTTATCCAACATCTTCTTAAAAACATCCAGTGTTGGGGCATTCACAGCTTCTGGAGGCAAGCTGTTCCACTGTTGTTCTAACTGTCAAGAAATTTCTCCTTAGTTCTAAGTTACATCTTTCCTTGTTTAGTTTCCACCATTGCTTCTTGTTCTACCCTCAGATACTTTGGAGAATAGGTTGACTCCTTCTTCTTTGTGACAACCCGAGACATTGGAACACTGCTATCATATCACCCCTAACCCTTCTTTTCATTAAACTAAACATACCCAGTTCCTGCAACGGTTCTTCATATGTTTTAGCCTCCAGTTCCATAATCATCCTTGTTGCTCTTCTCTGCACTCTTTCTAGAATCTCCAAATCTTTTTACCAAAACTAGATGCAGTATTCCAAATGTGGCATTCAGTGAGGAACGATCTGCCCAGACCAGTTAATACTCACTTTTTTTGTCATTTTGCAAGAACACTGAAAACTGGCAATTTCTACAAAGCCTTCTAGGTTGAAAAATCCTAATATTTACTACTAGTTACATGAACACCATGAATATACTGTTTTTATACTATTAACCAATTGAATATTTTGGCATTGTAATATGTTTAGAATTTGGTTATCATCATAATATGTTTGTAAAATTCACATTTTGGAAGACCATGCCATGTAAGCTATATTATTTCCTTTTGAAAAGAGAATGAACTTTTGCTTGTAGCACACTGCAAAACTATGCTAAAATCTGGGAAATAGCAACAGCACAGATAGGCAAAGGTCTGCATGAAATCTGTACAAATGATTGCCTTTCTTGTTGATGAAATTGTCATGGAGTAAGAACACAGGACCAACTTATTGGTTTGTGTATCAGTTGACCTCATGAAAGAGGAGCCAGATGATAAACATAACTTCCATATAAACTCCAATAACATTAATGATGGTGCTGACTGAGAACGCATAGCAGGACAGCCAGAATAATTTTAGTATCAAAAAGCAATTAAAGCTACTAATTGCCAAATAATTTATGCAAATACTCAGAAGGCATGCAAGTGAGCTAATGAATATCCATCTTCCAATAAAAAGTGTCTCTCTTTTTCCTATTCTCCTTTTGCGTAGAAGTATTCGAGAAGATGTATATTTATGAAGGACACACTCAAGTCAATTTTATTTCATGCAGAACTACTATTTTTAGTATATAAGTACATAAGTATGTTTGGTGATTTTACTAACTTTGGATGGTGAGAATTGGGAATTTAAAAAAGTTCAACCATAGAACCACTGAATATGAATATTTTGACAGTGAATCCAAGCAAGATCCATACTGCAACATGGACATTTAGTATTTTCTTTCTATGAAAAATGCATAGCAACTGGAATTATGGATTACACTTAATTGCTATTTTGCACTTATGCTTTTTAGAGAAGATCAGTCTAATGTAAAATTCAGGTTTTGGATTAGGATCACAGAGACCCAGAATCAAGTGTATTCTCTGCCAAAACCCACTGAATTATATTGGATTCATTGCCTTCTCTTAACCCAGCTTATCTCACAGGTTTACTATAGGGCAGTAGTTCCCAACCTTTTTTGAGGGGGGGGGCATGCCCCACCTAAGCATCTCTAAAATCCTGATGCCCCCCTCCATGAAATATAATTCTCACTATTCAAAAAGTGAGGTCCTACTCACTCAGAGGAAGCCTAGAAGGCCATCAACTTAATTCAGACAAAGTTCCAATTGGCCCCATTAAAAATAAAATTGCCCCACTTTGGGGCGTGAGCCCCACATTGGGAACCAGGGCTATAGGGGAAAATGTACATTTCTTTGTATACTCATAGGAAAGGCAGGTTGTAAATCTAACAATGAAATGTGTTTTAGTTTCAAGAAGGTTTCTGTACTTAGTGTGATCATATACTGTATCAACAACCTTCCCTTTATGGGGAAGGTTGTTGAGAAGGTGGTGGCACTCCAGCTCCAGCGGTCCTTGGAAGAAGCCGATTATCTAGGTCCCCAGCAGTCGGGTTTCAGGCCCGGTTACAGCACAGAAACCGCTTTGGTCGCGTTGATGGATGATCTCTGGCGGGCCCGGGACAGGGGTTTATCCTCTGTCCTGGTGCTCCTTGACCTCTCAGCGGCTTTCGATACCATCGACCATGGTATCCTTCTGCACCGGCTGGAGGGGTTGGGGGTGGGAGGCACTGTTCTCCAGTGGTTCTCCTCCTACCTCTCTGGCCGGTCGCAGTCGGTGTTAGTGGGGGGTCAGAGGTCGGCTCCTAGGTTTCTCCCTTGTGGGGTGCCTCAGGGGTCGGTCCTCTCCCCCCTGCTATTCAACATCTACATGAAACCGCTGGGCGAGATCATCCAAGGACATGGGGTGAGGTATCATCAATATGCTGATGATACCCAGCTTTACATCTCCACCCCATGCCCAGTCAACGAAGCGGTGGAAGTGATGTGCCGGTGCCTGGAGGCTGTTGGGGCCTGGATGGGTGTCAACAGACTCAAGCTCAACCCGGATAAGACGGAGTGGCTGTGGGTTTTGCCTCCCAAGGACAATTCCATCTGTCCGTCCATTACCCTGGGGGGGGAATTATTGACCCCCTCAGAGAGGGTCCGCAACTTGGGCGTCCTCCTCGATCCACAGCTCACATTAGAAAACCATCTCTCAGCTGTGGCGAGGGGGGCGTTTGCCCAGGTTCGCCTGGTGCACCAGTTGCGGCCCTATCTGGACCGGGACTCATTGCTCACAGTCACTCATGCCCTCATCACCTCGAGGTTCGACTACTGTAATGCTCTCTACATGGGGCTACCTTTGAAAAGTGTTCGGAAACTTCAGATCGTGCAGAATGCAGCTGCGAGAGCAGTCATGGGCTTACCCAGGTATGCCCATGTTTCACCATCACTCCGCAGTCTGCATTGGCTGCCGATCAGTTTCCGGTCACAATTCAAAGTGTTGGTTATGACCTTTAAAGCCCTTCATGGCATCGGACCAGAATATCTCCGAGACCGCCTTCTGCCGCACGAATCCCAGCGACCGATTAGGTCCCACAGAGTGGGCCTCCTCCGGGTCCCGTCAACTAAACAATGTCGGTTGGCGGGCCCCAGGGGGAGAGCCTTCTCTGTGGCGGCACCGGCTCTCTGGAACCAACTCCCCCCGGAGATCAGAACTGCCCCTACTCTTCCTGCCTTCCGTAAACTTCTCAAAACCCACCTTTGCCGTCAGGCATGGGGAAACTGAACATCTCCCACTGGGCCCGCTGAATTTATGCATGGTATGCTTGTGTGTGTGTATGTTAGTATAGGGTTTTTTAAAACTTTTCATATTTTAATTAATTGGATTATGTATTGGATTGTTTTTTCACTTGTTGTGAGCCGCCCCGAGTCTTCGGAGAGGGGCGGCATACAAATCCAAATAATAAATAAATAATTAATAAATAAATAAATTTTGCTGGACACATCAGGCCCATTCACAAAAGTGTTTCTTTAGTGGGAGATAAAGAGAGAGGAAGTACAGGAAGGATCACCTGGAGTTTTGCTAGCTATAATTCTCCTGCTGCTATATGCATAAAAAAGAAGAAAGCTTCAAGACCATTGGGGCTGATTTCCCACAATTTTGTTTTCAGTAGCTCTGAAAATTCGGGATGTGATTGTTTTGAATTAGATTAGTTAATTCTTGTCTTTCTTTCTTTCTTTCTTTCTTTCTTTCTTTCTTTCTTTCTTTCCTTCCTTCCTTCAATCATTTATTTATTTATTTATTAGACTTCTATGCCATCATTCTCAACCAATTCAGAGTGGCATACAACATAATAAATACAGTACAACATGTATAGAAATCTAATATTAAAATATTAAAAAACTAAAAAACTAAAATCCCATTTATTCTAAACACAATTATCCACATTCATCCAACTGGGTCTAGTTTCTCTTGCTCTGCTTTTAACTGCTTTTTATTCCATTTGTGCCATTTAACCTGCCTCAAATAACACATCCTAGATCTGAATGAATGAAATATTCTCATTGAATATTATGTTCTGTACAAAGTTGAAGGTGCACGAATGCATGTGAAATTGATTGTCAATCAGTGTTGCTTCCTAACTGGACAGTTTGATTTCACAGAAGTTTGATTTACTTGGTGTTTTATTATGTTGTTTAAGTGTTCCCTTTATTTATTTTTTGAGCAGTGTATTTACTAGCTGAATCTTCTGGCATTCAACAATCTTATATAAACAATTGGAAGGGATCAAAATGGTAGTTTTGCTTTATTTACCAGTCACCATACTCTAAACATTAGGGTCCAAGAGGCCAGAGAAAATGTTTCAGGAGTATTTATAAATTACACATGTCTTAAATTTGAATACATGATACAAGGTACATTTTAGAAGTAACTGCATAGCAGTTACTTAGCAACAAAGGCAAAGATAAGAAATTTGGTGAGACCTCTGTGTTTTTAATGACAGTGCAGCAAGGTTTGTTCTTCTAACTTCAGCTAAGGGTAGGAGCTATTATAAAAGAATATTGTAGGAGTTTTATGTGTCCTTGAGATGTCAGGTAACCTTGGTAACAGGGCATTTCTTGCTAGATCAAGTGGAGGCCTCTTTTGCCCTGTTTACAACTATTACTGTGCTCTAAAGATTTTTGAAACTTAAAGGTGCTGCAAAAGCAATTTTTTCACTTCTGTTGAAGGGTTTTCTCCCAGTTTGTCTTTTATTGCAATCTGATCTGCTTCAAGCTCTAGAGTAAAAAGATAGTGTACTTTTTAAAATGGCACCTTATCTGTTTGTTTAATCAGTGACATCATTAGGTCACATCGGAAATGATGTCTTTAATCTACCTCCCCCTGGATATGACATGCATAACCTTCCTCCCAAAGGTATGAGGTGCATGACCTTCCTGGATAACCCTCTTCCCTTATATGATGCAACACTCACAAGGACATTATGCTAAATGGATATGATGTGTTGAACCTAACTCCATCAAGAAAAATGTGACAGTCAACCTTTGGGTGTGTGATTAGCTTAACCCTGAACCTAACTCTATGTGCATTCAACCAAAACTAAGTAAAGCGTATAATTAACAGAACACTAGGCAGCATTGTGCTTGAGAAACAAACCCTATTTCATGCATTGTGAAATAAATAATAGTTAGTTCTCTTTAGCAATTTGAACAAAGCAGTTAAAATATGAACAATGGTAAATGCAAGCGTTCGTCTACTGCTGTTCGTGTTTAAACTGCCTTGTTCTAATAAATAATAGCCAAATGAGTTTTTTTTTAAAAAAAAATCAGCAGCCTAAATGCAGGAAAAGGACTCCCTAAAATGCAGATGTAGCTGGCGTTCACCCCCTGAAATGTTGTCTTTGTACGCAGTTTTTAAACTGTTTAATTTTTTTAAACTAAATCATATCAACCCAAGAGTGATTAATCCAGACCCAAACCTCAAACCTATGTGCAGGGGTGGGTTCCAGACAAAACATTAAATTGGGCTCACCGCTGCGGCTCGTGAGTGCTTGCGGGGCCAGTGCAATTTTGCTTCTGTACCTGTGGAGGTAGCAAAATCGTGCACGGAGCTGCAGGTGCACCCATGTTTCAGCATGTGTGGGAGCAAAAAAACCTCGCAGAAACACGGGTGCACCTGTGGCTCCATGCACGATTTTGCTACCTCAAAACTGAATCTCTCTGATTGCTATCATAGAATAAAAATCAACAGAATTTTGTGGGGATTAATGTCAGTGCTAGAAAAGTGAGGTCTGATTATTTTGCAACAGTACATATTGTATGTGTAGAAATGAATCTCCAGACCATGACCAGAAATATGGATAGGATAGGTTTACATGGCAGATTCCCATCTGAAGAACCTGGAAGAAAACAAATGTGCATTCAAAAAGTATGTATGATAACAAATTACAGATAGTTCAATCATTCATTTTTCTTATAAAAAGAAAAATCATCGATTTATCTTGTGAATTAATTTTAAGAGACACAAACCAGAATCCTGAATCATCTATTAGCAGGAAATTAGATTTATAGCAGCATTATGGATCAGATATGCTTTTCTGTTTTTGGAGAACTAGTTGTGCAATCTATTATTAAAGGAAATATTAACATTGATTTAATACTGTGTAATGCAGTCTTCCCTACAAAGAAGTGAGAACTCAGGGCAACCTATTTTAAAGATGTCCTTGTAATGCTAGCTAAGCATGGAATACATGGTACTGTGGCAAGAGCATCCCAAAGGTAGAGCAATTAAGAGTGTGTGTGAGAGAGAGAGAGAGAGAGGGAGAGAGAGGGAGAGAGAATATAGATTTTCATGAGCATAGTGTTAGATATTTGCCTAGGTGACCTACCCAGACAGGGTAAAAGTCAAAAGTTCAGATTTGTTTATTGCATGTTGATTGGTTGCCTTCTTTTGGTGCTTAAAATGTATCTTTGTAAAACTGCCCTGTTGCTGGGCTAGACTGTATAAATAGGAGAACTGTCATTGTATAGCTCTCAATACTCCATTGCTTCTTGACTGAATTGACTTCCTTGTCCTGTTAGCAAAATAAACCTTGCTTGATTCAACCTTGCTTTGAGAGTTATTACACATAGGTATGCAGGTCTTGGTGTATTCTGGTATTTTCCCATGTAAGATTGATAGTATCTTGGTGACATTTCAACGAGGTCCCACTAGTCATCTTCAGGCTGGTGTTTTCGGCTTCGTGCTAGGGTGAACAAACATGGTCGGAGCTGCCGTCTTTCTATAAATATTGGTTATTTGGATATTGGTTAGCCAACGTCCTAAGAAACCCTAAAGACAAGCTAGAAAACCAAGGAGACTATAAAATGCCATGCCAAATCTTCCCAGCCACATATATTGGACAAACTAATAAGGAGAATAAATGCACGAGTCACAGAACACAAGAACGCAGTCTGAAAAGAAAAGAAATCTTCCTCCCTTTTCTAACACCTCAAAACAACAGGACATGAAATTGATTTTGAAAGAACCAAATTAATCTCCAAACACAAACACTTCAACAAGAGAATAATTATGGAAGCCATCGAAATAGAGAAACACCCCCACAACATGAACAAATGTGACCATACTTCCCGCCTATTAGATGTGTGTGTGTGTGTGTGTGTGTGTGTGTGCAAACTTCAATATTTGCTGCCTGCATAGATGAATAAAATTGCTTCTACTTGAAAATCAGCAATGATGCCATTGCCATCATTAGATCATTTATTGTCTGACGTTACAGATCTGTACACTCCTAGGCCACTTCAAGGTTAAAACAAAAACAATGTTGGGCCCTACCTGATTTCAAAAGAGATTTTTTGCGCTCACACTAGATTGTAGTGATGCATGAAAAAGTAAGGGGAAATCATTGTGTAGTATTTCTCTCTGGTGCTTCCAAAATACATAACCATGCATTATCTTTATCAGTGTTTGTCACTAGTGCCCTGAAACAAAACTATAAAGATTGGAGACCTGGTTTATGAGAACTGCAGTGTATTTCTTTTCCCATTTCTCAGGATTTTCTGTAAGGAGGTGGAAAAGGGAAAAGGAATGTTTCTATGTCTCATTAATGAATTTAGAAGATAACGCTTTGATGCTGTAAAGTCACCTTCAAGAAGAGCTGATCTCCTAATGATTTACATGAATGCAATCATACAATTTGCTTGGTGCAGAAATTATTTGTCTTTGGCGATCTCTCTCTCTCTCTCTCTTTCTCTCCCTCTCCCTTTCCCCCTCCCTCTCTCCCCCTCCCTCCCTCCCTCCCTCCCCCCCTCTCCTCTCCAGTATAGGTTACAACTCTAAATTTCTCAATGTGCCCACATCCAACTATTAATGGAACTTGATTCTACTTAGCATACATTCCACAGTAATTGGACTAGGTTTTCTTTCTTTTTAGGGGCGTGCACAAGCGCACCATTGTGCCTACTGTCCCTGTCCTATTGTCTACTTTTTATCATTACTTATCTAATGTTTTATATGTACAAATTATCACCCTATAATTGTTTGACAAATAAATAAATAAATAAATAAAATAAATAAAAATAAATAATGCACTACAAACAATTTATTAGAATTAGGATTCTTTATTGACTAAGTGTGATTGGACACACAAGGAATTTGTCTCAGGTGCATAAACTCTCAGTATAAATACAACAATAGTGATAGATCATTATCCTTTTGACACATTCCTGGATTTAAAAAACAACAACAAATGGTGTGCTTGAAGAGTCTTGACACAGCAGCTACGAGACGGTTCTTTATTTTAGCTCTTTTTGCAAGTGACTACCAGCTGGAACGCATCTCAGCTGGGCAAAGGAAAACCGGCTCTATTTATACAGTTTTTCTTCCCGCTCAAAATGAGTTGTCAGCGCCTTAACCAATCAGGCGCAACCTATTAACATACTTTCCCTGGTAACAGTTTACACAGGCATAAACAGAGTATTCAACACCCCTCCCTTTCTAGAAAAAACAGATACAAATTACTCAGAGAGCCATGTGACGTAGTCGGCCAATCGGTGCGGTCTTTGCATGTTCCTTGCTGACCTGCGCAGTTCAGTTGGTTCTTCGCTGTCGGCAGAAGAGGAGGTCGGTCCATCGGTTCCTCCTCTGGCTTCTAAAGGCCCCGGCTGAGCTCTGGCCCCCAGAGTCGAGCAGGCTGGCACATCACCGACCTCTGCTGACGAAGATGGCTCCGTGGCGCTGGCCGAACAGCTTGGTGGCGGTAAGTCCAAATCTAATTCCATTACTGCTGGCGCTGCGTCGTTTACAATTGGATTTTCGGTGTGTACAATCAATTTTTTATCACTAGGCTCGGTTTCAGGGCACCTCCTTAAATGATCGATGTGCCTAGTCTATACTCGGCCATCGTTTAACAATATTACATAAGTTTTTGGTGCTTTTTGCTGTAACACGGTACCCTTAAGCCATTTAAGGCCTCTATCAAAATTCCTTGCAAATACACATTGTCCTATAAACATATGTCTTTCAGCATTTCCAGACATGTGATTATTCGTACAAAACATAGGGTGTAATCTATCTAAAGTTGACCTGAGTTTCCTGCCCATAAGAATTTCTGCAGGGCTTCTATTGGTTGTAGCATTGGGAGTTATGTGTTGTGCCAATAAGAATTCATCTAAATGCTCTTGCACCTCCCCAGGGCCAGCCCTTTTTAATGCCTCCTTGGCAACACGAACATATCTCTCTGCCAATCCGTTCGCCCATGGCGAAAAAGGAGAGATGAGGGCGTGCCTAATTCCTAATTGGTCTAGGAATAGTTCAAATTGTCTTGCAGTCAGTTGGGGCCCATTGTCAGATACCAATACATCTGGATACCCATGAGTGGTAAAGAGATGGCGCAAGGCTCGTATGGTTGCACATGTGGTAATATTATGCATAACAATGATCTCAACCCATTTTGAATATGCGTCAACCACTATTAAGAAATACTTAGATTCAATGGGACCAGCGAAATCTATGTGAATTCGGGACCATGGCCCTTTTGGTTGATCCCAATCCATGGGAGTGGTTTTAGGGGGTTTTGGCCTTGATTCTTGACAGGGGTCACACCTTGCCACCCACCTCTCAATTTCGGTATCAAGTCCTGGCCACCAAAGATGACCCCTCGCCAACCCCTTCATCCTTACTATGCCTGGATGACCCACATGCAACATATTTAACACTTTAGGCCTCAAAACTTCGGGAATTACTACCCGGTCTCCCCACAATAGGCAACCTTTAACATAAGAAAGTTCCAATCTCTTACTCTTAAATTCAGAAATGTCTTTCCCATTACACTCGGTATTCCATCCCCTTAGAACACAATTAACAACTTTCATGAGAACTGAGTCTTGTTTGGTATGTTCTGCCACTTCCTTGGCAGTTGTCAGGGGGTTATCATCTAATTCAATTAGTAATACGTCTGCAGAAGGGGCAGGGTCTTGTACCAGCTCAGGAATAGGGCATCTGCTAAGGCCATCCGCATGGTTTATGGTTGTTCCTCCCCTGTGAATAAGGTTATATTGGTACCCGGACAAAAAAATGGCCCATCTAATTAACCGCGGGGACATGAAGGGTGGAGTTGGTTTGTCTGGTGCTAGGAGTCCTAACAATGGTTTGTGATCTGTAACCAACTCAAAATGTCTACCAAAAATGTAATTATGGAACTTTTTAACTCCCGCTACCAATGCTAAAGCCTCCTTGTCCAGTTGACTGTAGTTCCTTTCTGTGCTGGACAGCGTTTTTGAGAAAAATGCTATAGGGGCCTCTGTGCCGTTAGGCAGCACATGAGCTAATACACTACCCACCCCATAGGGAGAAGCATCGCAAGTGAGATGTAGGGGGAGTAATGTACTGTACTGTAACACTACGCTTTTGGACGTTAAGAGGTTCTTTATTCGAGAAAAAGCTTTGCTTTCAATTCTCCCCCAATTCCATGGAACTTCTTTCTGAAGCAGCCGGTGTAGTGGTTCTGCTGCTGTGGCCTTCTGTCTCAAAAAAACAGAGTAGAAATTAAGTAGGCCTAAAAAAGCCTGCAATTCTGCCTTATTTTTGGGCTCTGGGGCCTCCTGTATTGCTCTGACCTTATCATTGGTGGGATGGATTCCTTCGCCATCTATTGTATAACCCAAAAATTGGACACTTCTTGTCCCCCAAACGCATTTACCAGGTTTAACCTTAAGACCCTTGTCTTGTAGCCTTGTTAGAACTTCCCTTATTCTTGAGTTTAGCTGGGTTTGATCCCTACCTGAAATTAGAATATCATCAAAGTAGGACATGGTTCCCTTGATTCCTGTTAATAAACGCTCCATGAGGCTCTGGAAAATCCCCGGGGCTACACTGACCCCAAATTGCAACCGGGTGCATCTAAAAGCCCCCCTATGGGTAACAATCGTTTGGGCTAACGAGGTTGGTTCATCTACAGGCAGTTGTTGGTATGCCTGAGCGAGGTCGATTTTTGCGAATACCTTTCCCTCCCCTAGGGAGTGGAGCAAGTGTTGTACAACAGGTATTGGGTAGGGATGATGTTTCAAGGCTCTATTTAAAGTTGATTTGTAGTCTGCGCAGACTCGCAAGGAACCGTCTTGTTTAAGAGGAGTTACTATTGGGGTTTCCCAGGGAGCTTGGTCGACTGGGACTAAAACGCCCTGATGGATGAGCTTATCCAATTCTATATCTAGTTTAGGGAGCAAAGGCAAGGGAACTCTTCATGGTTTGAGGCAGATAGGAGGCACACTAGGGTCAATGGAGAATGAAATTGGTGGCCCTTTATATGATCCCAGAGTAGGACTAAAGACGTCAGGAAATTCCCTGACGAAATCAGGAATAACAGTATGTGATAATTTATGAATGCCCGAGACCTGTATACCAAGGGGAGCCATCCACTCTAATCCTAAAAGTGAGTGAGTTGGACCTGACACTACTAACAAAGATTAGCTTTAAAACATTTGTGAATAATTGGAACAGTTAACATCCCCAGGACAGGTATCAACCCCCCTTGAAAATCCTTAATAATTACATTAGAATACATTAAATCATTTTGGTTAACATGTGGCATATACAATTTGACTTTTGACCAGGGCATAATACTATAGCTAGAACCAGTGTCCAGTTCCATCTGGCATGGTTGAGAATTAAAAAGTAAAGAAATGTTAATTTTGGATTTGTTGGCAGTTACAGTGTTATTAATGGAAATGTCCCGGTTACCTCTTAAGTAGTCGCGGTTAAAGTTGGAGTGATTGTTGCGGCCGGAAGGTTTGAATCCCCTGTTTTCGCGCAGCTACGAGACGGTTCTTTATTTTAGCTCTTTTTGCAAGTGACTACCAGCTGGAACGCGTCTCAGCTGGGCAAAGGAAAACCGGCTCTATTTATACAATTTTTCTTCCCGCTCAAAACGAGCTGTCAGCGCCTTAACCAATCAGGCGCAACCTATTAACATACTTTCCCTGGTAACAGTTTACACAGGCATAAACAGAGTATTCAACAGTGCTCTATTTTCTTTTATTGCTTCATGAGTCATGTGTCTCAAGTAAAGAACTATGAGACTTTACCAGAATGGCAAACAAATCCAGAAATCAATGATCAAACTGAACACCTGGATCTCTTGCAGTGAGAGTCACTTTGATTCTTAAAGTGACTTTCTGCTGATTGTCACTTAATTGTAAATTCCTGTTATCTGCTAGACTATTCACTCAAGTTATCAGGACCATTATTGAGTGAACCTGAACAGACATGCTTAGTTATCTTACTTGTTTATGTAAAACTTCATAGGAATATTGTTCATTTTTGTGTGTATGAGTTCAATATACTCAAGGATAGTCACCCCAAATTCTAGTCTATTTATATCTGAGCCTGATCATCTTCCTTGTATTGTATAGTAATCAAAGTACAGATTCCTGTAGTGGAGACCCCTTGACAGGGTGCTTTTGTGATTATAACAAGCAAACAAAAACAAGCTCCAGATAAAGTTTGGTGATTCATTTAATTTAATGGGATGATAGAATTCTTAATATGACATCTAGAATCCTTGCATTAGACCTGGCAACAGCTGTAGAGTCAAATTAACAATATACTGCATATCGCCCCCAAGTGACACTGAAATTTAGCTCTTTTACCAAAGTCTAGAAAACACAGACTAACTTAGTGGAATTGTGATGATTTACTGTGATTGTTTAGAAACCTCACAGAGCTTATTGCTTTTACTTGGAACTGACAAAACTGATCTTCAGAAATGGATTAGCAGCACTCTTACATGGAGAGCCAAAGAATAATGATAAGAGTGGATATCCATGTCTGCCTGTTTATGAAAGGGGTTCTAAACTCCAGGCCTTATTGAATCTACTGGGAATTTCGAATGACATCATGCAATTTCATATTACTTAGTCTTTGGATTCTGTTTTTATAGCCTATACATGGGAGATGTCATTTAAACTTTAATTTCCAGAGAGAGTCATGAAATATTCATTGAAATTTATTGCTAACCATTTATGATGTACCTTACCAATGAAGTGCTTGGCTTGCAAGCATATTGCATAAATAATCATTAATGACCTACTGGAGGCTTCTGAATTCATTGCATTTAAATATTGTTGTTGTTGTTGTTGTTGTTGTAGAATATTTTTCAGATAAATCTTGTGATGAATCCAAATGAAGATCACGAGAGCTTTATGAAAGGGAAATTTGGGGGTCTAGCATATACTGTATTTTCTGTATATTTGGAAAATGTGTCACTAAATACATTATTTGTTCAAATGATAAAAATAGTTCTTTCAAAAGCATGCAGTGTCTTAGAAGGGAAATGCTTCAAAATAGTAATTATCATTATGAGATTGATATCTTCTGAATAGGAAATTAAAAGTAAATTTCAGTTCCTTTGCTGTCTTCAAGTAAGCTTGCACCTGATTTCTTTGAAAGGCTGATGGAAAATTATTGTGGGTAACTTTTAGCACACTCCCAGTCAATCCCTACCTCTAGGCTAGTAAAATATAGTTTGGCATTTATTGATTAAACATCAGCAAACATAAAAAAGTTAACTGGCAAAAATGGAACAAAGGACAAGTAAAAGCAAGGCACAGAAAAATGTCAAAAAGAATTTACATCTATCTATATAGCTACATACCTATATCAAACACACTGGGTTCTTAAGAGACATTATAAGCAATATGTGGAAATAAGCACAGACAATCTAAAGGGAGTGACCTTCACTTAGTTCAGCTTTAACTCTTTAATATACATAATAGCAGCAGATTAGATAGGGAGAGTATGACACCAGGTGGTCTCTCCTCTACAGAAACAATATGATTATGGGGATAATGTATCAAAATGACATACTGATTTTAAGAACAGCTTGAAGGTGTAAGGAATGAGTTTGCATTGGGATGACACACAAAATTGTCTTTATAAGTAGCATTAATAATAACAATAAGTGCCAATCATATAAGCCAAATTGTTGTGTTAGGTAATGATTGTCTTGACCTTCTTTTTTTGAGTGCTTCCCTCATCCACCATCAAATGTAAATCAAACAACTCAGAATTGTTTTGATTATGATCTCAATGGTTCACTTTCAGAAATTTTATTACCAGAGTATTAATTTGGTAATGTTGCTAATTTTATTTCTACTACTTACATTTGGATTTTTTTTAACTTTCTATATTGCTGCGATGCCAAACCTATGGCACGCATGGCACAGGTGGCACTCAGCACCCTCTCTGTGGGCATAGGAGCTGTCACTCTAGTTCAGTTCCACAGTGCCAGCTGCTGGACTGTTTGCCATGCATGTGTAGAGGTGTATCTGGGTCACACACCTGTATGGGGGCAGGACGTGTGTGGAGGGCCAAGTACATGCATGGAGATGCATATGGGGGGCTGCATGCAGGGGTGGGCAGCAGGCAGGACTGCGTGGAACACAGTTCCACTGGCAGAAATGAAGCTGCATGAGCAGCTCCAGCTGATCAGTGGCAGTCACTTCCTGGATTACTGATCTCAGCTCAGCTCTCCTTTTTTCACCTGCTGCTGCTGCATCTGTGCTCCTTGCTTTTTTCCTCTTTCCTCCTTCCTGGCCTCGGACGAGCTTCCCTCTCTCCTGCCTTGCTCCCCTCCAGCTTCATGCAGCCACCTCCCACCTGATGAGCAAGCAGAAGGTGTGGATGGAAGCAGTGCTGGCAGCATTTATGCTTCCGGCAAGACCTGTTCACCTAGCAACCCAGCCTGAGATTGGGTGGGGCAACCCAGAAAGGAGAGCTTCGGAAATGTGAAGCAAATTGTCACCCCAGCGAGTGACACTGGTAAGGGTTGTAAGTCGAGGACTTAACAGTTCACTTGGACGATGATGATCGTTCAAGCCATTTCCACCTGGTCACATGGCCAGCAAGCCACTCCTACCCAACCACACCCACAAAATAAGCCACACCCACAGTGTGGCAGTAAAAACTTTGGCTGCCCATACATATTTGGGGGGGGGGAAGCATTAGTGGTCATCCTGGCTTGCATCGTTCAATTACTAACATAGCAAATTTGCATTTAGTAGTGTTTCCCCTTTTCTGCCATTATGGAGCCATATTAACATGGTCTTCCTGATTTAGGCATATACTGTACAGCTGCATATTTATGTATATTCTTTTACAAAATACATATTTTGGGTTGACTAATATATAACTGGCAAAAAGTCTGTAACAAAAATATAAGTTCTAAATTCTCCAAATTAAGCCATATATTTAAAATATATTCACATTTGGATTGGGTATTTCAAAGCCAGTGAAATCCACAAAACTTTATTGGCCTTTCAATAGTATTTTTTTTTGCATCAGAATTCATTATACTAAAGAAACCTAGACATCTCCTAAGGATATTACTTCACTATTCAAAACAAAAAATATTAACCTAGTAACAGTCTCTCTTTTTTTTGATAACGACAAGTTTATTTAATTTTTATAAAATTCTTTATAAAAAGCCTACTCTATCTTATATAGATTACATTTTATGGGGCTTTTAAAAACACTGAGAGAGCTGTAAATCTTAGATGGTAATTCTATGAAGAGCCTAATCACATTTTTGATAATTTATCACCACCATCTTGTTAAACAAATTAAAAATGACATGTCCGAATAATTTTGAAAATGTCATTCAAAAGCATACACTCATACAGATATCCTTTTCCAACACACAGGCTGATGGAATTATAGTTAGGAATACTAAGTTATTTAAAATCTGTGGCTATTAGAAAGATTTATGCTTCAGAAAGAAAGATCAAACTACATACTGTATGAAGATGTATCTGTTGGTATTTTATGCCCTTCATATAGCACTTGTAAAAAGGTGATTGGGAAGAAAGAGTAGCTAGAGAAAGGGAAAACATTGGGATTTATTCTAAACTGGAAAAGGAAGGAAAAACAATATTATATTCTAATTCTCCTGCCAGTCTCCATACTATTTCTCTATTTATGTTCCTGTTCCATGTACATTTATTCAGTCCTCTCTGGTTACTACTCTTCAATGGGGATTAAAGTTTCCAATCTCCAAAACTTGATCTATTTCCTAGATACATTTTGCCCTCCACAATTAATATCTGTATATATTTGAATAAAGTCTCGTGGAAAGGACCACCTAGTAGGGCTGAAGATCCCATGAATGCTGAGATGATAATTATTTGTATTTATTTATTAAGTTTATATGCAGCCCATCACACTGATAAGATGACTAAGTTTTTTGATATACATTCCACATCACATAAATTGCATCAAATTCCTTTTTTTAACTATACAAATATCTTGAGAACCAGAAATGTAGGAACTACATAGGTGGCAGTGGTTAGAGTGCAGTACTGCAGGCTACTTCTGCTGACTGCCTGAATTTTGACAATTCCAATCTCACCAGGCTCAAGTTTGACTCAGCCTTCCATCCTTCCAAGGTGGGTAAAATAAAGACAGCATGCTGACTCTGTAAATTGCTTAGAGAGGGCTGTAAAGCACTGTAAAGCAGTAAGGTAAAGATAAAGGTTCCTCTGCACATGCATGCTAGTTGTTTCTGGCTCTAGGGGCAGTGCTCATCTCCATTTCTAAGATGAAGAATCAGTGCTGTCCCAAAACATCTCAGTGGTCATGTAGCCTGCATAATTAAATGCCGAAGGCACATGGAGCACTGTTACCTTCCCACCAAAGTTGTCCCTATTTTTCTACTTGCATTTTTTATGTCCCTTCAGACTGCTAGGTTGGCAGAAGCTGGGACAAGTAAGAGGAGCTCACTCCTTTACGTGATGCTAGGAATTTGAATCACTGAACTGTCGACCTCCTGACTGACAAGCTCAGAATCTTAGTCACCCTGGGCAGGCTCAGCCACTCACCGGACTCCCCCTTCCCACTGGGCGTGTGAGTGCTTCTGGTGAGGAGGAAGAGAAGTGTGGTGGGAGGAGGCTTAGTGGCTGTCAGAGAGCAGAGCACTTCATAGCTGTGTCAAGGGTGTCAAGCCTTCTCACTCACAATTTCTTCACCTGAGGGCATCCCTGGCAGCCGCTTTCTGCAGTTCAGGATGTCCATGCTCTTCCCACTGCTGCTCAGAATCCTTGATGCATGACAAGGGTTTCATTCACAGCCTGCAAGCTCAGGGTGGCAAGCAGCTGAGCAAGCAAGCCAGCAATCTGCTGGCTGCATCTAATCTGCAGTTTACTCATGAGCATCATTGGCCTTTCTCCCTGTCTATTTTTGGCAATTATTTTGCTTCTGCACATGCACAGAAGCAAAAAAATAGCAAAAATCAATGAAATCTCTTGAGCACAAATGAGATTTTGGCTATTTTCATGGGTATTTTTGCTTCCATGCATGCACATAAGCAAAACCCCCAGCAATTTTCACCTGAAATCTTTTGGTCGTGCCATTCCCGGACCATTTCCATCACCTGGATGGCATCCCCTCCCCCCCCCATGACTGGAACTGACCTAGATCATTAATAAAGGATATATTTTTTCAATCATGAAAGAAAATGTAATGCTGTAGACATACCCCATACATTTAACTTATTATAACATATAACATTTCATTACTGAATATTCATTATATGGAAAAGGAGATGCCAGATGTTCAAGTTGGCTTTACAAAAAGCCAATTATCACAATACAGTATTACTAAGGCACTTTGGATAATTGAGAAAGCCAAAGGGTATCAAAAAGAAGTCAATATATATTGATTACATAAAGGCTTCAATTGTGTTAATCATATGAAACTGTGATATCATTGACACAATTGTCAATGTTGCAATGTGTTTGGAACATTTCATTGTCCTCGTGAGAAACCTCTACACGTGTTAATCACAGTCCAGATGAAACATGTACAATGGCTCCTGGGTATCAAATGTTTGGTCTAACCTCTATAGCAAAGAAGTGAGATAATAGCAATAGCGTTTAGACTTATATACCATTTCATAGTTCTTTAAAGCCCTCTCAAAGTGATTTACAGAATTAGCATATTGCTTTTGACAATCTGGGTCCTCATTTTACTTATCTCAGAAGGATGGAAATCTGAGTCAACTTTGAGTCATTCAGAATTGAGCTTTTCGAATGAGCAGTGAGTTAGCCTGCAGTACTGCATTCTAACCATTGCGCCATCATGATCTTACACAGATAAAGCTGTATATTTATTCAACCTACCTACTAAATATATGCTGAGGAAAGTTGGATTTAAAATTGGAAAAAAACACATCAATAAGCTTCTCTGTGCTAGTAACACTACTCTGATGGCTGAAAAGTGCAAATTATCTACTAGTTGTAACAATGAAAGTCAAGGGGCAGAGTAAAAAGAAAGATAAAAAAATAAATATGAAGAAGACCAAACAACAGGAATAACAAAAAAATTTTTTTGAAATTGACATTGATGATATTAAAGTGGTAGCTAATTTCTGCTTATTAGGATCAACTGTCACAGTAAAGAAACCAACAATTAAGAAATACACTACATCAGCATTAGCAGAGTGACAATGAAGGTCTTCAAAAAGATATTCAGATGCCACAATTGTTTCTACACACAAAAAGCAGAATGATGTAGACAGTGGCATTCCCTGTGACTATCTATGGAAATAAGTTTGACCATGAAAAAGCAGGAAAGAAATATTGATGCTGTTTAGCTTGGTGTTGAAGAAGAGAATGCCATGAATATCTCCACCCAGCGGTGGGCTACAAGCCGAAACACTAAATTGCGCTCACCGCTGCGGCTCATAAGTTCTTGTGGGACCAGCGTGATTTTGCTGCTGCACCTGTGGAGGTAGCAAAATTGCGCACGGAGCCGCAGATAAAACCTCGCCGAAACACAGGTGCAATTTTTCTACCTTCACAGATGCAGCAGCAAAATCACGCTGGTCCCACAAGAACTTATGAGCCGTGGCGGCGAGCGCAATTTAGCATTCCGGGTCATAGCCCAAAAGGAAAGAAATAGAGAATCAAACAAGTAAGCATAGAATTCACCTTCAAAGCAAAAAATGATCAGAGTCAAATGTGATAATGCTTAACTCTTTGGAAAAGCCCCTCATGCTGGGAAATGTGGAAGGAATTAAAAAAAATACTTTATTGTCATTGTACGTATATACACGGTATACCCATACAACAAACAGAATAGAATAGAATAGAATGGAGTGGAGTGGAGTGGAGTGAAGTGGAGTGAAGTGGAATGGAATGGAATGGAATGGAATGGAATAGAATAGAATAGAATAGAATAGAATAGAATAGAATAGAATAGAATAGCAAAGTTGGAAGGGATCTTGGAGATCTTCTAGTCCAACCCCTGGTTACGCAGGATTCCTTACACCGCTACTAGACAAATTGTTATCTAATCTCTTCTTAAAATCTTCCAGTGTTGGAACACTCACAACGTCTTGAGGCAAGCTGTCCCACTGTTTAATTGTTGTCAGGAAAATCTTCCTTAGTTCTAAGTTGCTTCTCTCCTTAATTAGTTTCCACCCATTCCTTCTTGTTTTACCTTCAAGTGCTTTGGAGAATAGTTTGACTCCCTATTCTTTGTGAAAACTCCTGAGATATTGGAAGACTGCTATCACGTCACCCCTAATCCTTCTTTTCATAAGACTAGACATATCCAGTTCCAGCAACTGTTCTTTATATGTTTTAGCATTGAGTCCCTTAATCATCTTTGTTGCTCTTCTCTTCACTCTTTCTAGAGTCTCAACATCTTTTTTACATCGTAAAAATAACATCCTAACCTCATATATAAACTGAATAAACAAATTCTCACAGCCAACCCCCACTCAGTAAAAGACCTTGGAATACTAATATCAAATGACCTAAGTGCTAAAGCCCACTGCAACAATATCGCCAAAAAGGCTTCTAGAGTTGTTAACCTGATCTACGTAGCTTCTGCTCCAGCAATCTCACACTACTCACAAGAGCCTACAAAACTTTTGCCAGACCCATCCTTGAATACAGCTCATCTGTCTGGAATCCATACCACATCTCAGACATCAACACCCTTGAAAACGTCCAAAGATACTTCACCAGAAGAGCCTTTCACTCCTCCACTCGAAACAGAATACCCTACGAAAATAGATAACAATCCTGGGTCTAGAAAGCTTAGAACTACAATGCCTAAAACACGATTTAAGTATTGCCCACAAGATCATATGCTGCAACGTCCTACCTGTCAATTACTACTTCAGCTTCAACCGCAACAACACAAGAGCACGCAACAGATTCAAACTTAATATTAACCGCTACAAACTTGACTGTAAAAAATATGACTTTAACAATCGAGTCGTCGAAGCGTGGAACTCATTACCAGACTCAATAGTGTCAACCCCTAACCCCCAACATTTCTCCCTTAGACTATCCACGATTGACCTCTCCAGGTTCCTAAGAGGTCAGTAAGGGGCAAACATAAGTGCACTAGTATGCCTTTCGTCCCTTGTCTAATTGTCTTTCCTTCATCTCATATATAATATATATTTTCTTCCTTTCATATATCTTCTCCTCTATTTTATATTATTCTTTATATATATTACCTCATGTCTATTCTCTTCTATGTGTTGTGTATTGGACAAAATAAATAAATAAAATAAATAAAAAATAAAATTGTGGCGACCAAAGTTGGCTTCAGTATTCCAAGTGTGACCTTATCAAGGCATTATAAAATTATATTAATGTGATCTTGATTCTATCTCTCTGTTTATGCAACCTAGAACTGGGTTGGCTTTTTTTGGCAGCTGCAGTGCAATGCTGACACATATTTAATTGATTGTCCACTAGGACTCCAAGATCCCTCTCATAGTCACCACTATTGAGTAAAGTATCATATGTACTGTACCTGTACATTTTGTTTTTCTTGCCTAAATGTAGAACCTTACTTTTTTCAAATGTATGCTAGATTTCCAGAGAAGGGAGCTGAAATTAGCAATTTTATTTATATTGTGTGTATTTTTGTTTCCTCTCTGTAATTGCCACTAATTCATTAAACTAGAAGGTTAACTAAATGAAAGAATCATTTATAATTATCATAGTAGTGTTATACTTAATACATTAACTTGTAATTATCCTGAATTGGTACATGTGCGTATAACTTTTGCAAAATTCTAACAGAAGGTTAATTCTATGAATTGCACTTTCAGATGATCTTATAACTGTAATTTAAGTACAGTGTAATTGCAATTCTTACACTGTGAAGTAGCTATTTTATATTAACAAGCAGTAACAAATAATAATGGGAGAGAATCATTAAAACTGCCCAGAATATCATTGGGCTCCAGCTATTAGCCTGGATGATATCTTTGCATCTCACTGTTTTAGGAAGTTGCACAACATTCTAAGAGACTCTTCTCATCCTGTTTATAAGCTTTTTGAATTGTTGCCTTCTGGCAGAATATACAGAACAATTAAAACACGGGCCATATTTTTTCTGAATAGCTTTTATCCCAGAACTATAATTGCACAATGATAAACTAAAGGTTCACCACCAGTGAGCTGTTGGGCAGTATTACTTGGTCCATTTGGGTGAATCAGGCTGGGAGATTTGTGGTGGTGGGTGTTTTGGGGATCATTATGTGTGTTGGGCATGGTCTTTGGGCATTATGTGAATTTTGTTGTATCGGTATACTGTGTATATATGTACAATGACAATAATAAACTAATTTATTTATTTATATCATCAATCACCACCTTGGTCAGTTTGATGTAGTAGTGATAATGCTGGACTAGAAGGCAGGAGATTTAAGTTCCTGTTCTCCCTGAGGTATGAGAGTCAGCTGGGACACTTTGGGCAAGTCTTTCTCTCTGTGTGTCTGTCTATCTGTTCGTCTCTCTTAGGAAAAGTTGTTACTCCAAGACAATGGAAAGTCTCTCTCCCTCTCCCTCTCCCTCCCTCTCTCTCCCCCATGTATCTTTTTAGTTGTTGTTGTGGAATAATAGGATGAATTAACCTTTTGCTTAAATTGCAGAAAAATAAAGACAGGATAAAAATAAAATAACGCATCTACTGTTGAGTACATTGGTTTATGTAATCTATTAATCTAAAGCACAATGTTGATGGTTATATAAAAAACATTAAATCCCAAGGTTTTTCAAGGAGAATCTTGACATGGAAAAATACTACCAGTAAACCTTCTTCTTGAATGAGCCTTCCTCTATACTACTACTGCTGCCACACTTTATTTCTGACTCTGGAGAGGAAGTAATTATTATAATTTATAAAGGAATAGAATGGATTCATTAGATAAACCTTCATTTCCATTCTTTATTCACTACCTCTCTTATTTCCACTGGTTGCAAAATGGGTTCAGAAATCCATTTGAACTTTCCTACAAAAATGTGGATTTAATAACAAGCATCTTAAAAATATTTCTGATAAAAATGCCATTTGACCACCAGAACATAATATATAATATTTATTGGAATAACAATAATATAGTTTGAAACTTTCTTATTGACAAAATGTTTCTAATGAAAATTTCATTGGACTACCATAGCATGATATATAATCTTTATCAGAATAGTAATAAAATGGTTTGAAAAGATGAAAAACCCAGGGATCAAAGTCAAAAAACCCTTGCTCCAAACAGAAGCAATCTAGAAGAATGCTATAAACTACAGACTCCAAGTAGAGAGAATTATGATGAATGCATAAATAAAATACATTGATTGCATTCTGATTTTGGGAGGGGGGAAGGAGTGGATCCACTGTCTCTTAACTGGAGAGAGACATATGAACCAAAAGCAAACATCTTAAATACAGAAAAGAAAGGGAGTTAAAGGTTGCAGCCATTGGGTTGGTCGGAGAAGGTAAACAAGGAGGATGTAGCATTTATACTGGTTAGCCAACAAACCTGTAGCAGAAATTTGCCTGCCTGATAACTTCAATTTATAAAGTGCCAAAAGGAACCCCATCTGTGATATGCTGCTGCAGGGTATTATTAACACTAGAATTATCTTGCACTTTAAGTGGAAATCGCTTGCTTGTTTCCATTGCACTTAATGAAGCAGACCAATATTTTTGTTACAAACATAGTGCTCCCAGAATACCTAACTCCAACCTCAGTAGTTTATATTATTTATCTTCAGCATCTCTGTTGAGTTGCTAAGTTCTGAAATCATAAGCGTTTCTTGTTTAGAAGCCCATTTATGCACACATGGCAGGTGCTAAATGGACTTTGGCCTAGTAGACACACTTTGGATAATGAAAATGTTGACAATTACAACCAAATAGCTTATTTGTGGCAAAGAAAAAGGTTGATGTAAAGGGCCATTTAAATGCTGTGTGGATCTGCCTTTCGCCACCTTCACTGCTAGAGCATTTATTATTTCATTATTACATTGTCACTTACTTATCTTCCACATAGAAACAGATGAGGATGTGATGGAATTAAGAAAAAAAATGTGGTATTGTTTATCTTAAGCTAGAGAAGCTTTGTTGAAAGTAAGTCTCCTAGCAGGAAAACATAGGACATTCTATGAGCTATTCCAGAAAAGTAAAAAAGGAAAGACGTCTTCATCGCCCATCTTTCTTGTTTGATTCCTGATTACTATTCTGCCAGGGTCTCTGATAGGAACCTCCCGAAAATTCAAGGGTACAAATTTCAGACACACACACATTTGAAAATTCAAAACACTGTTCTTTATCACAAAATTCAAAATAAGCAAAGCACTCCTTTTGTATTGCAAATAGCACTCTTCCCAAAACAACCAAATAGTCTGTACAGTTTTCCTTAAGCAGTCATTAAGTACTTTGCTAGCAGCTGTGAAGAAACTTCACACCCCTTTTTCTTCCAACAAAGTGAGACACACACACACATTGCTCTGCATTGGTTTCAAAGTCCAGCAACACAAGATTCCTGATGAACTCTGATCAGATATTCTTCTACAACGGCCAAACCCACATGCTGCTATTTATAGCAGCAGCCCTAATTACTGGAGCCCCACCTAAATACAGGTGGCCTCCCTTATTTCCTGTAATATGTTCTTATTTGGTCTCTTCTACGCATAATTCTGCGCTTGCGTGGGTCCAAAATGTCATCATCTGAATCAACGGAAGATAAGGGAGAGTGACTGCCTGTGCTGTGTTCCAAGCCTTCCTCTGCTGAGTCACTCCCACCTTCTTCTTCGTCCGAGGAAACTAAACTCTGAACTGATTCTGTCGGCAATAACACAGACCTGTTACATGTTGAATTTTCCCCTGCATCCACCTCCTCATTCCCTGGGGCAGGAGCTGGGCCAGAGCCAACCACAACAATTACATAGGCACATCCATGCAATTTTCTACATGTGCAGAAGCAAAGGTCAGCTAGTTCCTGCTTCTTGAAATGTGTTGCTCCAAAATCAGATGATTATAAACACTGCTGTATGTCAATGTCTCTCTTATAATGGTATACAGTCAAATCAGCTATAATCTTCCCTACTTCAGGGGACTACCAATAGCTAGAAATCACCTATTAATGTTGGATGGGCAGAGTGATAAGATTAAAAAGGACTTCACTGTAGGTTCTCCTGAGAGCAAATCTGGATGTTTCATTTCCAACTAAATGGCAGCATTGTAGGGACCTATAAAGGCAAATAGAAATGAACCCCATCCCAAGGAAAAAAAACCCAACTCTCTCTGAATTTGGAAGATTAAGTGGGCTCCCTGATGAAAACCAAAATGTTGAAATATTTAATGCAGTTCCTGGTTTAAATCAATGTAAAGGGAGACACACAAGAACTTTGGCATTGGATTCTTGGTTATTGCAAAACAAATTATGTCAATTAAAGTGACTTGTCAAGCTGCATTAATTGCAATGCATGAATAGTATGCTAAGTATCAAATACATTATTCAGGCTGGATCTGAATTATTTTTTCTTCCAATTTTTGTGTAAAAGAACCTTACAGATGAACCAGTATAACTTCTCATTAAAGGATCTGATTCAGATGGAAAGCAAGATGAATTTCATTCATTAAAGTATTATTTTCTCTTCCCCACTGAGCTGCAAATCTAAGAGGAATGTGAAATTGACTGCTGCTAGGCTCATTGATAAGATCCCTAAGCCGAGTTGAAGGGAAAAGCTACAATCACTACCTTTTATACTATTCAGATAATAATTCTTAATGAATCAGTTGCCCAAGCCTTTCACTTCTTGAATCAACATTATGGTACTAAATATGCAAGATAGATCACATTAAGCTAATACCAAATGCCATTTTAGAATTGGTGTAATAGATTTTGTTCTCCATATAGTTATGTCTTTGTCTTTCATAGCCAGGCTTTTATTAAAGATAACTAGCTCAATCAATAAGCAAGAAATTTCTTCCAAAATTAATTTCATAATTCAAAATGAAACTTTTGATCAGCCATGGCCTGTCTGAGCATTGCCTCAATTATTCTTGCTTTGTTTTCAGTTCTATTACAGGATTTGAATAAGATCATCAATTTGGGCTTCAACTCCTCCCCACTAGACTCAGCACAGGTTGGCAATTGACTTCTAGTTGCTATAGATTAGAAGGAACTGGTTGTCACCTTTAAGGCTGTACATGGCTGCAGACCTGATGATCTGTAGGATTGCCTTCTCCAGTATTCATTTGCCTATTTAATCAAATCAAAAACAGAATCAATGCCTTCCCAATTCCATCTATTTGAGTAGTGCTGGGACCTAGAAAGTAAACATTATTGCCACTCCTATGGTTTGGAACTCTTATGGTGATCTACTTTACCACTTGCACCTTGGATTTCAGAAGAGCAGATTTAATATTCTCCACCTTCCCGAAGAGAAAAGTATGCTGTAATTGTTAGCATGCACTAGTGGACACATGGCTTCGAATGTTTCCCTTTGTCACTTATGACATTGTGGGGGTTTGGGTTTTTTTTAAGAATTTTATTTTAGTAGAATTTTTAATGAGGTTGTTATTTTCTTAGAGTCCTTGGGAATGTATGATGTGTAAAAAAACAAGTAAAATAAGTAAGTAAACAAACAAACAAATTTGTGGCATACAAATAAACAAGTGACATAAATATAACACCTAGACATTTTTATGCAAACTTTATAAACATCTCTTTGTAAAAAAATCTCTTGACAGGTTCATCAACTGAACTTGGGTTGTGGCAAAAATGAGAAATTGAGAAAAAATGAAACTGATATATTTATTTGTATATTACTTCTGCATTCTCCCTGGCTGCGGTTATCAGTCTAGTGATGAGCAAACTATATATTTATCCAAGTAATCATCAAAGGTGCAACTTCTCTCATTAGAGTTTGAAATAATAACTCAGAAAAGGACTTAATTTCTTGGAGCAAGTCAAAACTCATTAGTGCATTAAGATAGATTGGGCTGTCAATCTCTGATCATTTCCAATAACTGCATAATTATGCAGGGGTGGGCATAAGCGCACCAGTGTGCCTGCCATTCCTGTCCAAGTGTTCCCTTTTACTTGTACCCTTCTTATATATATATATCAATAATGTTTTACCTATGTATATTAGCAAACATGTGCTTGACAAAATAAATAAATAATACTTTAATTATACAATTGCTTTTTGGCTTTGTGAAGAATGTATCAATATAAAATGAACTATTGTTCAAAGTTTTAAATGTCAGCTACAAGCAAAATCATTCCTCAAACCAAACAATAAAAGCTTTCAGCAGACAGGATGTAGTTTCTTTAAAATACTAATTATAGTGAATTAAAAGACTAAAATGCTAGTAATTATTTTTTTAATTTCAAGAGAGATGTTTACAAAGCATAGTTTAATGGGTAATATAGTACTTCAAATGATTACTAATGTTGTCATTTTGTCTGACTTAATTTTAATTAGTATAAATCACATTGTCATAATTGCTAATTACCATTCTATTTTTTGCAAAATATTAAGTTCGCCTCATACATTTACCAATTTTCCAACTAAATAATTCCTTTTGGACAGTCTGCTTATCAACTCATCACTTAGAAACTTTATATTTACCACATCTTAAGGGAAAATATACCCACATTGTTGAAGGTCAAATATTCTGATATGCTTTTGAAAATTTTCATAATATAAAATTTACATTTCTTGCAACTTGTTCTTTTCATCGATTATTGATTGCTTTATTAATTGTCAGGTATCACCATCATTATTTATATTAAGTTAATTGATTAATGTCCTACCTCTCTGAGCTTAAATGGATTATAAACTGTGGTGCTTAAAATAGTATCTTTTGAAATCAACGCTCAAGCAATGTATGCAAAAATATGCATACTTTAGGACATTAAACGGCACATTTAGAGATGTTTCTGAATATGTTTAACAATTTGCAATTCAATCCAATGCTGTGGATGGATAATAAAGATTCCATGTTTGATAACATGAATTGCATTTCTTGCATTGCCATGCATAGGCAATGCAAGATATCCATCAATCAGTGATTCCCAATAAAAAGTTCTCAGAACAAGTGACTAACTTGCTTAGGACATATATCAGAAGGACAGTGGACAGGATTTAGCCTTAACCTGCAATCCAAAAGACTGGGTAGGTTGGCAAAATAATAATAATCCCTGGCCACTATATTTATTTATGCCTGCAAAAATCTAGATTGGCTTTCATGGCAGACAAACTCTTTCACGATGAGTAGAATTCCTGGTTTACTTTGTTACATTAGGACACCTGAAAATGCTACTGCTTGTTGTGGTTGGCACTGGCCCAGCTCCTGCCCCAGGGAATGGGGAGGTGGATGCAGGAGAAAATTCAACATGTCACAGGCCTGTGTTATTGCGGACAGAATCAGTTCAGAGTTAGTTTCCTCGGACGAAGAAGAAGGTGGGAGTGACTCGGCAGAGGAGGGCTTGGCACACACCCCAGGCAGTCAATCTCCCTTATCTTCCATTGATTCAGATGATGACATTTTGGACCCACGCAAACACAGAATTATGCGTAGAAGAGATCAAGTAAGAACACATTACAGGAAATAGGAAGGCCACCTGTGTTTGGGTGGGGTTCCAGTAATTAGGGCTGCTGCTATAAATAGCAGCATGTGGGTTTGGCCGTTGTGGAAGAATATCTGATCGGAGTTCGTCAGGAATCTTGTGTTGCTGGACTTTGTTGCTTTTTCATGCCTTTGAAATCAAAGCAGAGCAATGTGTGTGTGTGTGTGTCTCACTTCGTTGGAAGAAGAAGGGGTGTGAAGTTTCTTCACAGCTGCTAGCTAAGTACTTAATGACTGCTTAAGGGAAATTGTACAGACTACCTGGTTGTTTTGGGAAGAGTGCTCTTTGCAATACAAAAAGAGTGCTTTGTTTATTTTGAATTTTGTGATAAAGAATATTGTTTTGAATTTTGAAACGTGTGTGTGTCTGAAATTTGTACCCTTGAATTTTTGGGAGGCTCCTATCAGAGAGCCTGGCAGAACACTGCTAATATATTGATTTTGTTTCTAAAGAAAATTTTCTGCATTTTGTTGAAGTTCAGTGTTGTAAGGTGCTCCCACCATCATTATAATGCAGTCGTTGCCCTTCAATATTGTTTTTCAGGGCTGATGACTAAACATGACCTTACTGCACAAGTAAATTCAAGGCTCTAGAACTGTTGCTAAGAGAGTGACGGAGATGGGATTAAGCAGTACTTGTTCATCTAATCATTTTCCATTTAACAAGCTTGCACAATAAATAACATAATCAATCTTCCAAGGTGCATGCCTTGAAAAGAACAGCATTTCAAAGTAAATATCACTGATTTTATTGTATTTACATTTTGGTTACTTTTTATCTATCTGTAAAAACTACCAGAGTGATATCAATACTGTGTTTCTAAAAGAGATATAAGCAACTCTTTCCATGTTTTCTACACGTCTGATAGAAAAACAAAAAATCTACTAGCATTACATTAATTTAAATAATCAGGAATTTAAATGTTAGTCTTAAGCCATTGTTTGATTTGGAGACTTTGACCTGCCACATATTATAATGTAGAATGTATTGGTGCTGTGGGGATTTGGGAGGGGCTGCTGCATGAGGGAAGTAGAGTTGTAACCATAACAAATTCATTCTAGATTCTCAAGGTCATCCATTGTTCGACACCTGCCTAGAAGCTGATGGGAGTAACGGACACATTGGCAGAAGGAGACTGGTCAACATGGTAAACTTGTGGGTGTGGAAACAAGAGGATAAACTTTCCAATGAGTGGAGAAACCCGCGGGACTTCAAATTTGGGTTTCTCACAGATGTGTCAACATGGTTGTGCTAATAAATTGGAACTTTGAGGAATGCTATGCCTTGGACTCTGATTTAATTTAATTTTGGAACCCTCACATTCAACTTAAGATACTGAAGAAGCTTGCTAGTTGTTAACGTGATTATCTATTTTTTGTTTTTCACAAATTTCTTGGAAAATAGGTACTAGGATGCCACAAAGATATAGCAGAGATCAGCTTTTGGAGTGAATGGAAGGGGTCTAGTTTGTAGTGTCCTAATAGCTAGTCGGTTGACAGTACCCATGCAAACGTACACCAGAAGAATTATGTGAAGACTAAAACCGCCTAACATTATCTCATTTAAAATCTAACTTGCTGAGTAGACTGTAAGAATATTACACATATGATATATTTTTGTTTCCTCAAAGGATTTCACTAAGTACCCCTAAAATTCTAATTATGTGAAGTGTGTTAAAAGGCAAATTATTCAGTGAATTTACCAGGGCTTGAAAGCTACTGAAAGATTACTCAGCAGCAGTATTTCATCAAATGACAATGAAATATAAAGTTTTCTGGAACTGGGACTCTTTAATATTGTCATCGCTAAGTTGGACATAAAAGAGGAGAAAATGTTTTCCATATTTTCACATGATACAACACTAAAAGAAATTTCTAATATCTAGAAGATGGAAATAAAATTCAACATCTGATAGAAATTAGCAGAAAATGTTCATTTCAAGACAACGGATTCTGGTTCCAGAATTGCTCTCTGGAACCAGCTACCTCCAGAGATTCGTACCGTCCCCACCCTCCTGGTCTTCTAGAAAGCTGTGAAGACCCAGAAGGAAGGAATATTTTTATCTTTGGGGTTTTTATATGGTTTTTATTTGATGAATGTCACCCAGAGTCTGCAAGGAGTTGGGCAGCTTATAAATTTAATAAATAAACTAAATTAAATTTAGCAGTAACAAGTGAATAGTTGTTTGCATGCACAGAAACTTCTGTGCATGTGCAGAAGTAGCCCAGGTGGTTGGGTTGAGCCTCCCACCCCTGGCACTACTGGTTCTAAGAACTAGTCTGAACTGGGAGCAACTCACCACAGAGCAGCATCACATATTATGTAACCAATGCGTATATGCTATTGTTGGGGGAAAGATCAAAAGCAACATGAGAAAATATTATTTTACTGAAAGAGTAGTAGATCCTTGGAACAAACTTCCAGCAGACGTGGTAGATAAATCCACAGTAACTGAATTTAAACATGCTTGGGATAAACATATATCCATCCTAAGATAAAATACAGAAAATAGTATAAGGGCAGACTAGATGGACCATGAGGTCTTTTTCTGCCATCAGACTTCTATGTTTCTATGTTTCTATGCTATTTTATCTAAGCAGGGATTATTTTAAGTTAAAATGCATAGGAGTATAATCAGCATGAAAAATCTTCTGCTCAGGATGTCTTCTGAGTAACCTACAATGAATGTGGAGCGACTTCATCTTCTTCATCTTCTCATGTAAAATAATTTACAATATATCTTCAGGTTTTAATATATATATATTATGTGACACACACACACACACAAACACACACACACACACACACACACATATATATAGATACATATATATCAAGAATAGTCCTAAAAATGCGAGTTCCAGGTACATACGTGAATAATGAGGCAGCAGCCATCTCGATCACCGGAACATAGAAACTTTAATAAAACCACTTAGCTTTCGTTAGCGTGCTGCTAACTTCGTCAGAGTTTTAAAATGCCGTGGGAGACAAACATCTTTATAAAGCATTACTCAGTCTGCTCATTGCCCGCGTCACGGGGCCACACCCTTCCCTCCCCCCTGCGGTAAGCCTAATTGTGGGCTTAATCATGCTGGCTGAAGGGAGATCTACCTCTTTTGCTCGTGTTTGCTGCCTTTTTCCCTCCCCAAGGGAGGGGGTGGAATTGTGAGGCTTAATCCTGCTGGCTGTAGGATAATTTACCGTATAAACTGCAGTAATTGTACACACCACTATGTGGGTGAAACAGCTAAAAGGTTGAGAACCCGTGTACACGAACACAAACTAGCGGTCCGGCGTCAGGAACAGCGCTCCCAGATTTGGATACACATGGAGGAGCAAGGTCACGGCTTCGATTTCCAGGGAACTGAGATTCTGGCACGGGATGAAACCAAGGGAGGTCGCCTCCTAAAAGAAGCCTGGTTCTCGAATGAAAATTCTTTAAATAGACACATCGATATGCCATCGGCATACCAGGCTTTAAGGCACCAACAACGACTTAAAGGAGATGGATCATTAAGATTGGACACAGCCCCCAGCAGAATTCACCAGGCCAGACATAGAAACCAGCCAAATGAGGGTGGGATAACCCCCCACGAGAAACAAGGGAACATACTGGAGCAATACGGAGGTAGAGGTGGAGGGGCACAATTTAAGTCTAACATAGAGGACAAGGGGGGATTAGAACAGTGTAGACCTAGGACGAGGACATGGGTAAAAAAATTGCAAGAGCAGACATGTACCATTATAAAAAGTAACAACGACAATGGGGGGAAGAAAGGAATACCAAACACCTCCGAAGCATTGCCTCACAACTCCACCCCCTCCCTTGGGGAGGGAAAAAGGCAACAGACACGAGTAAAAGCGGCAGGTCTCCCTACAGCCAGCAGGATTAAGCCTCACAATTCCACCCCCTCCCCTGGGGAGGGAAAAAGGCAACAAACACGAGCAAAAGAGGTAGATCTCCCTTCAGCCAGCATGATTAAGCCCACAATTAGGCTTACCGCAGGGGGGAGGGAAGGGTGTGGCCCCGTGACGCGGGCAATGAGCAGACTGAGTAATGCTTTATAAAGATGTTTGTCTCCCACGGCATTTTAAAACTCTGACGAAGTTAGCAGCACGCTAACGAAAGCTAAGTGGTTTTATTAAAGTTTCTATGTTCCGGTGATCGAGATGGCTGCTGCCTCATCATTCACATATATACATATATATATATATATATATATATATATATATATATATATATGACGGTTTTAGTATATTCGGGTTTCTTCCCGTGTAGGATCCCCAAAATATGAACAAGCGGGATGATACCTCCAGCTTACCAGACATCTGGAAACCAGCCCTCAAACGTATCCCAGCCATAGAAACCAGACTCAGAACACACATTATAAAACAATCAAGTAGCCTGCCAGTTCCAGCTACTCAGGATATCACGCCTAATCTACAACCATTAACTAATCAGCCTACCTCAGCTACATCAACGACCCCAGATGTTACCCCACTGACCCACCAGGAAGTTGAATACTTTGTTCTGTACAAAGTTGAATGTGCACAACAGCATTGATTGTCAATCAGTGTTGCTTCCTAAGTGGACAATTTGATTTCATAGAAGTTTGATTTACTTGGAGTTATATTGTTTAAGTGCTCTTTTTATTTTTTTGAGCAGCATATATATAGTTTTATCTCATACTATATAAGGAATTATGAGAAATTCATATTTCAATTGCATTTTATTTATTAAACGGACATGTTCTTTTATCCTATCATTTTAATCCTCAGCAGATTCACCATTTATCTTTTCCATATTATTTTCTTTATTTGCATTCTTCCTTTATTATTTTTAAAAATAACTCAAGGCAACAAACATATCCAATATACATTCCTCCTATTTTCCCTAGGACAAAAACAAAAATGTTGAGAGAGAAAGTAATTGGCTCAAGATCACCCAGCTAGCTTTCATGGCTAAATTGAGATTTAAACTCACAGTGTCCTGATTTTTAGCCAAGTGCCTTAATCATTAGACCAAACAGGCTCTATATCTATTACATGTATAAATAGATACAGTAGATAATGGGTATACATTAGAGATTCCACTCACTTGGTAGAAACTGTGATTTTATTTAGCTTATTTACCTTCATTTGTATATTTAAATTTCATGGTTCCAGAAAGTTACAGGGGGATTAACTATTTAAAGCTAATGGATAGTGAAACAGCCAGGAAAAAAAAATCTTTAATTACCAATCAAGTGAAACCAAGCTCACTGTGTTTTAATCAAATGCAATTATCTTGTAAACCCTTAATTAAGGATGTATTCTGATCAACAGCAATAGACACCAACCTCAGATTCTCCTTAATCCAAAAGATATAGCAGGGAGATTAAATAGGAAATATTTCCCATGAACAGCCTCACTTCCACTAATCCTGAACATCTCAATTTTCTATTTTCAAAAATTCAGTCATATATTGACAACCTTGATTCAAAGCATTGGAAAAATATTTTAACCCCAATAAAATGGTTAAAAGACTGGTGATTTTTATATATTTATCAGATTTAGAAACTGTCCATCTCACTCAAAGAGCAATTCTTATGTTCAATTAACGAAAATCACATAAAAATACCTCAGTTAAAGGAGGCAATCAAAACAAGCATACAATAACTAAAGTTGAAAAGGAAGGATCTCCCCGAGCCTCCAATGTGTTGCCAATCCCAAGGTTGTGTGGCAGAGCCTGGTCTTCAAACTGAATCTTCTGAAAATACTGTTGTAAAGAACTATAGATTTACTAGATACTATGCATCAGATCAACAGTACACTTCTTGTACTTTTGGGGAGGGTATGTGTATCTTCAATGACATTTTCAAATTAGCTAACTGGTCATACAAAATGCCAGGGCATAAACACTATTGTCAGGCACAAACAACCAGATCTACCCAGGTAGCATTCAAGCTAACTATTTTACTGTATTCTGCTTATAATATAGAAATCCCCCAAGACTGCTTGCCTTCTCTTGGAAACACCTAGATAAGATTCTGTGGAGATGAGTGGGTTATTAATTCAGAATGGAATAGAATTATTTATTGGCATGTGTGATTGGACACCCAAGGAATTTGTATATGGTGCATATGGTCTCAGTAAACATAAAATAAAAGATAAATTTGTCAAGACTCATGAGGTACAACACTTAATGATTGTCATAGGGTACAAATAAGCAATCAGGAAACAATCAATATTAATATAAATCATAGTATAAAGCAACAAGTTACAGTCATAAGTGGGAGGAGATGGGTGATAGAAATGATGAGAAGACTAACACTAATAGTAATACAGCCTTAATGAATAGTTTGACGGAGTTGAGGGAATTACTATTTGTTTAGTAAAGTGATAGCATTCAGGAAAAAAAACCCCTGTTCTTGTATCTAGTTGTCTTGGTGTGCAGTGCTCTATAGCATCGTTTTGAGGGTAGGAGTTGAAACAATTTATATCTCTGGAGACGAGGGGTCCGTAAATATTTTCACAACCCTCTTTTTGACATGGAAGGCTACAGATCTTGTTGCTGATCACCGATTCAAGGCAAATCCCTGATTTGAGTCCTCTTCCGGGGTGTGTGTGTGTGTCCCAACAACTACATTTGTTGCAAAGATGCCACTATTAAAGACTACCTAGTACAACTCTTCCAAAGTACAACTGTGAGCATTTTATTTTTTGGAAATTTTGCCCACTGTTGGGATATTGCCCTAAACATAGCCAATGAAAGTTTAGCAGCCCTGATACAAAATGTGATTTATTGTCAGTTGTATGCCATTCACCACAAGGAGTCGCACTGTACATGCTGCCTGAACTGAGCCATGTAAGAGAGAATCAAGTCCTTTCTTTATGACCCATTCTCTTAAGGCTGAGACACAATTCTGTGCAAAGCAGAACAAACCACAACTCTTGGCAGTTCCACTCACTGCTGCAAAAGGTAATTCCCCATTTTAAAAAAAAGTTATTTGCAGCAACAGATAGAAACATTGAAACATTGAAACATAGAAGTCTGACGGGAGAAAAAGACCTCATGGTCCATCTAGTCTGCTCTTATACTATTTTCTGTATTTTATCTTAGGATGGATATATGTTTATCCCAGGCATGTTTAAATTCAGTTACTGTGGATTTATCTACCATGTCTGCTGGAAGTTTGTTCCAAGGATCTACTACTCTTTCAGTAAAATAATATTTTCTCATGTTGCTTTTGATCTTTCCCTCAACTAACTTCAGATTGTGTCTCCTTGCTCTTGTGTTCACTTTCCTATTAAAAACACTTCCGTCCTGGACATTATTTAACCCTTTAACATATTTAAATGTTTTGATCATGTCCCTCTTTTTCCTTCTGTCCTCCAGACTATACAGATTGAGTTCATTAAGTCTTTCCTGATATGTTTTATTCTTAAGACCTTCCACCATTCTTGTAACCCGTCTTTGGACCCGTTCAATTTTGTCAATATCTTTTTGTAGGTGAGGTCTCCAGAACTGAACACAGTATTCCAAATGTGGTCTCACCAGCGCTCTATATAGCGGGATCACAATCTCCCTCTTCCTACTTGTTATACCTCTAGCTATGCGCCAAGCATCCTATTTGCTTTTCCTACCGCCCGACCACACTGCTCACCCATTTTGAGACTGTCAGAAATCACTACCCCTAAATCCTTTTCTTCTGAAGTTTTTGCTAACACAGAACTGCCAATGCAATACTCAGATTGTAGTATAGGTAGAACCGAATGAATGATGAAGGTACAGCAACAGCTTTGATTGATTATCACAGGGCTGAATCTGTTCTCTAGGTGGACTGATGGTCTCCTCTGATCATGCTGTCTGTCTCCAAAGCACACATTATGAGTAAATGCTGAGGAACATATTAGAACATTTCTTTAGTCCAGTGATTTTCAATCTTTTTTGAGCTGCGGCACATTTTTTACATATACAAAATTCTGGGGCACATTGAGCGGGGGGGAGTGGGGGGCTACAAAAAGTTTGGACAAAAAAATTATCTCTCTCTTCCTCCCTTTCGCTCTATTTCTGTTCCTCTTTCTTTCTCTTCCTTCCTTCCCCACTCTGTCCATCCCTCTTTCTTTCTCTCTTCCTTCCTTCCTCTCTTTTTTGCTCTCTTTCTATCTCTCCCTCCTTCCCTGCCTCTCTTTCTCTCTCTTTCTTTCTTTCTTTCTTTCTTTCTCTCGCTTTCTGTCTTGCTTTCTTTCTCTCTATTTCTCTCTTGCTTGCTTTCTCTCTGTGTCTTTCTTTCTCTCTCTCTCTCTCTCTTTCCCTCTCTTGCTGAGCTTCGCGGCACACCTGACCATGTCTCGCGGCACACTAGTGTGCCACGGCACACTGGCTGAAAAACACTGCTTTAGTCGATCACTTATTTAATATGAATCATGACAAATAAAAGAAATCTTGTTTAGTGCTTTACCAGCAATGTCATTAATTGAAATTCGATAAGACTTATTGGATAAGGAAAATGGTCCTTTCTATTCAGCACTAGCCATATTCCATTTCTTTGGCATGTTAGAGTATAAATCTAAATTGACAGAGTCCAGTAATGATCTATTGTATATGCACCACAGCCAAGATGTGGCGATTTCATATGCCATGTCAAAACTTTATTAATTGTTTAATATTTATTGGCAGAATGTAGAAAATAGGATGGGAAATGCCTAGAACAGTGAAGAAATGAATTAAATTTTAGATATCTCTCCCAGTTGATATGAGAAAGGGAGGGAGAGTGACTGAAATTCCATTGTCTCTAAGTTTAATATACAACAACATATACGATTTTATGAAAGATTGCTTATCTTTCACCTCTTCTCTTGGAGGCTGTCAATCACTTCTTTTGCTTCGACTTATTTATAATTTCTTTGTTTCCTCCCCAGAGATCCCAAATTGGATTACACAATGCTGAAAAATTCGATGGGAGAAAACATTAATGACACTTGAATTAAATCCCCACTTTAATGAATGCTAACTTAATGCTTGCTTTTAGTTTTTAGTTATGTTGGTCCCATGCACAGCTGGCAGCAGAGTCGGACAGTGAGGAGGCTGGGGTGGAACATGGGCCAGTCTGGAGATGGCTTGGTGGCAGAGGCAGAAATCCAGCTTGGATCATGTGGGAGGTTTATGCTGACTCCAAGCCTCCAGAGGCTGACATGAGAGAGGCAAAGGAACAGCTGAAGCCTGTTCCCAATGCTCTCATGTGCAGAATTTCCAGAAAGCAAGAATAGTTGTGGAGGAGAAGGACTACTCAGGAGTAAGGCCTGGAGATGATTGCCTCCTCCTAAAGGCTCTAAAAATGGAGCAAACAGATGTGCTCATTGCAGGAAGCAATTTGTTTCACTTTGTGTCTGAGCATTTTCAATTCTGACTCTGTGTTTCTGTTTGCCCTTGCAAAGTTCCTTGCTATTTAGGTCTTTAGCATCATGTCAAGAGAGATAAAGGTTCATGCTTCGGTCAGAGTAATTAATTTTGTTTGGGACTTATTACAGCTGGGAATGAACATAATTCACAACTGTTAAAATAAAAAAGAGGTTTTGGGACACCATTTGTGCTTTATTTATTTATTTATTGAATTTGTATGCCGTCCCTCTCCGAGAACTCTGGGCGGCTCACAACATATCAAAACAATAAACAATATACTGTACATATCTAAAAAATACAAACAATATAGCTAAAAATCTTTTAAAACTCTAATAACATTTATCATTTATCAAGAAGCCTAGGTTAGAACAAATCCAACATTAGGTTTGTTTTACCCGGTGCAATTTGAGCCAGCAAGATTATATTAAATAGTGAAATATTTTATTTTGGGGCAGAAGTAACAAGCTGTTTTTATTCCATAAACCATATATACCCATTGGAAACCCATAATGTTTCATCACTTGTCTCTGATTTATTGAAGGCATGTGCAGTTTAGGCTAACATCCTTAACATGCATATGGTGGGGTGCACTTAATCAGTCAAGCTTTCCACCTCTGTCATGCCAATGATGATTTTTTTACCTACAGACCTTTTAGCAGACATTCTTGACCACAGTTAATCTAAAGGCCATATTATTTTTCCTTGTTCCAGTAATGGGCCAACTTGCAAAATTCTTCAGCACTGTTGTGAAACCACATCCTGCCTGCTAACCTGGTACTTCTTACAAGTAAAGCATTTGAAGTCAGCTCTTTGCTAACAGATGCCAAAGTGGGTGCTGCCTAAATGCTAATTTAAGCAAAAACACAAGTACAATTATTAACCTGGTGTAGCTCTGGTTGAAGCTAATTCATGTTGCCTAATACATTAATAGGCCAACCCTCGGGCCCTCAGTTGACATAAACTAGACTTGGTACTGTGGTTATTTTAAGCTTTTTTTGTGAATTTCAACGTTTTTCAATAATTTGGAAATGCTGGGATCAAAGAAAGAAATAGGGATAATGGGTAAGTGGGGGAGAGAGACAGAACTGGTCGAAGTAGCATGTTTCCTGTTTAAAATAGATACTATTTATAAAGTCATCACCAATGTGATTGAATAAATTCAAATATAATTTGCCCTTAGGTTTTTAGCAACTAAACAACTTAGGAAAATTTGTTAGTCCAAGACAATGGAAATTCTTTCTCTCTCTCTCTCCCTTTCCCTCTCATTCTTTCTCTCTCTCCTTCCTTCCCTCCCCCTTCCCTCCCTCCCTCTCTTTTTGCAAAGTGACTTTATTGCGGTCAGCTCTGTTTCCAAAAGCAGAGGCAGAATTGTTCCTATGATTGCCAACACTCATGGTATTAAATATGCCCTTAACTCACAGGTTGCAAAAATGCTAATTTTATAAATGCAATTGCATTAGAGCATATAGAAGAAACTATACTGTACTTATATTTGCTCATTTAAAATATATATATATATATATATATATATATATATATATATATATATATATATATATATATATATTTGAATTTGCATTAGCTGTGGAAGAAAATCTCAGATTGATGCCAGGAATAGGTTTTTTTAAATAATAATAATAATAATAATAATAATAATAGTTGTTGTTGTTGTTATTATTATTATTATTATTATTATTATTATTATTATTATTATTATTATTATTGAATTTCAGTATGAAAATTTATGTTGCCCGTTAACAAGTAAACTTCAGCTGGGTATACAATCAGCTTTCTTTCTTTTCTTTTTTTTTAAAAAGTAGATTGGTGAGTATCTATTACCACTTTGCAATCCAGAAGACCTGGTTGAGGTGGTTACATTAAGACTCTGGCATTAGCTATGTGGTACAGTGGCAGCAAGAAATCAGATGTATTTTCCCTCATGTGCCAGTATGTGAGTGCCTATCTTTGAAACCTGCCTTGGAGTTAGTGTGGACACTTCCAAGTTGCAGGTGGGCAGAATAAAAATCAACTTCTTGGTTTTTTTCAGTACGTTTTGATCCTAAAACCCAAAGAGATGGCAAAAATTTTCTACCTGTAGGTATTCCATGCTGGAAGAAACATGTTTGGATATCATAGCATATGGCAAACCTTTTTTGGTTCATATGCCAAAACGAGGTGTGTGTATGTGTGCTATCACATATACAGTACTTTAAAGCAGTGTTTCCCAACCTTGGCAACTTGAAGATATTTGGACTTCAACTCCCAGAATTCCCCAGCCAGCCTTTGCTGGCTGGGGAATTCTGGGAGTTGAAGTCCAAATATCTTCAAGTTGCCAAGGTTGGGAAACACTGCTTTAAAGGTCACTTCTATATGCTTCATGCCTTTGGGGTGTACCTGACTTTTTCAAACTTGGAACTGCTTGAGACAACAGCAGTTCCCGGTTTGCTCAGGAGCTAAATTACTCCTCCATAAACTGTATTTCTGTATTTCCAAGTGTGCTTCTAGTCAGTTTGAGCATCCAGGAACATTGGAACTAAGGGGTTAAAGTGATCACATTCTGAGCATGCACCACTACCAGCTGCCAGCTTTCAGTGTCTGTGAGTAACCAAGGCAGATTGCACAAGTGCAGAATCAACACATAAACTCATAATAGCTTTATTTTGCAGTATGTGGCCAGTAAAAATATAAGGACAGGGTTTTTTTTCATCTTGTTAGAAGACATCTGAGATTACAAACTGGATAAATTTGCATTTGGAGCCCATTATTCTGAACTTTTTGGTGATGTAATGAAAGTACAGTTCTTAGTGAGCTATGATAAGATACATTTTTAAAAATAGGAATGATTTATCTTCCTTTCACATTGTGAAACCTGTTTAATTTTGTAGGTAAACCTGGATTTCTGGCTAAAAGTAAAGAGAGAGAGAGAGAGAGAGAGAGAGAGAGAGAGAGAGAGAGAGAGAGAGAGTTAATGCATGCCCACATTCTGTATTTATTATACTCCAACCTTCCATTATAACTTCTATTATAATTTTCTACCTATATTATTTAGACATTGATTTCATATTTTTCCATGTCATCCTTTATCTTTAATTTTCTCATGCAATAGCTACTTTCAACAGATTTCCTTATTAAACAAAATCCAGTGGTACCTCTACTTAAGAACTTAATTCATTCCGTGACTAGGTTGTTAAGTAGAAACGTTCTTAAGTAGAAGCATTTTTTCCCATAGAAATCAATGTAAAAGCAAATAATACATGCAAAACCATTAGGAAAGAAATAAAAGCTCGGAATTTGGGTGGGAGGTGGAGGAGGAAGAGGAGGAGGAGGAGAGTCACTGCGGAAGGAAGAAGGGGAGGGGAGGGGAATCAAAAAAATCCAAAACTTTAAGGCTTAAAAAAAAAGAGGGACTGAGGCAGCAAGGAGGAGCACGTGCCTCCTATACACCCAGTGTGAGGCTGCCTCCCATACACTGCCTCCCATACACTGCCTCCCATACACTGGCTGTTGCTGTTTCTACCTGCTGCCTCTTCCTTCCCATGCTGAAGGGCTCCCCTCTCCTCTCACTCGCTCGCTTTGTAGCTGGCACCTTTCCTTCGCTGTGGTGACTTGGCTGCCCAGAGTGAAGGGAGTGTTTCTTTCCTCTGGGCGCTGGCAGAGGTTTATTCCCTGTCCAAACACCCCGAGAAAGGAAAATGCTTCATTCGCTCTGGACTTCCAAAACCTCCTTAAGTGCCACCAAAAGGCTCCTCTGGCAGCCCAGATGGGCGAATGGCAGGAAACTGGCTGGGCCTTCTTGCTGCTCTCAAATTTCCTGGGAAATTTTTCCAGGCTTGGGTTCTTAAGTAGAAAATGGTTCTTAAGTAGAGGCAAAAAAATCTTGAACATCCGGTCCTTATCTAAAAAAGTTCTTAAGTAGAGGTGTTCTTAAGTAGAGGTACCATTGTATTACCATGTTTATATTTTGCTTGAAGTCAAATCTTTGAAAAATGAGTAGATACAATATATAAATGGTAAAGTCAGTCTATGTATGTAACACAATTGTTTGTGTATGTGTATGTGTGTTTAAAAACTAGCAACATTAAATGAGTAACAATGGAAGTACAATATAGTGAACAAGCCCATGGGAGCTGTGAGCTCCGCCATCTGTTTATTGGACCATGCCTTTTCTGGCTGGCCTCAGCCAGCAGGGAGGTGACACAAGGTTTGATCCAGGCAGTTGTCAATGCTACTCTGAGGGAGGAGTCTTTCCCAGCTCCTTAAAGGAGGCAGTTGTGCGCCCCCTGGAACTGACTATTTTAAGAAGCCTTCCCTGGAACTGACTATTTTAAACAAAGTTGTCAAGAAGGTGTTGTTGTTCCAACTCCACTTCATCCTTGGATGAAGCCAATTATCTTGACCCTCAACAGTCTGTTTTCATGCCCGGCTACACTACTGAAACTGTTTTGTTTGCACTGACGGATGATCTCTGGTGGGCCTGAGATAGGGGTCATTCCTCTATCCTGGTGCTTCTTGACCTCTCAGTGGCTTTTGATACCATCGACCATAGTGTCCTCTGTTCCAACTGGAGGAATTGAGGGTAGCAGCCACCATATTATGGTGGTTCTCCTTCTACCTCTCCGGTCGGTCACAATTGGTGTTGACGGGGGATCAGAGATGAGCTCCTAGGTCCCTCCCTTGTGGGGTTCCCCAGGTTCTCCACCCCTGCTGCTTAATATGTACATGAAACCACTCAGTGAGATCATCTGATGACATGGGGTGAGTTACCATCAACACGCAGATGACACCCAGCCATACAACTCTACCATGTATCAACTCAGTGGAGCAGTGGAAGTGAAGTGCCAGTGTCTGGAGGCTGGGTGTTAACAGGCGCAGGCTCAATCTTGACAAGACAGAGTGGCTGTGGGTGCCACTCCTAAGGACAATCCCACCTGTCCATCCATTACCCTGTAGGGGAGCTCTTGCCCCTCTCCAAGAGGTCCACAACATGGGCATCCTCCTTGATCCACAGCTGAGCTTAGAACACCAACTCTCATCTGTGGCGAGGGGGACATTTGCACAGGTTCATTTGGTGCACCAGTTTGGCCCTGTTTGGTCTCTTCTCACAATCACTCATGCCCTCATCACCTCAAGGTTCAATTACTACCTTTGAAGAATGTTCGGAGACTGCAGGTAGAACAAAATGCAGCTATGCTAGCTGTCATGGGCCTCCCAAGGTATGCCCATGTCCCGTCAACACTCTGCAAGCTGCATTGGCTGCCAATTGGTCTCCAAACGCAATTCAAAGTGTTGGTTATGACCTATGAAGCCCTACATGGCTTAGGACCAGATCACTTACAGGATCACCTCCTGTATTCCAGTAGCCGGTTAGATCCCACAGAGTCGGCCTTCTCTAGGTCCCGTCAGCTAGGCAATGTACCTTGGTGGGGCCTAGGTAAAAAACCTTCTTCTCTTGGTGGCCTCAAATCAACGCCCTTCAGGAATCCGTACCACCCCCCACACTTCTGCAAGGCTTTAAAATCTCACTTTTTCCGACAGGCTTGGGGCTGTTGAGTGTTGCATCTAGCACTGGCCATCGACTGGAATGTATATGGGATGAATGTTGAAGATTGTTTTTAATATATTGAAGTTTTAGATCTAATTTTAAATTTAGATTTCTTATATATTGTATTGTTATATTTATTTTGTTGTGAACCACCCTGAGTCTGCGAAGAAGGGCAGCATAGAAATCTCATCCCTCTATGTATCTATCTATGTATTTATCTATGTATGTATCTATCTATATATCTACCTACCTACCCACCCACCTACCCATCTACCTACCTACCTACCTACCTATCTATCTACCTATCTACCTACCTATCTACCTATCTACCTACCTATCTACCTAGCTCCCTACCTACCTAGCTATCTAGCTATCTAGCTATCTAGCTATCTAGCTAGCTATTATTTTGATTTCTAGGCCACCCTTCTCCAGAGACTCAGGGAGACTTACAACATAAAAAAATACATAAACATAACACGGTAGAAATTGAAGTTAAAATTAACTACTTTAAAACTAAAATCCATTAAATATACTAAAATCCAATTAACAAGCCTAAAACCCCATGTCATTAAAGAAACAGTATTAAGATTGATTTTCTTTTTAACAAAAATATCGATGTATGAATAGTCATAAGATTAAACCAGGACAATTTGAGTCAGTAGGCATATTTTCAATTTTGAGAATGTGTCCCCCAGAAGGCTGCCAATGGCACTTGTGTCTTTACAACATGCCTACTATATCAATTCATAATGATTCACATTCTTAGGCAAAGAAGATCCTTTTTACCATACGTGTCATCTTTGAAGAAGAAACAATGAAATCATGAATGGAGAAATAAATGCCAACTCCATCCTGAGAAAGCAAAACTTAAAATAACTCAATTTTATCAGGTATAAGAAGGAGCAGAGAAAATATCTGACAGGCTTTCAAGATTTTGTTATTATACACAATAAAAACAATATCCCCTAAATCCTTGCGGTGTCTGTTCCTTGACCTGGTCCATTCCACAGGGTTGACATTCGTCTTGAAAGCCTGACTACTCTCTAATCAGAGTGGTACTGAACCCTGCCATTATATCTTGAAAATGGTGACAGAACTTAGGAGAAGCCCATTGACCACAAAATCAGTCTCCATTTCTGCTCATTAATTGATCCTCCCCAAGCAATATCTACATTTCTGTATATTTAAAACATTGTTTCATTACCATCCTCCTAGCTGAGGAACTTATTTTCCCAAAAAACAATTCCAGTCAAGGTACTGGGCTGCAGCCTGTCACTTTTATTTCCAAGCGTGTCTAAGGGACACTTTGGGGTCCATAGGCATTTATCTAAGCAAAATTATTCCAGACAGTAGCATGCTGCCTTATAGCATACAGATCCCCCCCACCCCTTTCTCTTTTTGGGAAAAATGGGAACTGATGTTATTTAACCTTGGATGAAATCACTACTGGGTCCAGTGGTAAAATTAGTGCTCAATTGAATAATGTGTGTGGGAGCAGTTCTATTGCTTTAAGAATGCTGTAGCTGTCACCTGGTAAGAAATCTGGCTGTGAATGTTTGCAAAGCAATAGTCAGCATGCAGAGCAGAAGTTAGTCTCAGTATGTGTGCAGGATTGCTCCATTGATTGAGAAGCTGCATCCACAATAGCAAAAGAGTTGTCATTAGCCCCAGCATCTCTATTTTATCAGTGCCTGAACAGAATAATGTAAAATGTTCAACCTGAGTTTGTAACTTGGGCAATATGCCACAACAATTTTTATTTCATTTTTTCTTTTATTTATTCGATTTTTATGCCACCCACTCCCTAGGGACTCTGGGTGGCTGATTTTAATTTTAATCCAAAATTTACTGGACCAGTTTGCATGACTAGCTAATGCCTATGCCACATGTCTAGGTTATTTCTAGCTTAAAGAAAAGAACTAGGGAAGACATGACAGCAGTGTTCCAATATTTGAGGTGCTCCTTCAAAAATAAGGGGTTGAAACCCATGCTTTTGGATGAAGAGTGTCCTTTCATTGATAACATATTTGGATGCACTATCTCCCATATGTCAGAAGGGGATCATAGGGGTACATCTATTTTCCAAAGTGCCAAAAAGCAAGATGGAAACTAACCAAGGAGAGAAGCAACCTATAACTAAGGAGGAAATTCCTAATGATGAAAGTAATCAACCAATACAGAAGTTGTGAGCACTCCATCACTGGAGATTTTCCAAAAGAGATTGGACCACTATATAAAATGGTATAGGGTCTCCTGATTGAGGAGGGGCTTTGACCTCCAAAGTCCCTTTCAACTCTACTATTGTGTTTTATGTTCTAATTTGGATGCTATTGACTATATTATTGGTAGAGATGACAATAACGTAAAGATGAAACACTTTTAAAAATCATCCAAATTATTTTGGTGCTAAAAAAAATGAACTTGAATTTTAAAAAATCCCTATATTCTGCTATAATGGAATTTATTTTTTTCTTTCTGTTTTGTATGTATAACAAAAATATATTGTTAAAAGAGTTCTAGCCCATTTCCCATAATAGCAAGTGTGACATATGCAACAACTAGCTTTTGCTATAAAGAGCAAACATTTTTAACTAAGCAGGAAAAAAAATTATACATACCTGAATTCTGACCCTCATTAGAATCCTTGGGAGCACACCTGTCAGCCCAAGGGAAACTACAGATTGTGGGAACCTTGATTAATAAAATGATTTGCTCTTATGAATAAAATGAAATATTCATGATCTTTCCCAACCCCTCATGCATCCTGGAGCGTATATCAGGAAATCTTCTAGTTAGTGCTCAGTTTTTCAAGCTGACAGACTCATGATTGAGCCCATCCTTAAGGAACTTCTCTTTAGTTTTAGTTTACTTTATTGTCATTGTACCTCATACAATGAAATTAAATTCCATGTTCAGTGTACATTATAAATTATAAAAATAAAACACAAGCACACATCCTTCACCTTCTATACATTTTTAATTGAAAACTAGATATTTATTTATTTATTTTATTATTTATTCATTCATTTGTCCAATACACAAATACATAGGAAGAAAAATAGACATGTAGTAATATATATAAGGGTAAAGTGAACTTAGAGGAGAGGATATATGAAAGAAAGAAAATATATATGATAAGTGAGAGAAAGGAAAGACAATTGGACAGGGGACGAAAGGCACACCAGTGCATTTATGTACGCCCCTTACTGGCCTCTTAGGAACCTGGAGAGGTCAATCGTGGAGAGTATAAGGGAGAAATGTTGGGGGTTAGAGGTTGACACAATTGAGTCCGGTAATGAGTTCCACACTTCAATAACTCGATTGTTGAAATCATATTTTTTACAGTCAAGTTTGGAGCGGTTCGTATTAAGTTTGAATCTGTTGCGTGCTCTTGTGTTGTTGCGGTTGAAGCTGAAGTAGTCATTCACCGGTAGGACGTTGCAGCATATGATCTTGTGGGCAATACTCAAATCGTGTTTTAGGCACCATAGTTCTAGTCTTTCTAGGCCCAGGATTGTTAGGATTGTTAATATTGCACTATACAGTAGAATTCAGGTCTGGGCCTTATTTCTATTATTCTGTACCTGTACCATTCTGCTAGATGGTAACAGGGTTTTTTTATAAAAAAGGTGACTAGGATGACATGGATCTTTTAAGAATGTTTAGAATTTTTTTAAGGCAGCAGGAGTTATAAAGCTCTTTCAAAGAGCGGAGAGGGCAACCAAAGATCTTCTGAGCAATGAGATTAACCCTCTGGAATGCTGTCCTATCTGCCACTGTGAAATTTGCAAACCATAGACATGTGTCATAAATTAAAATACTCTCTATGGTGCAGTGGTAGAAGGACACCAGCAGTTTTTCATTCAGTTGTTGTTTTCTGAGAAGTCTGGGCCCTTTTGGCCAGTGCTGCAATGTGAGTGCCCCAAGTCAGGCCCTCTTTTATGATAACACCCAAAACTTAAAACTGGCCACTTGCTCCACTCGGTCTCCATTGATAAGCAAATGATGGATGTCTAATCCAGCGTTTTCCAACCGGTGTGCCGCGGCACACTAGTGTGCCGCGAGACACAGCCAGGTGTGCCGCCAAGCTCCTAGGGAAAAAGAAGAGCTTAAGGAGAGCCCTGCCCAGCTGGAGATTCCCTGGCAGCACCAGGTAGAAGCCGGCAATGCAGCACCCTTTTCCAGTGCCGCGCAAGGAGCTGGGCGTTGGAGTTTGGGGTGGGGAGCGATGAAAGTGCGGAGGCCGGCGCCGCGGCTACCCCCACCCCCCCAGTGCCTCCGTTCCCCTCGCGCCCCTGGCTTCTCGACGCTGACGCCCGCCCGCCCTCCCGCCCTCCCGCCCTCCCGCTCGATCTGCCCCTTTCTCCAGCTCCTCCGGCGAGCGCTCGGAGAAAACCTTCTCACAGCGGAGGTCGGAGAAGGTTCTTTGGAACGTCGGGGGTGCGTGCGTGCCCGCGCCCTATCCCCCAGCCAGCCTACCCGGAAAAGCTTTGCCGGCCTCCGCAGAGAAGGAAGAGAGAGAACAAGAGAGAGAAAGAAAGGAAGAGAGAGAAAGAGATAGCAAGAGAGACAGAATGAGAGAGAGAGAGAAAGAGAAAGAAAGAAAGAGACAGCAAGAGGGGGGAAGGAGGGAGAGAGAAAGAGAGCCAAAGAGAGAGGAAGGAAGGAAGAGAGAAAGAAAGAGATAGCAAGAGAGAGAGAATGAGAGAGAAAGAGAAAGAAAGAAAGAAAGAGACAGCAAGAGAGGGGAAGGAGGGAGAGAGAAAGAGCAAAAGAGAGAGGAAGGAAGAGAGAAAGAAAGAGATAGCAAGAGAGACAGAATGAGAGAGATAAAGAAAGGAAAGAAAGAAAGACAGCAAGAGGGGGGAAGGAGGGAGAGAGAAAGAGCAAAAGAGAGAGGAAGGAAGGGAGAAAGAAAGGGATGGAGAGAGAGAGAGAAAGAGGGAGGGAGAGAAAGAGGGAGGGAGAGAGAAATAGAGCGAAAGGGAGAAAGAGAGATTTTTTTTGTCCAAACTTTTTTGCCCTCCCCCCCTCAATGTTCCCCAGGATTTTGAAAATGTGAATAATGTGCCGCGGCTCAAAAAAGGTTGGGAAACACTGGTCTAATCTATTCTCATTAACCAGAATGTGGGACATGAGTCCAAAAGCTCAGTAGACTAAACCTCTGGGTCCCAGCGACCAGATTTGATTAATTAGAAGATTTTTTTAAAATTCAGATCACATAAAAGCAGGAGCCATGGTGGTACAGTGGTTAGAATGCAGTATTGCAGGCTGATTCTGCCCACAGCCAAGAGTTTGATCCAACTGGTTCACGGTTGACCTATCCTTCCAAATGATCCAGATTGTTGGGGGCAATATGCTCACTATATAAACCACTTAGAGAGTGCCATAAAGCACTATCAAGTGGTATACACATTTAAGTGATATTGCTATTGTATCCAAATGAAAGACAATGTCCAAAGATACTTCACCAGAAGAGCCCTTTACTCCTCCACTTGAAATAGAATACCCTATGAGACTAGACTTTCAATCCTGGGCCTAGAAAGTTTAGAACTAAGACGCCTTAAACAAGATCTAAGTATTGCCCACAAGATCATATGCTGCAACGTCCTGCCTGTTGGCGACTACTTCAGCTTCAACCACAACAACACAAGAGCACACAACAGATTTAAACTTAATATTAACCACTCCAAACTTGACTGTAAAAAATATGACTTCAGTAATTGAGTTGTCAAAGCGTGGAACTCATTACCGGACTCCATAGTGTCATCCCCAAACCCCCAACACTTTACCCTTAGATTATCTACGGTTGACTTATCCAGATTCCTAAGAGGCGAGTACAAGTGCACTAGAGTGCCTTCCGTCCCCTGTCCTATTGCTTTCCTATATCTCCTATACCTTTCTTCTATTCCTATATCTCTTCTTCTATTATTTCATTGATATGTTCTATTACTTTATCTTCTTTTCTATTATTTCTTAGATATATTTTACTATGAGTATCTCCTCTATAACCTTCATCATGTATTTTACTATGTGTACATAGAGATATACCCACTAAAACTCTCATTGTGTATTGGACAAAATAAATAAATAAATAAATAAAATAAATAAACAATAGTAAAAATAAGATTCGTATTATAAAAATAGTATAGTATTATAAAAACTTCCTTTCTTGACTTTTTAAAAATTGAGACAGCAGAGAAATTGGGGAGACCATGTCTCTTAATATTTCTGGGACTCGGAGAAATTATCCAATCATTTTTCAAGAATAATATCTTCTTATCCTTGAAAAACAGGCCATTCACACCCAGCATGTGGCTAGTTATAATTTATAAGGACATACCTCCTACACAAACCTTCTCCCTTGAAATAATCTCCAAAATATTTTTTTCTTTTAAATTAATTTTGCTTCTTAATGTTTAATGGGAATATATAAAAATATGTTTTTCCCTACCATCTAGAATTCCATAAACAGACTGTCCCCTGGGTGCTGTCAAAACTTTGGTGAAAAGTTTCCAAATCCACTAGAAGTGGGGTTCACTGGAGTTGATATTCAAAAAGATATAGAGCTGTAATTTAATCAAAGAGATGTTCACTCACAAAACATCAGATTTCACCCATTAAACTAGACATATTCCTTTCTTATACACTGAAGAACACTTACAGCTGATAGAATTCTCTTCAGTTTCTATCTGAAAGTTAAGTTGTTGGAATAAATCTAAGGTAAATGTCCTGATGCCTTTGAAGTTCCCTTTTAATTATTTTAACAATGAAATTTGTTCAAAATGCTGAAGGAAATGGAAAAAAATATTGGACAAATAAACTCAATGTATGTTTATAAGTCAGAAATCAAGGCCATGCTAATGAAGAATACTGCCAATCAAGATTCAGTCACTGTATCCTCTTTTTTTGGAGGTGAAAATGATAAATATCTAGGTTGTAAGACTTTTGAAATTCTTTAACAACAGTATATATATTTCAAGGATTGTCACAGACTAGAGGAAATGAATTTATTATTTATTGCCCAGACGACATGACTAGAATCAAGAATTAAAATTACAGTGAAGAATTTCAAGTTAGATATCAGAAAGTGTCTATGGAGATTCTCCGACAACCATGTCACAGTTGTCTCAAAGATTGTTCTTCAAGAAGCAGCTGGGCTTTTTTTTTTCCCCCTTGAAGATGTTTCACTTCTTATCCAAGAAACTTTTTCAGTTCAGAGCTAAAGAAGCTTCTTGGATGACAAACAAAACACCTTCAAGGAAAAACAAAGAAAAGTCCAGTTGCCTCTTGAAAAAGCACCTTTGGGATAAATAGCAAAAATGATTTCTTGATTGTATAAACTTTCAACCGATTCAACAGATTGCCTCATAGTGGTGAATTCCTCTTTGCTAGAAGTCTTCAAATAAAAGCTGAATGGTCATCTGTTAGCAGTTTTATAGTAGAGCCTCAATTGAGCAGGCTTTGTAATTCCTGTCAAATCTATGATTAACTGCATTAATTAATATTCAATATATATTGTGATATTTATTGGTATTTTGGAATCATCGTGACTGAAAGGGCAAAAGCAACTGCGTTGAGATTCAGCCAATTCGCACAGATTTGGGCGAACCTGTTGTTACCCATCCACTCCTATTAAAGTGGATCCAGGGCACTGTGCTGGAATGGAGAAATGGACAACGGAGCAGCCAGCATGAGGGAAGGAGAAAGCTGCTTTCTCTCCTCCTTCCCTTGTGCTGGCTGCTCCATTGCCCTTTTCTCCATTGCAGCACAGCACAGCCCCCCAGATCCACTTTGATAGGGGGCTAATTTAACAACTGGTTTGCCCAGGGTCAGGTTGGCCATTGTGGGAGGCTCTTCCTATACATGTGCTGGAAGACAGGGATGGGCCATGCCTCTCATGACAGTCAACCTGATTCTGGGCAAACTGGTTGTTAAATTATTTGAATACCATCACTGAAAAGCAGGATATGGTGGGTGTACCTTGGCCATCTCTAACCCTAACTCATCATAAACTCTCAAAGAAATAAGGTATGTATATAATAAACAGGTTAGGAACTAGATCAGTCAATGGTTGGGAGTTTATGATGGTTTAGATGCAGAACAACAAACCACTGAAAATGATTATTTCAAAACCACCTAGCAAGCTCTATAGTTGACTAGAGATTTCGGTTGAGGAATCTGAATATACACTGCAAATCTAATTATCTGACCACTATGCAACACTCTCTTATATTCTACTGCATTCTCCATTTCTTCCCTCTGGCTCCATTTCTTCCCTCTGGCTCCCCTCATAAGACGTTTTGACTGGATTTTTATTGACTTACCTTACCCTATGCAATAGTGTACAGTATATTTGGCTTTGTTAATATAAAGACTATGTGTATTAACTTTCTCCCATTTTCTGTTTCTAAGGATTTGGATACCTGTAAAAGGATGGAAATAGCTTTACATGATGATTACAAGAAAGAGAATCAAATGGTGACTTGTTTCTATTGTCTACTTGATGCAGCCTGACATGTATAGATAATGCCTATGCCAACCCACCATCAGAATTTGTCACCTGCTATTATGTTTGTGATAATTTCGTTGGAAGTGGATCACATAACAACTACTTTTTCCTCTTCCCAAATCCTCTCCTTTTTTCAGATTGATTTTTAATCATCTTAAATGAAGAAGAGTTTTTAGAAACAAGAGTGTTAGCTTTTCAGTTTCCAGTTAACCTAATTATTACTATAATGTCAATTTGGGAAGGTATTATTCAGGCTATCAAAAATTAATGCATATAATGTCTATCAAAAATTAATGCATATAATGCATATTATTTTGTTAAGATGTGAAGGATTCTTCTTCTAAATTTTATTGTTTTTACTGGCTACATTGTTTTAAACCACTGTATGTTACAAGAGGTACAGTATATGAACTCCCCAACTCTGGACACTTTCAAGAGGAGATTGGACTGCCACCTGGCTGGGGTGCTTTAGGATTCCTGCTCAGGCAGGGGGTTGGACTTGATGACCTGTATGGTCCCTTTCAACTCTAACGTTAGATAGATAGATAGATAGATAGATAGATAGATAGATAGATAGATAGATAGATAGATAGATAGATAGATATAGATAGATAGATAGATAGATAGATAGATAGATAGATAGATAGATAGATAGATAGATAGATAGATAGATAAATGAGTAGGCAACCAAACTACTGGAAAATATAAGCCTAAATGTTTTGTCACCATTTGTATTATTCATAGCATGGGAAAGAAATCCAACTTGCCTTTATCTGACAAAAGAAAAAAGTTTTTTAAATCTTTTCTATTCTTAGAGTATACTTAGTATGTAATGTCTCAGAGGTGGACAGGGTAGTTTCAAAAGATTCTAGCCAAAAAGGTGCCCTTTCAGTTGTCTGGTCATAATTTTGCAAGAGTTTTAAAAATCAACACTAATACTCTAAAATGGGTCTAGAAAGACCCATTTCAAAAGACGACATTGTGCTTCCTCTCAGTAATCAAGCTTTGATTATTTTTGATTATCTTCATTCTCAATATGGAATAGAATGGGAAAGAATTTGTCACCATTGGTCACTCTAAGCAATCAAGCACCATCAATTGCTTTCTATGATACTTGCTCACCTTTATCCACGAAGGAACTCAAATCAGACAAATAAATACCACAAGTGGTGGGGAGGAGAGAAGATTCTCCAGCTAGAATGCTGTTGTTTATTACTTGAAAAGTGCTATTTCTTCACACCAGATGTCCTAGGCTAAGGCATTATGAATGATCCTCTGTAACAGTTGCCTAGCATCTGCATGTTTATTGTGCAATAAAAACAGCCATCTGTTGGAATCTCACCTAGTGCAATTTCTCTTAGGAATAAAAAAGTCCAATTGTCTAAACTAACTGCTAAGAAAAAAAATGCTAACATTTCAAATTTCTTGCCTTGTTAAAAAAAAACCTTGAATCTTAAATTTAGAATCTATGATTCTAAATTGTTTCAAGCAACATAATCAGTGCAGGGGAAAGAGAAACTTTATAGCTATGTATGGGATAGACTGTATCACAACCAGATGAATTTGTAACCGGCTGACAAATCATATTCAAAGAGTAGTTCTTAATGGTTCTATATCTATGTTCTGTCGGGCTCTCTGGTAGAATCCTCCCAAAAATTCACAGGTACAAATTTCAGACACACACACACATTTGAAAATTCAAAACAATGTTCTTTATAATGAAAATTCACTTAAACTAAGCCCTCTTTTGGTATAGCAAAGAGCACTCGTCTCCAAACAAACTGGTAATTTATACAAGTCCCTTATCAGTCCTGTGATACTTAGCTTGCAGCTGTGAGGCAATTCAAAGTCCTTCTTTCACAAAGTGAAACACACTTTGCTCTGGTTTAGTTTTAAAGCAGGGAAAAATCAGCACACAAAAAGTCAAAGTCAGTAAAGCAGTCATGAAACACACCAAAGGATCAGATAATCCTCCACAATGGCCAAACCCCCAGGCTGCTATTTAAAGCAGCCTCACTAATTACCACAGCCCCACCCAACCACAGGTGGCCTCATTTTCTTTGATAATAATCTCTCAGTTGTTGTTGCCTATGCATCGCTCTCTGCATGCGTGGCTGTATCTTTAACTCTTGTTCTGAATCCAAAGAGGAGCTAGATAATTGATCTCCTTCTGAGCTGTCTGCCACACTCTCCTCCTCCCTGTCACTCATGTCTTCTTGGTCAGAGGAGCCTTCATCATCAGATTCCACCAGGGGCAAAACAGGCCTGCAGCATGTGGATGTCTCCCCCACATCCACAGTCCTTGGGGCAGGAGCTGGGCTAGAGCTAACTACAACAATCAACATGAAAGAAAGTAAGCCGTGGGGTACCACGAGGTTCCGTCTTATGACTAATACTATTCAATATCTCCATAAATGATTTATATGGGGGAATAGAAGGGGAACCCATCAAATTTGCAGGTGACACTAAACTGGCAGGAATAGCCAACACCCCAAAAACAAGCTCAGGATCCAAAAATCTTGACAGACTGGAATAATGGATCCTATCTAACAACATGTGGAGAAAAGCAAGGTTTTACACCCAGGCAGGAAAAACTAAAGATAAAGTTACGCACAAAATATCCACATGATGCGAACCGGTGGGTAAGGTAAGTAGAAATCACCCCCGGCCAGTACATATAACCAGCTGGAAAATTCCAAACTGCCATGCACTCATTACATTACCTATTTTACTAAAGAAAATTTCAGGAAAAAATCAAACTCAGACAACACCAAGAACCCAACAGTACAACACAAATGTTAGAATTAAATCTGTTTCAAAATTTGACTTTTATTTATTTATTTTATTTATTTATTTATTATTTAGATTTGTATGCCACCCCTCTCCGCAGACTCGGGGCGGCTTATTAGTTGTGTGTGTCTCGTTCTTATCCCATCTCAACAATTATATGAATTCTTACTTCCATTTACTACTTGTATTGCATGAAGCTGTAACACTTGAAAAATAGCTAATGCTAAATAAATGGTTCTATTATAAGTAACTCAGTATAGAACCAAGCCACAGAAGTAGTCCTTAAGAAAGAACCAGCACCTGATAGGAATTAGTGATGTAACAAATTCAGTAATGAGAAGGTCAGACTAAATTTGGAACCAAAGTAGCTGAGAACCAAGAAAGCAAGGCATAATGGAGAGACCTGAGAGACTCAATCAGTTATTAGCAATAGCATTTAGTTTTATATACTGCTTCATATTGCTTTTACAGCTCACTCTAAGTAATTTACAGAATCAGCATATTGCCCCTAACAATATGGGTCCTCATTTTACCTATCTCGGAAGGATGGAAGGCTGAGTCAACCTTGGGCTGGTGGTGAGATTTGAACCGCTAAACTACAGCTAGCTGTTAGCTGAAGTTGTCTGTAGTGATACACTCTAACCACTGCGCCACTCCAGCTCTATATTAATATAAATGAAACATCTTGTTAGGAATTGGGTGGGCGTGCATATCTTTCAGTCATTGTTGATGCCTGACAAATGTCTGGACTAGACCCTGCAAAATTTCTTGTCAAGATTTTGGAAGTGGTTTGCATTAGATAGGATGAATGGAAGAGGCAGACAGAAGTGGCTTCAAAACAACAGCTCTTTATTTAGCAACTATTTACAACCTGAGTCCGAAGAATAGGATGACATAGAAATCTAATTAATAATAAATAAATAAATAAAAATAGCAAAGGCTCTGTCTGTCTTATTGGGAATTTACAGACAGTCTAGCCCCGTGATGGCAAACCTATAGCACACACGTCACAAGTGGCATGTGGAGCCATATTGGTGGGCAAGCGAGCTGAGGTCTGGCATGCATGCGGGCACCAATCAGTTGATTTTGGGGTCTTTGGGGCCTACTGAGAAACAGCCTGTTTTCAGCCTCCGGGGAGCGAGGCCTGTTTTTTGCTCTTCCCAAACTCCAGAGCCTTTCTAGGAGTCTGGGGAGAGCAAAAACAGGCCTTCCAGTTCAACCAAAAGTTGGCAAATGGCCATTTGCTGCCTCCGGAATGTCACGCTGAATATTGCCAGCCTCAGAGACATTTAGTAATTAAAGAGTTGTGTGCCTTTATTAAGATCCTCCTTTTTTTGATGTAATATCCTGCCACTTCATTTCCTTCTTTATGCCTGTCTCCATATTTCCTTTGTTCTCTCTGTTTTAGCTTCCATGATGTGAAGACGTATGTTTTGATTTGTCCATTGAGACATGTTTATTTTTACTTTTGTAATAAAAGAACTCTTGTTTTGAACAAATGATTGGGGTTCTAGTCCATTGCCTCCGTGGGGTTAATGTCTTAACGGACTTTAATCACTTACAAACCGCAACACGGAGGGCCTCCGAGGGGGTGGGGAAGGTCATATTTGCCCTTCCCAGGTGCCTAGAAAGGCTCTGAAGCCTGCGGAGAGTTAAAAATGGGGTGCCATTGTGTGCCAGGAACAAAGGGGGGGTCACGCACACATGCGTGCGGAGGCCATATGGCATTATGGATGTGGGCATGCACACATGTGCCTCTCATATCCCCCTTATGGCACACAAACCAAAAAAGGTTTGCCATCACTAGTCTAGCCAATCAGCAATCAATATTTTCCCTCCAGAATGGAGGACCTGACTGAAGCCTTTGTGCTTCAGTCTGAGAATGTAGCACCTTGCCATTACGTCCTTCATAGGATTGAGACATAGTGATTTCCTAGTTAAATTTGTACTTAAGGCAGGACTACAACTCACCATTTCCTGGTGCCTTAACTATTACTGTCTCTCTGTTGAGGAGAAACAATTTTCTGTATTGTTCTGTTTTAAATATAAAGCTAGGTGGGGAGAAAATTGAGAAGGGCTAACTGCATTAAAAAAAACATACTGTATATATGTACCTGTTGTATATACTCCTGATCAGTTGGAGGATGATGAAGATATTGAGGACTCAGATTCAGATAGTGTTTATGAATTAGCGGGGGGGCGGGGTTACAGGTAGTAGAACAGGTGGGAGGCCAGCCACAGGATACGGCTATGAGTTCAGGATCTAGCGAGGGAGAATCAGACACTCGCTGGGTTAACCCTAAATTCAGAAGGGCCCAAAAACATAGAGAACAGAGGTCTGGAAGAAGATATTAAGGAGAGGAATGGATTAAATACTGTAGTGATGTATTTGGCACGTCAGGGGGTCAGTGGAGAAGAAGGGTGGAGTTTCAACATTGCTGAAGGGAAAAATTGATGTGTTTCTTGCTGCTCTCAAGTAAGCAAAAGTATTCTGTGTTGTTAACACATGTTCTGTGTTATGCTGTTTTTAGAGATCATGCTGTTAGGACAATAAATCTTGTTAAGTGGAGCAGGAGAAGGAATGTGAGGAATACAACTAAGGGAGATAATGGACCGAGTGTCTGTATGGAATGTGTTTGAATTCCAGAAGAGCAGAGAAATAAATGGAGTTTCTTTATTCATGAAATAATGCATTTAATAGGAGTTATTTGTAATTGCTAAATTTCTACCAGAAACCAGAACAGTACCTACCGTATTTTTCACTCCATAAGATGCAGTTTTTTTCCTCCCAAAGTAGGATGAAAAATCAGCCCCGTCTTATGGAGTGAAGATGCAGGCAGGGAGGGGGGGGAGGCTGCGAACTCGGAAGCGCCATCCCGCCGGCTGGCTGGCTAGCTGCTGCCTGGCCCCCTCCCTCCTGGAGGAGGGTCTTCCTCCGCACCACCAGCGGCGCTCCCCCCGCCAGCCAGCCAGCCAAGCCCCGCGCCCGCCGGAACCGGCTCCTCGCTCCCCCCTGCCGCCCGCCACGTTTGCAGGAGGTGGGGAGGGTCGGGCGGCCCGCCAAGGCCAGGAGGGACGCCGCTGCCCCCCTTCCCTCTCTCCGCCCGCCGCTGCGCCTCCTTGACGCCGAGAGGAAATGCCGGCAAAGGCTTTTCTCAGCGGAGGCCGGCGAAGGCGATATTCAATGTCGGGGGCGCATGGGCGGTTGCGCGCGCTCCCTATCTCCCTGCTAGCCCACTCGGAATATTCAAAATAAGAAAAGCCTTTGCCGGTGAAGGTTTTTCTTATTTTGAATATTCCGAGTGGGCTAGCAGGGAGATAGGGAGCACGTGCAACCGCCCGTGCGCCCCCAACATTGAATATCACCTTTGCCACCGGCCCCGCCTCTCCTACAACCCCCTTGCTGAGAGCCCGGGACGAAAGTGCTCTCAGCAAAGGTGAGGCGGGCAGGGCGTGCACGCGTCACCACTGAGAAGAACGGAGAGAGAACGAGAGTGAGTGAGAGCAACAGACAGCAAGATAGTGAGAGAGTGAGAGAAAGGGGGGAGAGAGAGAAAGAGAGAGGGGGAGAGAGAGAAAGAGAGGGAGAGAGAGAAAGAGAGAGGGAAAGGGGGAGAGAAAGAGAGAGGGAGAGGGGGGAGAGATAGCAAGAGAGGGAGAGAGAGAAAGAGAGAGGGAAAGGGGGAGAGAGGGGGAGAGAAAGAGAGAGGGAGGGAGAGAGAGGAGATAAAGGAAGAGGAGAGAGAGAAAGGAAGAGAAAGAAAGAAAGAGGGATAGAAAGAGAGAGAGAGAGTGTGAGAGATGCTCAGTGAGCCTTTCTTTGAAGTTGCCTTTCTTTCTTTCTTTCTTTCTTTTTCTCTCTTGCTCTCTTGCTCTTTCATTCTTTTTTCTTTCTCTTGCTTTCTTTCTCTTGCTTTCTCTCCTTCCTTCCCTCCTTCCATTTCTTTCATTCCCCCTCTCTATTTTTATTTCTCTTTCATTTTCTTTCTTTCTCTCTTTCTTGCTTTCTTTCTTGCTCTTTTTCTTTCTCTCTTTTACCTTCCCTTCCTCTATTTCTTCTTTTCTTTCTCCTTCCTACCTTCTTCCCTCCCTCCCTCCCTTCAGTCCTTCCTCTCTTACTCTCCCCTTTCATAAGTTTCCTTGCTTCCTTCCTCTCTTCCTGTTCCTTCCCCCTTTCTTTCTTTCTTTCTTTCTTTCTTTCTTTCCTTCCTTCCTTTCCTCCCTCCATTTCTTGCTTTCCTTTTCCTTCCTCCCTTCTTTCCTCCCTCACTCCCTTCTTTCACTCCTTCCTCTCTTCCTCTCCCCTTTTTGGCTCAAAATATTTTTTTTCTATTTTCCTCCTCTAAAATCTAGGTGCGTCTTATCAGCAGGTGCGTCTTATAGAGCGAAAAATACGGTATGTCATATACCAAAATTCCACATAAAAATATTGGGGACTCAATTAAAAAAAAATTACCTCAGAGCATGTTACTAATTGGAAAAAAGACAATAATGTTCCACAGGAGCATTATTATGACTCAAAGCAAATCTTTATCTTACCTGGATGATGGACAACTCGGATTTGTATGAATTTGCCATTAAGGAATATCTCTTACAAGAACAAAGCTCCTCCGTCTGATAGAAATCTTGGCATCCTTTGAGACCAAAAGCCTTTTAGAGGCATAGCAGGTTGTTCTTCATTAATATGATGTAAATTAAAGTGAGAAAAATCTTGGGTAAAGAAAAAAAAGGCCTGGCACTCTGAGATGATGTTAAAATAATTTGATAGATGTTTCATATAACAGCAAATATTTGAATTTAATAGTTGGGTTGTCAGCAAACAGCTATTTATGTTAGTCACCTTCCATTTTCTTTCAAACAATATAGTCTTAATGTTATGGCAAGAAGACTAAGAAATGATACATTGCTGTCCTAATTTGTGACATATATATGAAAGAATAGTGGATGGCAGAAATCCATGTGGCACATGTGAAAAAAGCCAGATTGATCAGTGTTCTGATTCTGAAATTTATATACAAAACTAAGGTGATAATAAATCAGTCTTGAGCCAAAAGTCTGCTTCAGCTGCCTTAAACAGTGAATCTAGTCCAGAAATGTTTAAATTCAGCTGTGTTTAAATTCTGCATAAGCCTGTTATTAGCTGCTTTGAAAAAAAAATTAAATGAAGAAGTGGCATGTGAATTTTTTAATGTCATGTCTGATATCTATTGATATTTAAGCACAACTGTCAGATTTGCCACCTCCCTCTCACTTTTATTTGCTCTAGTGCCAGCCTGCCATTGACTCTGGGGGAAAGAATCCTGTTTGGGATGATAGAAGGGGAAGCTCCAAAGTACTTTAAAAAAAAGTACTGCTGGTCAGAGACAACACTTCAAGGATGCCTGGCCAGAGAGAAAAATACAGTTGCATTTCAAGGATAACTGCTCCAAAAGTATCTGGTTTGAATCTGATTGGTCACAAGGGAACCAACAAAATGGCAGACATAGGAAATAGAGGGTTTCCACTTGGGAATTGGCACAGGAACCTCAGACCTGGCTTTACTGGACTTAACTTGATGTTAGTAAAACTGTACCTCACTCCTAAAATAGAATAATGGGTCGTTCTTGCCTAGGGTTCAAGTTAAGACAGGACTGACCAACAGGTAACTTTCATTGCATTGCAGCTCTAGAAAAGCTCTGTGGGCTTCCAGATATATAGGTTGACTGCAAATCCCTGCCAAGGTGGTGAATTGGAGTTGCATTCCAAACATATTTGAAGACAATAATTTGGGAAAGATATTTCTAGAAGGGAAAAATTCTCTCTTTTTTTCTTTTGGATATAGGCTCATAAAGTAAATTCTTACACTGTCTGACTTTATGTTCAAATTTGAGCAAGTGAAGACTGAAAAGTAGAGTTGGATTATTTCTCGTAGGCCTCCTCGTTCTATACAGAACATCCAGTGCTGGTATCTTACACTAAAATGCTTTAGGTCCAAAACCATCTGGGTGATTATGGGCCAGTCACATTCTCTCAGCCCTAGGAAGGAGGCAATGGAAAACCATTTCCAAAATCTTTCCAAGAAAACTGCCTTATTCAAGCAGGGGCTAGGAATCAACACCGACTCAAAGGCACACACATACAAGGTATCCTACACAAAATAGCCATCTAGGTTTGAAGTTCACCAGTATTTTACTGAGAGCTTTATTATCATCACTGAAATAAATAGGCATGTTCATTAAATAATAACTTATTTGAGCTTCCTTTAGGCAACCCTGGGGCTGTTCTTAAGAAGACATATTTTTTCAGCAAACAAAATGTCAGAGGATGAAAAATACTTGACAAGAAAAACCTGTGCGTATTTTTTCCAAATTGCCATCACCTTTGCTACTTTGATTAATAGGGAACAACAGGGGGAAAAAATAGTGCCAGAAGACAAGCTAAGTAGTGAAGGATTGTAACTGACAATTTGCAGTTAAAATACATAGTCCCTGTAAAGCCTATTGATTAATGGAGTTTTTGCTAGCATTAAAAAATGTAAAAAATGGAGGAATAGAGAGCAAATCTAAGCAAAGTACAACTCAGCACCACCAAGCCTTTAATTCAGGCAACTTTGGTTCAATTTCAGTTACATGCAGAAATAACTTTCCTTCATTATTTCTTACGCAGGGGTATCCATCATCAGTAACAAACAAGGACAAGGACAACAAATGGGCGTACAAAAAGCAAAGTAATAGTGTGTGAGGATTATCTTCTTACTTTCTGGATGGCCCAGAGGCACTGAAAAAGATGCTTGCTACGGTGCTGAAAAAGCACATGGACGTAGGGAGCATGTAGTCCTCCTTCCATAGCAGCAGCTGCAAAATTGCCAGGAGCAGAACACAAGAGTTATGTCTGTCACTCCTTTAATGACCTGGGAATTTTAAGACAACACTGCCATCTACAGCTAGTTAAAGCACTTGCAATTGAAGGTGGTGATTGTTTTTGCAAGCAAGCACTGGATATTGGCTGACCAAGACAATTGTTCTATGAAAATTAGGCGTTACAGCCTAAGCTGATTGTCTCCCATGCCACTGGTGTCTTAAATCACTTTTTTGAAAATCCAGTCTGAATCTTACTGGGTTGGCAATGAGACTGGGCTGCTACTTAATTTGAACTAGGATTACCACAACACATGATAAATCAATCCTCTCTTTTATCCTTCCAGCCCACACAAGGGAAACATAGAAACATAGAAGTCTGACGGCAGAAAAAGACCTCATGGTCCATCTAGTCTGCCTTTATACTATTTTCTGTATTTTATCTTAGGATGGATATATGTTTATCCCAGGCATGTTTAAATTCAGTTACTGTGGATTTATCTACCACATCTGCTGGAAATTTGTTCCAAGGATCTACTACTCTTTCAGTAAAATAATATTTTCTCATGTTGCTTTTGATCTTACCCCCAACTAACTTCAGATTGTGTCCCCTTGTTCTTGTGTTCACTTTCCTATTAAAAACACTTCCCTCTTGGACCTTATTTAACCCTTTAATATATTTAAATGTTTCGATCATGTCTCCCCTTTTCCTTCTGTCCTCCAGACTATACAGATTGAGTTCATTAAGTCTTTCCTGATATGTTTTATGCTTAAGACCTTCGACCATTCTTGTAGCCCGTCTTTGGACCCGTTCAATTTTGTCAATATCTTTTTGTAGGCCTTGCTAGCTAATTACACTGCAGATTGGCCTCTTAGCGCCTGTTTTTTTCCTTTAGGTATTACCCCACCCTCTCTAGTTTCGGTGATGTTCCTTTGGTTATAGTGTGAACATGGGTGACTTTTATCCACTCCTTTCCACACTATTGCAAAGCCTTTCTATTTTTCTGTATGTTACCATGGTTGCTCAGATACTATAAAACCCAATATAGGGGGATAGTTCTTTCAATGCTACACTCCTCTGTGTGACCATGGAAACTTGCTGGCAAGGACAAGTGACAGTTTCTCTTCATAGAGAAGGAAGGAAGGAAGGAAGGAAGGAAAGAAGGAAGGAAGGAAGGAAGGAAGGAAGGTGAGCACACTAGCTTACATTAAAAATGAAATTATGTTATCTGCTCTCAAGAGAAAATATATACAGTACCTATTCAAACTCATACATAACACACATATATTCATATTATATACATAAATATATACCTGAACTCGTGCATATACTGTATATACATATATAAATATTAAGGTTGAATCTCTACTTGGTCAATTTCCATCCATTATTCCTTATCTGGCTTCTGGTGCCTTGGAAAATAGCCTGATCCCCTTCTCTCTGTGACAGCCCCTCAAGTATAGGAAGGCTACTATCATGTATCCCCTAGTCCTTCTCATTGATAGACTAGCCATGCCCAGTTCTTGTAACCACTCTTTGTATGTTTTAGTTTCCAGTCCCCTAATCATCCTGGTTGCTCTCCTCTGCACTTTTTCGAGAGTCTCAGCATCTTTTTTGGTGACCAAAACTGGATGCAGTACTCTAGCTGTGGTCTACCTAAGGCTTTACAGAGTGTATTAGTACCTCCCAAGACCTGGATTGTATCCCTCTATTGATGCAGTTTAACATTGTATTGGTTTTTTTGGTTGCCACTCATGTTTAGCTGGTTGTCCACTAAGACTCCAAGATCCCTCTCACAGTCATTAATATTGAGTCTAGTTTCACCCAGTTTTTATGTATGTTTTTGGTGTTTCTCACCTAAGTATAGGATTTTACTTTTCTCTGCATTGAATTTCATTTTATTAAATAGGGCCCAGTATTCAAATCTGTCAAGATACATATGGATCTTGAGCCTGTCCTCTGATGTGTTAGATATCCCTACCAGCATAGTATATGACTGTGTGTATGTATTTTATCTATTGGGGTTTTTTTTCCTTTTTAGACTTTTTAATGTAAAACTGTTATTTTAGATTTTAAGTATTAGATTTGTTACCATGTATTGTTTTTATCACTGTTGTGAGCCGCCCCGAGTCTACAGAGAAGGGCGGCATACAAATCTAATACATAATAATAATAATAATAATAATAATAATAATAATAATAATAATAATAATAATCTGCAAATTTGGTTAGTTCCCCTTCTATTCCCTCATAGTATATGAAGATATTGAAGAGTTTTGGGACTAAGATGGAATCTTGTGATACTCCACTGTTTACTTCTTTCCATGTACATGTAGAGCCATTGAGGACTACTCATTGAGTAAGGTTAGTCAGCCAGTTGTGAATCCATCTGGTGGTGAAACTGTCTATTCAACTTTTTTCTGACTTACAAAGAAGTAGGTTGTGGTCTATTGCGTCAAATGTTTTGCTGAAGTCTAAGTATATTATATCTACAGTATTTTGCTGGTCTACTAATTTAGTCACTGTGTTGAAGAATGAAATGAGATTTGTTTGACATGATTTGTTCTTAACCCCATGTTGCTGCTAGTTATTACTTTACTTGTATGTAGGTGTTGACAGATTTGTTTTTATGTTTTCCAGTGTTTTCCCGGGTATTGAAGTTAGGCTGGTTGGTCTGTAGATTCCTGGGTCTGCTTTTTATCACCTTTTTTTGAAGATGGGAATCATATCAGCTCTTTTCCAGTCCTCGGGTAGTTTCCCCGTGCTCCAGAATTTTTGAAAGATGTGGTGCAGTTATTCGGAGGTGACATCTTCCAGCTCATTTAGAACTCTGGGATGTAATCTGTCTAGTCCTGGTGATTTAAGTTAATTTAAGTTACCTATAAACAATGGTAGTAGCTTCAACAATTATAGCAAATAGCTATAGTTTGGTGTAGTAATTTAGGCACCAGGCTAGAAATCAGGAGACCATGAATTCTAGGCACAGTTTAGGAACAAAGCCATGAGTGATTTGGAGCCAATCTCTCTTTCAGCCTTAAGGAGGAGGAAATGTCTATTCAACTACTTTCTAATTTGCAAGGTCCTAGACATAAAATTCACACTAGAGGTAGAAACAGTTACACAATTACCATTTTTAAATGTACTCATCAACAAGCAGGAAGATGGAAGACTAGAAACCGCCACCAACACTCTTCATATTCTTATTTTCAATAGTAACCATCCACTGTCAATCTGTATAGTCTGGAGGACAGAAGGGAAAGGGGTAACATGATCAAAACATTTAAATATGTTAAAGGGTTAAATAAGGTGCAGGAAGGAAGTGTTTTTAATAGGAAAGTGAACACAAGAACAAGGGGGCACAATCTGAGGTTAATTGGGGGAAAGATCAGAAGCAACGTGAGAAAATATTATTTTACTGAAAGAGTAGTAGGTGCTTGGAACAAACATCCAGCAGACGTGGTTGGTAAATCCACAGTAAGTGAATTTAAACATGCCTGGGATAAACATATATCCATCCTAAGATAAAATGCAGGAAATAGTATAAGGGCAGACTCGATGGACCATGAGGTCTTTTTCTGCTGTCAATCTTCTATGTTTCTATGTTTCTACTGTCATACAAAAAGTGTTGCAGCAGAACACTATATGTTAGAGTGAGAACCTCCTGTAGTACCCAGCAAGCTAAATAACTGGGGAGAATCAACCCAAATGAACAATTCAGGTATAATGGGTACCCACAAGCATTTAATAGAAGATGCCTGTGCAAAACACAAAGTAGAAAAAAGAAGGTAAAAGACCAACTATATGGCTCACTCTGCCATACATCAAAAACATTTCAGAAGCAATAGAACACAGCTTCTGAGATCTGCAAGTGGCCATCACACACTTCTCAGAGGCTACAATACAAGGACAAATTATGCATTGTAAAGATTGCAGGTGGAAGTCACTTCCAATGTAATCTACCACATCCCCTGCATAAATTGCCCCTGTGACTATATAGGACAAAGGGGAAGGAAGCTAACCACCAGATTGCAAGAACACAAGTGATCGGTCAGAAGAGGAAACCCAAACTCATTGGTAGCCTCCCATTGCAATGAATAAGGACACACATTTAATTTCATAGCTACTTAGATCGTTGGCCACACAGGTACAAAGATAGCTAGGAAAAGGATTGAAGCCTGGCAAACTGACACCTTGTCAATGAACAAGAGTGCTGATTTACCACCAGCTTATCAAGTACTAAGAAGTCAAGGGCTTGTCAGCAGAGGGAAATAACAATCAATTGCCAGCCATCAACACACCAATCATCCAATAAAGAAGGCACTACATAAATGTGACTCACAAATAGTCTACAACACATATTCCAGTAGAGAGAAGATCCCTAAAGTTGTGCTCTAACATGAGTCTAAAAGCTTGGAAGAGTAAATCTGTGGTCCTGGTGATTGAACCATATTTGACCTTGTAGCATTATTATGAGACACATATATTTGCTTTCATTCATAATGTCCTCATTTATTTAGAATTTGTGTTGTCTGTTTTTGAACTTACCTTACCAGAGCTAAATGGCAGTGTGCTGTTACTACTTTTTTTTCTACTCTTTCCATCACTATGCATCCTCCATGGCTGCCCCTTTTTTTTCTGGTGTGAAGAAGCCTATGGAAATTCTTTCCACCAAATTTTACTGAAGTTGGAAAAACAGGAAGCTACTGTATAAGAGTCATTTCAGATATGTTAAAGAGATGAAAAAGAACTTCATTATGTCCAGATAAGAACCTAAGAACCTAAGAACAGCCATGCTGAATCAGACCAAAGCCCACCGAGTCCAACATTCTGTGTCACACAGTGGCCCACCAATTGTCCTTGGGGATCTTGAGCAGAAAGAAAAGGTAAGATCCTCCCTTTCCCCTGACCCCCAACAAATGGTACTCAAGGGAATCCTGCCTGCCTCCACCAACATAGAGGTGGCACATGGACATCCATTTCAATAACCACTGATACACTTGGCATCAATGAATCTGTCTAATCCTACCTTGAAGCTATCAAGGCTGACAGCTGACATGACCTCTTCTGGTAGTGAATTCCATAAACCAACGACCCTCTGGGTGAAGAAATATTTCCCTTGATTTGTCCTCACTTTCTTACCTATGGGCTTTAGGGAGTGCCCCCTTGTCCTAGTATTGTGTGATAGAGAAAATATGTTTTCTCTATCCACCTTTTCTATCCCATGCATGATTTCATACACTTCGATCAAGTCACCCCTTGAACACCGTCTTTCAAGGCTGAAGAGACCAAGGCGTTGCAACTTGATATCATAAGGGAGGTGCTCCAGTTCCTTGATCAGATATATTGGAATCTTAGAAATTCCTAGTTTGGGATTAGTTTGGCACCAATTATAAGCCAGGATTGTGGATTTAAATCCTGATTTAGATATGAAAGCTAACTCAGTGATTTGGCCAATCACTCCTTCTCAATCTAGGAAGAAAACAGGGGAAAACATTTCTGAGAAAAATTGCCAGGAAAATTGTATGGATTTGTCTAGACTGGTTTGAAGGCAGGCAAAGTTGCACTGAGAAAAAGAGAGACCGAGAGCCAACCATTAGTGGACCAAAAAAAAGCTGTGATTTAAACTGTCTTTAAGTTAATAGAGCTGTCATTTGCAGGAGAGACGGAGTAACGACACGGACACAAGAGCTGGATTTAAAACTGGGTCATTTTTATTAATAATAAATTAGCATAATTTATTTAATTAAATTAGCATAAATTAGCATAAATTAACATGCTTAACTATGACCCAAACAATGGACCTGCAGGGTCAAACAAATACTTCTGGGGCGGAAATGACGTCAGATAAACTTCCTGGGCAACTTATGGGCGTAGCTCGATGCTAGTCCAGGTGAGGGACCCCTCCCTCACCTGAGACCATGCCATGCACTTGCATGAGGGGGGTCCAGCCAGCTAACCCCTAACAGGGGACTTAAAGGTGCGGGACCCAAAGACAGGTTCCCCCCAACTGCTCAGGTCGCTTCCACCACAAGCTTGGAGAGAACCTGTCAATCATCCCCAAAGATGCCCAAGGGAGAACGCGCAGTTGCTAAACCACCAACCAGTTTTCCGCCCCTAACCTGCCACGGAGCGGGGGTCAGATCTCTATCTTGGCCCCCCGACTCCCCCCTCTAGCTGCGCCAGCTCACGCAGAGACCGCTGCAGGTCCTGTAAGAAAATGGCGTTCCCCTGTTCTGACAGGTGAACGCCATCGGCCCGGTAAAGCCGCGGCCGATCTACAATGATGAGGGGATGGGCCACTACAACCCCACCTAATTCCCTGACTATCCTTCCCGGGGCCTTATTGACTCTACACCTGACCCGGTGAATGGCCCTAAGGGAAATGGCGACCCACAAATGATCCCGGGAGGATCGAAGACCGCACCACATGCATGGCGGGCCACACAGCATGAAGCCACTGCAGGCTTCCGCAAGCCTGGCAGGTCCCCTACAGACCCCCAAGCAGGTACCGGTCATTGCCCGAAGAGCAAGACCAGCCACCGGGGCGCAGCAACAGGATGCCGCCCTCCCCGTACAACTGGGTGCAGCAATGGGATGCCACCCTCCCAGCCATAGCGGTAGAAAACACCCGTCCCACCGCACACCCCTTCTCCCCCGCCCGACAACAACGACCCAGCCACCATGACGGCAGGGTCCCCCCCGGCGGTACCTTGTTGCTGAGTGGTCGGCGGGCACACCATGACCCAAAGCAACACCGTCGGTAGTGTCTCGGCGGGGTTGAGTAGAAGGGGACCAAAGGGGACCTGTCCTAAGATCTTACCCCCTGGACCCTCAACCAGCCGTTCGTACCCTAAAACAGGCCGCTGACCGCCAGCGGTCGACTTCCCCGAATCCTCCGTATCGAGAATGCCATTACCGCGCTAGTGGCGCCGCCGTTACGGAACGTGCGTTCCCTAATCGGCGGGATCCCTGCTTGGCCTGGCCAAACCCTGTACCCTACAACCCCCTAACGAAGGCAATGAAAAAGAAGGCCCGGAAGGACCTGGCAGCCTGCAACAAGGCCCAGGCCCAGCCTTCCCGCATCCTCGCAATCGGAAGTCACCATAAACAATAAACCCACCCCCGCCTTAGACAAAAGGCGAGGCCAACCAACCTGAACCAAAAAGTCCTAACTGAAAGGCCATGCTGCCTAAGCTGGACACAAATATGGCCAGGTCCCAACTGGGGCAGGCCAGCTATAGGGGTAACCCGTAGCCTGCCTGAAAATCCCCAAAATCTCCACCTGCCTGCTGCTAAGCCCCCCAGAATGCCAGGCACCACTGAGAGGGCCGTAGCCCAGCAGACCTTTACTCTCCACTGCCCAAGAGCCCACTCAGGCTCCAAAGGTGGTCTGGGAAAGCCTCTGGCGACGCACGTGCCCACGGGGCCAGGGTCAACTGCCCATGGGACAAGGCGTCAGCGACCCCGTTATCCAACCCGGGGACATGCCTAGCCAAAAACAATGTGTTTAGGGACAAGGACCTGTGCACAAAATGGCGGACAAGCCGCATGACCCTGTCACTCTTAGAGGACAGGGCATTCACAACATGGACGACCGCTAGGTTGTCACACCAAAAATGCACAGTCTTGTCCCTAAACTGCTCACCCCAAAGCTCCAGGGCCACTATCAAGGGGAAGAGCTCCAAAAAAGTCAAATCCTTAACCAATGAAGAGGCGCTCCATTCCGGAGGCCAAACAGACCAGCACCACTGGTCAGCTAACACTACCCCAAAACCACAAGTCCCCGCAGCATCGGAGCAGAGCTGCAACTCAGCTTCCAAAAGAAGCTTGTGCCTCCAAAAAGACAGCCCATTAAATTGGTCTAAAAACTCCCGCCACACACAGAGGTCAGCCCTGACCCCTGCACATAAGCGGGTACGATGATGGGGCAAACGAAGCCCCTTCATCGCAGTATATAACCTCCTAGAAAAGGCCCTGCCCGGCACCACAACCCGGCAGGAAAAATTAAGTATCCCAGCTAGTTCCTGGAGCTGCCGAAGAATGACCTTCCTGCAGCCCAGAACCGTATCCAGCTTCTCCCTGATTTTAGTCAATTTATCCAGGGGCAATCTAGAAGATTGCTCCTCCGAGTCCAATTCAATACCGAGGAAGGTAATCTTGGTGGCGGGGCCTTCGGTCTTCTCAGAGGCTAAAGGCATCCCCCAACTGAGCGCAAAGGGCTTCGAAGTCCCGCATTAGAGCAAAGCATTGCTCCGAACATGCAGGCCCCGCCACCAAGAAATCATCAAGGTAGTGAACGACTGAACCCAGACCACTGCGCCTCCTGAGCGCCCACTCCAAAAAGGTGCTAAAGCTCTCGAAAAGAGAGCATGAGACAGAGAAACCCATGGGTAAGGCTCTGTCCACATAAAAACCACCTTCGAAATGGAAGCCCAACAGCTCGAAGTCGTCTGGGTGTATGGGGAGGAGCCGGAATGCCGACTTAATGTCGCATTTACCCATAAGGGCTGCAACCCCACACTTCCTCACCATGGCCACGGCCGCATCAAAGGATGTGTACCAGACTGAACAAAGCACGTCAGGAATGAAATCATTCACTGACCCCCCTTTAGGAAAAGACAAGTGGTGAATCCACCTAAATTCACCGCTCACCTTTTTGGGGACAACCCCCATTGGGGATACTCTAAGAGTCGGGAAGGGCGGCTCCGGGAAAGGCCCGAGGACCCTGCCCTCAGCCACCTCCCTCCAAATCTTTTCCCTAACAATGTCTTCATGTCCCACAACTGATCTAAGGTTGTCGGACATGAAGGCTTGCCTAACCCCCACGTAAGGGATCCTGAATCCCTTGGAGAAACCTAGCAAGAGAGCAACCGCTCTCGAGCGAGGGTGGTAGTCAATCAACCAACCCTCAAGTGCTTTTAAATTAATTGGGCTGGGCCCCTTTTCCCCCAACAGGTGGGGGAGGTTTACCTGGACCCCCACCCTTCTTTTCTGCCTCCTTCTTGGGGCGGGGGCACACTGAAGAGGCATGGGTCCCCCCACAATTCCCGCATGCATGTTTATACTTGCAAAAGGGACAAAAACACGCCCCCTTTGCAGCAAACTCATGACACGCAGGGGAGGCTCCCTTCCCCGCTCCCCCCGTAGCCGCCTTGGCTGGTGTGGAAGCCGCGGGCTCCTCCTCCATAAAGTGACCGCTATCGGTCCTGTCACACCCTTCCTTGCCGGACATATACGTGGCCTGGAACCATAGATCCGGCACCACCATATCCCAGGGAAGGGAGGGGTCATGAGCTATCCGCATCCTAAAGCCCTTGTCGTAATGACGCCAGATAGTACCTTTATACTCAAAATTAGCCCTAGCAATTAGGTCAAAGTATTTGAGCATGGAAGCGGCCCTAGCCGGCTGCCTCTGAATTACAACAGATGCGTAAGTCAGGAAAGCGTACAGCCACGAGCTGAAGCACTTGGTGACTTTAGTCTTTTTAGGCTTTTCCCCGGGCACTACGTCCTTTTCCTGCTTGGGGACCTCCCTGTTCAATAAGGAGAAGAGGTCGACATACTCCCCCCTCCAAATCGCCTCCTTCACCGACGGGTGGAGGTGGTACCCTAAGGGAGTGGCAGGTAGCCCACATGGGATGGCCCCAGCCTTGATGCTGGCGAACGGGTCCCACACGGTGGAGGCTCCTGTTCCCAGCACCCCTAGCCCCGGTGGATACACCAAAGGGGGCGGGGGCATAATAGCGGGCCCTGGAGGGGTCCAACCCCCACCCCGGGCCCCGGTGTTAAAACCACCCCCGGCGTCCCCGCCGGCAGAGCTGGCGGGGACCAAACCTGACTGCATATGCCTGAAGGTGACCCCAGAAAACTAGCACCACTCCCCAAACCAGGCGGGTTAAACCCCGGACCCTGCAAAGGGAGGAGCGATGTGGCGGACAAGTGTGGTGCAGCCTCACCTGCCCCATACGGGGTTGAAGACATCCACGTGAGCCCCATCCAAGCGGGGCCCTGCAATGCTGCCATCTGCCCCGACTGGGCCATCTGCCCGGTTTGGGCCATCTGCCCAGTCTGGGCCGTCTGCCCGGCCTGGGCTACCTCTTCGTCCGTATCCCTTCCCCAGGCCACCGATGCAGCCTGGGGGAGCCCGCCCGGGCCCGATCTGGACCGCCACCGCTCCAATTCGTCCAACCTCTCCAGGACCCTGGCCCAAGAAAGAGAGGGAGAAACAGCAGGTTGAGGGGCTGTGGGCATAAACCCCACCACCCCCTCTGGTGGGACCACCACAGGGGGCCCCTCCATACTAGCCCGAGCCCGGGCAGAAGGCCTCAGAGCCCTCCTAGGCCGCACTGTTGGTTGGGCCGGGGGGGCACGAGCTTGCCTCTTCTTCGGAGCCATGCCTTGGTGCTACCTCCAAGAAAAAAGAAGGCCGACCAACCAGCCCACAGGCCTTAATAGGGGAGGCCCGATGGCAGGCAAACCCTAAAACGGTGCGGTGAAGCAACCCCCACCGCCCTGTCCACCCCCCTGGGCCCAAATGCGGGGCAAAGGAAATGAGGGGAAATTGGCCAGATGTGGCTTTATCCCAGCCACAACCCCCCTATCCAGGAGAGCCCACTCACCGCTCCGCCGCAATTGGCGCCCCCCCACGACCCCCGGTCCCGGGGGAAAGAAGAGCAAACCGCAGGCGGAGACCAGCCAATGCTGGCTCCGCAAAGAGGAGACGGCTCCCGCCGCACTAACAAGCCTTTTTGCCGAAGAACCGGAGGCCACAAAATGGCAGACCCCACACGAGGTCGCCCAAAATGGCTGCCGCGAGCAGCACTCAGCCAAGTGTCTGCTCGGGCAAATGGTCCGGGCGAAAAGGCTGAGCCCGGGCCTACACGCCCTTAAATAGGGCCGGCAAGCCCCGCCCGGACCAATCAGCAGTCAGGCCATGTTGGCCTGACTCTCGGGCGAAGTCTCGCCTCGCGAGACTTCGCCCGAGCACCAAGATGGCAGCCGCCAGGGGTCCGGTGTCTTCCCGGCCCTCCCGCAAACGCTGCCGGCGGGTAAGTCCGCCAGCGCTATTCTGTACAAAGAACAAAATTTTAATATATCATAAAGTATGTTGTAGAAAACTGCATCCCATCTGCTTATCATGAGAATCCTAATGTACAAACCATGTTTTGCTTTAAAATATGCTTAGAAAAACAGTACACACAACAATTGGCCATTATTTCATTGCAAACATCTGCTTTTTAGTAGATTTTAGGCTGGATTCATATAACCACAGGTACAGTAACTACTGTGACTCATTGCCTTGTTCTCTCATATTTAGGCTACTGCAGCTGCCTTTGATGACTATGCAGAAGCTTCAGTTGGTCCCAAGTGCAGGGACCCATCTGCTAACTGGGTGGTAGCAAATCTAGTCGCATTACTCAGTTACATATACTATATATACTACATGCCAATTTGCTTTTGGGTCCTATTAAATGTTCTGATGGTTATCATTAAATGTATTCATGGTTTGGCACAAAGAAACTCATTCTAGATTTATCTCTCCAAACTTTCCGGTAGAGGTTTACTGTGGTTTCTTATTCCACAATATGCCTTCTATATATAATGCTAAAAAAAATAAAGGGAACACTCAGATAACACATCCTAGATCTGAATGAGTGAAATATTCTCATTGAATACTTTGTTCTGTACAAAGTTGAATGTGCACAACATACAGCATGTGAAATTGATTGTCAATCAGTGGTGCTTCCTAAGTGGACAGTTTGATTTCACAGAAGTTTGATTTACTTGGAGTTATATTGTGCTGTTTAAGTGTTCCCTTTATTATTATTTTTTGAGCAGTGTAGTTGCCCCCATGATGTACAAACCTCCATCGCCAAAATTTGAAATGTTTTAACACCACCCACCCCTTTTGATAATATCTTAAAATCCGGTCATGTCTTTTCCGAGTAGCAAATGTTATTTAAAGGCGTAATATTTCATGAGCTGCAGCTCATTTCATGAAATACATAGAATGGCTGGATGGAAGCAAATTTTGCAATGGGATGAAGGGGGAAAGAAGGCAGGAGAAGGCAGGTTGGTTATACAGATAGAGGTTACATGTGAGACAGATTACAACTCATGTGTTACAAAACCATTGTGTTTGTTGAAACCTTTAAGATTGCCTGAAACCTTTTGATGTATGTGAGTTCAGCAATCTTTCACTCAACAATGTTGTTAAAAAACTCTCTCTTTTTTTCAAAATAGTGACTTTAAGGTCTGCAAAGTAGTCTTGGGAGGTTGAAATGCTATATTATTACTTTGTCCTTATTTTAAGTCAGGTCACATTTGTATCTATTAATTGTTTCTGTAAGGTTTTTCCTATTTAAAGCAGAAGGACATTGCTGGCATATGATGGCATTAGAGGAAAAGCATGGAAGACATCTCTGATCTTGTTCTATGCACTTGTTCAGGCCTGCAGTGGTCCCTGTTTCAATATTATTCTCCTTGTTCTATGACAATGGCAATAAAAATTAAGTCTTGATTTTTATTGGGCCTATTTAAGAAGCTTCATTTCTTAGCTCCCAATATTGTAAAGTCTCTCTCTGAGGGGAATGAATGGAGAGAATATCTTTTTTTCTTCTGTCACAAAATATGAAAAAAATAGTTTGTATTAGAAGAGATACAACTCCACATTCTCATAAACTATCTTTAAACTTAAGACTTTATTTTCCTATTCATGTGTTTCCCCCAGTTACTTACACATAATCATCTCCCTTCCTGAGTCAAAGAATTAATACATTTTTTTAAAAAAAATGTTTTCTCATTGTAGTAGATTTTTCTGTTTCAAATATTTTGTAGAAAAAGGAAATGAGTGAAGGACGGAGGAGATTTCTTGAGTTTCTTGCTCCTTTGGTTACAAATTGAAAATTACAAATTGATTTGTATTTTCTAGAGCTCAATGATGTTGTTTTGACCTACAAAGGAGGAATTAATTGGGGAAAGCACAAGGAGACTAATTCCCAAAGATAGTTCTGTTGCAGTTTCATTGTTTTTTCTGCATAAGATTGTTTGGAAAGATCCCACTGTTTAAAGTTGAACACCCTCAAGTATACTTATGTATAGTCAGATTCTAAAAAATGCCGTGGCACTACCCTGTTTCCCCGATAGTAAGACCCCCCCGATTGTAAGACGTATCGGGGGTTTCAGGGGGGTCGGCTAATATAAGCCATACCCCGAAAGTAAGATATGTCTTACTTTCGGGGAAACACGGGGGTATTGCCGGGGGGGAGCCCGATGACGTCGCTTTCAAGCTCCCCGCGCACCCCTTGCCTTCACCTCGCCGCGGCGCCACTGCCTCTTCCCTGGCTTGGCAAAGCGAAGGACAGCGCTGGTCCGAAGCGAGCCGAGCGGGCGGCGGCTTGCAGCGAAGGCGCTCGTCCCAGCAACCGAGTCCTGCCGAGGCTCGGCTGCAAGCGGCCAGCGAGGCCGACCGGCTCCGAGGCAAGCGGCCGGAGCTGCACCCTCCTTCGCCCGCCTCCTTTCCGGCAGGCAGGTGGGGCTGCCCAACTGCACAGAGCGGCTCCTCCCCTCCAGACACACGCTTCCCCGACACGCATCTGCGGCTCCACGCGTGCACGCCGCTTGGAGCCCTGAGGTTGAACTTGGAAAAGGGCTCACGAGGCTCCTGTCCCACGGCTGCCCTTCTGGACTCTGGGGAGATGCCTTCGGGAATGCGACCCTTTCAATTTTTTTCCAATGTAAGACATACCCCGAAAGTAAGACGTAGTGGGGCTTTTGGGGGTAAAAAGAAAGTAAGACACTGTCTTACTTTTGGGGAAACACGGTATGATATGAAAGTGGCTGTAATAGTGGTTACACACACACACACACATACACACACATACACACAAACACAAAATCCTGTAAATGAATTATCATCAGTTATAAACACAAATCAAAGATATTGTACAATAGATATTTTCAAGAAGTGGATTCACATTGTTGCTCAGGGATATTTATAAGGGACATGAAACTAAATTACCAAGCCAGTTATTAAGACAGCAAACTATTTGTCAGAAATGTGATTTATTTTCAGTTCTGTGTGGTATCATGGGCAATGTTTCTTTCATGATAAAGGTAGGTACTAGAGAAATTGCTCTGCAGATCTGACTAGTTTGAATTGCACCTTAAGTTTAATATCAGATTGCGTTTGTTTTGAGATATTTTAGGTTCTTGGAGATTGAGGGGAAATGAAATCCTGTTGACTGTCTGATGTCCTTTAATGCCATTCGTCATTACTGAGTGCTAGAAGCTGATATCATAAATGCTGGTGAAATCTTTTCTGGGGGAAATACAATTTAAGTTTGAGGATCTTTAGGAAGATGGAATATAGCAGCCCAGAGCTCCTACCACACTTATTGATCCTTTGCATTCAAGATTACCAGGACCAGTGCTAGTAAAAAGCAAAATCAGTAATGAGAGAAATCATTTAAAGAGAAGATAATAAATTTCTCCATCCGATCCAGGGGTGGGTTTTAACTCCATCCGATCCAGGGGTGGTTCGCTTCCTCTTGCACCATATGGCCATGCTATGAAGCTGCATGTGCTCAGTGCATGCATGTGCAGCAGGGACGGGTTACTTTTACCTGTCCACCAGTGCACTCCAAGTGCAACATGATGATTTGCACTTGCATGTGCTTGCTACACTCGCTTGTGCACAAGTACATCCCCTTGCATGGTTTTGCTTCCACGCATGCATAGGAAGCAAAAAAGCACTGAAATCTTGTGAGGGGATGCTCTTCCGCATGCAATTTTAGTAAATTTTTACTTCTCCGCATGTGCAGAAGCATAAAATCACCAAAATCACATCCTTTCACAATATTTTGCTTCTGTGCATGTTCAGGAAGCAAAATAAACCCATTTTAAAAAAACAAAAGATGGCATCACGCAACAGACCGGCAAAGATGTCACCGAAGTCATCATGTGGAAATTGCATAATCCGCGGAGTGCTACCAGAATGGAGCTCCAGGGTGTGCCAGTAGGAACCCACCACTGGTGTGCATGTGCCCTGGCAATTTTTTTAAAAAAAGCTGAAAACAAAATGGTGGCCACATGCACAGTGCCAGAAACTCAGCTTCTGCGCATGTTCAGAAGAAAAGAAATGTAAATGTAAACGGACCAGTTCTGCAACATCATTGTGATGTCATCAGTGGATCACTAGCGGTTCAAGCGAACCAGTCCAAACCGGGAGGAACTCACCTCTGATATTATCCAAGTGAAGTAACTCTTGGATATTCAGTTGTGAAGCGGGACCCCTATGAAAGATGATGGGTGAGGGTCTTTTCTGCTAGTATATAAAGCTGTGTTTCTTTCTAATTACATTACATTACATTACATGGTAAAGCTAGGTGCATTAAATGTACTGTATCTATATCCAGACGGTAAAACTGATACATTCTAATGTAAGAATAGCAATAGCACTTAGACTTATATACTGTTTTACAGTGCTTTACAGCCCTCTCTAAGCAGTTTACAGAGTCAACATATTGCCCCCAACAATCTAGCTTCTCATTTTATCAACCTCAAAAGGATGGAAGGCTTAGTCAAGTTTGAGCCTGGTGAGATTCGATCTGCCAAATTGCAGGCAGCTGGCAGTCAGCAGAAGTAACTAGTAGTACTGCACTCTAACCACTTCACCACCGTGGCTCATTCAGGAAATTCTAGTGTGGCTTGTCAAGAATCCATAAGGATACAATATGATTGGCTTTTCTGCAAAAGAAGAAATGATTGAAACAAAGATTTGCATGGGTTCTAAGTTTGCATCTGCTTTGTTTCCTGTATTCCAGGCTTGGGGAGGGCAGGGGGTTGAATCACAGACTTTTGTTGCCCACTCAGACAAAATGGATGTATTTATTTCTATTGCTACATGTATAACAACAGCAATATCACTTAAACTTACTGTATATACTTCATAGTTCTTCACAACTCTTTCTAAGTGGTTTACGGAGTCAGCATATTACCCACAATAATCTAGAATAGAATAGAATTCTTTATTGGCCAAATGTGATTGGATACAAAAGGAATTTGTCTTTGGTGCATATGCTTTCAGTGTACCTAAAAGAAAAGATACATTTGTCAAGAATCATGAAATAAAACCCTTAATGATTGTCATTGGGTAAAATAAGCAATAAGGAAACAATTAATATTAATATAAATCGTAGTATAAAACAACAAGTTATAGTCATACAGTCATAAGTGGGAGGAGATGGGTGATGGGAACGATGAGAAGACTAATGGTAATAGTGCAGCCTTTGTGAATAGTTTGACAGTGGAGAGGGAATTATTTGTTTAGCAGAGTGATGGCATTCAGGAAAAAAATGTGAAAAAATCTTAGTGTGCAGTGTTCTATAGTGTCATTTTGAGGGTAGATAATCTAGGTCCTCATTTTACTGATTTCGGAAAGATAGAAGGCTGAATTAACCTTGAGTCAGTGAGGATCAAACTCCTGTTAGTGAGTGGTGAGTTAGCCTGTAATACTACATTGTAACCACTGTGCCACAGTGGCTCCTATATAGCCTTATTTTATTTTTATTTTTTAAAAAAAACAAAACAATGGCAATTAATAGAGTCTTATAGAGTTGGAATAATATAGAATAGAATAGAATAGAATAGAATTTTATTAGTAAAGTGTGATTGGACACACAAGGCATTTGTCTTGGTGCACACATTTTACTTCATATTTACAAGTTTACTTCATATTCTATTCTTCATTCTCCTCTTTATTATAGATCTTATATAAGTTAGCACCTTCTAGAGATTCAAATCAGTGGAGTGGCTTCTCTGGTGTCTAATTCCAAAGAAAGCCAGTAGCATTTGATATATAAGAAGAAATGTATTTGCCTTTACACTGGGAGGGAAAGTATCAGAGGCCTCTTTGAGTTCTAGATAAAACTGTTGTCAGGCTAACTATATATATTAAGCCTTATTGAGTTCAAAATATAGTCCTAAAACATTAGCTTCAACCTAGAATCTAATCATAAAGTATCATAGATTTTTATAAAAAAATATATATATCAAATGTCAAGATTGTTGAACTTGTCTCTGATAATAATTGAAAATGAAATATTGAACTTAAAACATGGAATAACCTTAGGAAATGTTTAAAGGTCATGAGAAGCCCTTCTAGAATTAAATTTAATTACATTGTTTATCATTTGTACTACTATGTATAATCAGGATGAGAGTATTTAGACCAGCAATCCATAACCCATTGGCTATTATAATCTGAAACAAAGCTGAAAGAACAAAGGGATTGCTTCAAATGTTGGAGAGATGGGAAAATGGACAACAGTAGAGTTACTGGTATATCTAATCAGGAAGAATGAACATAATGAGTTTTAATGTTTGGATATCTTATATGTTTTCATCTGTATTTATTATTTTTTTTGTAAGCCACCCTGAGTCTGCGACGAAGGGCGGCCTAGAAGTCCAAATAACAAACAAACAAACAAGCAAACAAACATTATTTTATGCTCTTTCATGCGAACTTGTATTTTAATTCTTGAATTAAACCACTGAGTTGCCTTATATCCAGTTGTGGGTTCCTACCAGTGTGGTAGGCGACTCCGTTCCAGTTGCAGTCACCAGATTGCGCAATTTGTACATGACCATTCCGGTGCTGGTCCATCGAGCAGCACCAACTTTTTTCCTGAATTTTTCAGCATTTTTGCTTCCTGCGCATGTGCAGAAGCAAAATATCGTGAGAGGAAATTTGCACGCCTGAGATTTTGCCTTTTTTTTTTTTTTTTGTTTCCACATATGCTCGGAAGCAAAAAAAAAAAATCACTGAAATTCTGTGCGGGCAAGCATTCCCTCATGAGATTTTGGTGTATTTTTGTTTACTGCGCATGTGCGGAAGCAAAATTGACCATGGGATGCATGCATGGATACACCTGAATCAAGAGGATGTGCACGCAGCACACATGTATGCAGGTAAGTGCAACCAGCCGATGCTTATACCAATAAGGATATTTCAGCATCTAATCCTAAATTGTATAACAAATGTGAAAGCCACTTTTTTTCAATAATGATTTAAATTGCTTTCAACAATAAATCTAGTCATCAGCATTGCAGGTGCATTGTAACTATTTAGCTAGCTATTAGAGTGAAGCATGATAATTATGGTAAGTCTGAAAATTCATTGTGACTGTAACTCTCTGTCATTTAATACACAGTATAATTTGGTATATTATTTAAAGTTTACTTTTTCTACTTCAAACCATATGTGTATCCCCTTCCTCTCTCATCCAATCTTTCAATGTACATTACATTTTTATTTTCCTGAAGAGAGACATAATTCTTAGGCACCATGATTATCTTTTGTTAAAGCTGGCTAAATTCTATGGAAATTCTATGGAGCTCCACAATGTCCACTTGACATTGAGTTGGCGTAAAACTATACCAGCTTAACATGTTTTCAAATTCAGGTTGAAAACTGAATGTTGTGTTTGAACCCCAAGTGCTGCTGTGTGTTGGAATGAGCTCCCATCATTTACTCCAGCTCCTGCTGACCTAGATGTTTGAAAGCAGGCAAATGCAAATAGGTAAATAGGTACCTCTTTTGTGGTTCATTAATAGGGACATGAAAAGAGCCCCCAACTGGACATTACCTGGGCAATGGTGATGACACCAGCCAATCCTTTCACTATGATAGCACTTTGGTGCTTCTGACAGGGAAGTATAGTATGTGCTGTTCTCCATTGCCCACACATCTGCCTCACTGCAGTTCCCTAACTTCACTCCAAGGTGATAAGTCTAATAAATTTTGCACACTTTGTGCCCTTGCTTTAACAATGCCAGAATTATGGAGGAAATGTTTATTTAATACAGTGGTACCTCTACTTATGAACTTAAAACCTGAAGAAATCTAATATTAAAATACTCTAAAAATCTCAATACTAAAATAGAAATCTAACTTAAGTTATATTCTAAAACCCCTATAGATTTAAAAAACCAATCATCTACATTCATCCTAGCCCTGAATATCCTCTCCCTGAAGTTCCCCAGAAGTCTGTTGGAGAGATGTTGCTATAGTGAAAATTACAATGTCACATTTCGCTCATGGAAAAAAAAAAACCCAAGATAAATTGGGGCAAGGCATTATAAAAATATCTATCAATATAGTATGCAACATATAAAGAAATACACTCTAAAACTATTATAATCTACAACCAATCTTCTCATTCTAGTCATTCCCAGAATTTTAATGCCTGGTTTAAAACAGGGTTTGCACTAAATGTAAGCCTTCAATTTCCTTACTGCTAAAATGAAAAAGAGATTGACAGCAGCCTTATATTATGAATCCACACTGGTACACTCCCCATTTCTTACAAGACAGAAATATAGGTGGTAAGCATAGAAATGCAGCATTCTCTTTGCAGCTTTACAAATAACATTTGTTACAATAACGATAATTTTGTTACAATAATTTTGATATTATGCCATTTACAGATGGTGGTATCACTGCAATAGTGCTCCATATTTTCAGCCTTATTGTAACTTCTGGAGGAAAGAGGGCCGAGGATTAAAAAAAACCCTAGGAAACAATCAATAAAAGTTTTAGAAAAGATTTTCTGGTGAATGCTAATTGATATTGAAATTTTCATATTTACAACTTGTAGCAGTATGTGAAAGCATTGGATTAGGCTTTCTACGGTAATATCTTCTTCTCCGGTAATATCACACTACTAATCAGAACATACAAAACTTTCTCAAGACCAATCCTTGAATACAGGTCATCTGTCTGGAACTGACACCGCATTTTGGACATAAATGCATTAGAAAGTGTCCAGAGATACTTTACGAGAAGAGCCCTCCACTCCTCTACTCACAACAGAATATCTTATGCAATCAGACTTGAAATCCTAGGTTTAGAAAGCTTAGAAGTACGTCACCTTAGATACGACCTAAACATAGCTAGAACGTCCTTCCTGTCAATGACTACTTCAGCTTCAATCACAACCATACACGAGCACACAATGGATACAAACTTAAAGTAAATTGTTCCAAACTTGACCGTAGAAAATATGACTTCAGCAACCAAGTAGTTAATCCCTGGAACTCACTATCTGACTCTGTAGTTTCATCACCAAGCCCCCAAAACTTTAACATTAGACCAGCAATGGCAAACCTTTCTTTCCACGACAAAAATGTCCTCCCCCACCCCAAGGCCCTCTGGAGGCCTGAAACAGCCCATTTCCCAATCTCTTGTGGGCCTGGTAGGCCAGTTTTTTGCCATCCCCAGATTCCAGAGGCTTCTCTGGAGCTTGGAGAGGTCAAAAATGCCCTCCTCCATTCCCCCAGAGATTCTCCAGAAGCTGAAAATGCCCTCCCAGAGCCTCTGGGCAAGCCAAAAATCAGCTGGCCGGCACACACATGCACACTGGACCTGATCATGTGCCAGCAGATATGGGTCTGCGTGCCACCTGTGGCACCGGTGCCATAGATTTGCCATCACTGCCTCAGACCTTACCCAATTCCTAAGAGGTCAGTAAGGGGCGTGCATAAGTGCACCAGCATTAGGAGAGTCCCTTTCCTAATGTTTCCCTCTTATTAGTAAAGATCTCATGTATCTAAATAGTGTTATATCTATGTACACTACCAATATGTGCTTGACTAAATAAATAAGTAAGCATGTAAGTAAATAAGTAAGCAAATAAATAAGCAAATGAATGAATGAATGAATGAATGAATGAATGAATGAATAAAAATATGTTTCTAGCAAACAAGTTGTAATGGAAACATCAACCAGTTTTCTGACTTTCTGTCTACAGCTTTCATTTCTTTCTTGCTTATTTCTAGCATAGTGCACAACAACTAGAATAGTTCTTCAGTTTAAATCTCTCATATAGTTCTAGGATAATGCAATGTGACTCAAAACAGCTCCTGTCCCACACCCAGAGTTCTTGGCCGAGAAAAGGCTGGTACTTCAATAAAGAAGCCCAATTTGATATCCAAATAAAAACTGCAGATTTCTTAACACTAGATTAGTATTTTATATCTGTCCTTTGTGAGTGATAGAACAACTATTGTTTCCTTCAAGATTAAATTGCTTCAGTCTGGCAATTAATTGCGTGGGGGAGCTTCTCTGAGTGTTAGATTTATTGTTTCTAGTTATGCATGTACATCATTTTTCTGCATACTGAAATGGAGCATAATTGGACCATTTTTCAAAGCAAATGAAGTGTGCCTATCTGAACATATTATCCTGAAGGGGTGTGCAACATTTTTACAGAACACTTCCTTAATAATGTCTTTCTAGTGTTAGAAAGATAATATTTAGGGAACTCTAGGAAATAAACCTGGCTTCAATTGAAATAAACTCATGCTACCACAATGAAAAAGGCATTGCCATAAATTATTACTAAGGGTTACATTCATAACTTTCTGATCTGAACATAGTTTTCTGGTGTAGATCACCATTGACCTTTTCATCACAATTATATTAATGTTTGAACATTAATCCTGGCATATTAAACATAAAACAAAATGAGCTACAACCAGGATTTTACTTTTTTCAGCTGTTACATGTTAATAATGCCACTGAGAAGCCTGAAGACTTGGAAGTTCAAAAGGCTAAGCAGCGAAACTCCAAAAGACCGAGATGCTTGGTTCAGAGAGAGCATCTCCTGATCACTGATCACTATTAGTTGTCCTATAATTTGTTCCATCAATTTGTTCCACTGCCATTGTAGTGACAGGAGTGGTCTATGTTTACAGTACTATACCACTTTACATACTTGTTCTGTCGGGCTCTCTGGTAGAATCCTCCCAAAAATTCACAGGTACAAATTTCAGACACACACACGTTTGAAAATTCAAAACAATGTTCTTTATAATGAAAATTCACTTAAACCAAGCCCTCTTTTGGTATAGCAAAGAGCACTTGTCTCCAAACAAACTGGTAATTTGTACAAGTCCCTTATCAGTTCTGTGATACTTAGCTTGCAGCTGTGAGGCAATTCACAGTCCTTCTTCTTTCACAAAGTGAAACACACTTTGCCCTGGTTTAGTTTCAAAGCGGGGGAAAATCAGCACACAAAAGGTCAAAGTCAGTAAAGCGGTCACGAAACACAACGATCAGATAATCCTCCACAATGGCCAAACTAATTACCACAGCCCCACCCAACCACAGGTGGCCTCATTTTCTTTGATAATAATCTCTCAGTTGTTGTTGCCTATGCATCGCTCTCCTCATGCGTGGCTGTATCATTAACTCTTGTTCTGAATCCAAGGAGGAGCTAGATAATTGATCTCCTTCTGAGCTGTCTGCCACACTCTCCTCCTCCCTGTCACTCATGTCTTCTTGGTCAGAGGAGCCTTCATCATCAGATTCTACCGGGGGCAAAACAGGCCGGCAGCATGTGGATGTCTCCCCCACATCCACAGTCCTTGGGGCAGGAGCAGAGCCAGAGCTAACCACAACACATACTATACCAGGAGATGGAAATCAAACCAAGAAGTATATTTCAAAAGTGATACAAGTTAGATATTCAGTACCTTGAATCCTGTAACATGCAGGATTTATGTTAGTGATTGTGAATCACAGGCAACAATTGTGCTTATTACAAATTAGTTAATGTGAGGGGATGTGATCTTCCCTTCATACTTGTGGTGTATAAAGGTAAAGGTTCCCCTCGCACATGTGTTAGTTGTTCCCAACTCTAGGGAGTGGTGCTCATCTCTGTTTCAAAGCCAAAGAGCATGCATTGAGTGGCATTGTTAAATGTTGAAGATGTACAGAAAATGCTGTTGCCTTCCAACCAAAATGGTCCCTATTTTTACATGTTTTCAACTGCTAGGTTTGTTTGTTTGTGTGTATGTGTATGTATGTATGTATGTATGTATGTATGTATGTATGTATGTATGTATGTATGTATTTTATGTATGCATGTATGTATGCTAGATGTGGAAGTGACTTAGTAGGTTATCTACACCAACCCCCTGCTAGTGCAGGAACCCTATGCCACTCCAGGTGAATGGCAGTCCAATCGCTTCTTGAATGTCTCTAGCATTGGAGCGTTCACAACCTCCACATACAAGCCGTTCCACTGGTTGATCACTCTCACTGTCAGAAAGTTCTTCCTTATTTTCAGGTTGAATCTCTCCTTGGTCAGCTTCCAACCATTGCTCCTTGTTGGCCTTTTGATGCTATGGAAAATAGTGTGACCCCCTCCTCTCTGTGGTAGACCCTCAAGTATTTGTAGACTGCTATCATGTCCCCCATGGACTTCCTCTTCGCTAGACTATCCATGCCCAGTTCCTGTAACCTTTCTTCATATGTTTTAGTTTCTAGTCTCCTTATCATTCTGCTTGCTCTCTTCTGCACTTTCTCTAGAGTTTCAGTGTCTTTTTTGCAACGTAGTGACCAAAACTGAATGCAGAACTCTAGGTGCAGTATTATTACCTCCCTAGTCTTAAAGTGTATCCACCTGTTGATCTGTTGTTAGCAAAAGCTGCTACAAGTAATGGGAGCTCACTCCATTATTTATTTATTTTTATTTATTTATTTTGTCCAATACACAATGAGGGTTTTAGTGGGTATATATCTATATACACATAGTAAAATACACGATGAAGGTTATAGAGGAGATACTCATAGTGAAATATATCTAAGAAATAATAGAAAAGAAGGTATAGTAATAGAACATATCAATGAAAGAGTAGAAGAAGAGATATAGGAATAGAAGAAAGGTATAGGAGATATAGGAGAGCAATAGAACAGGGGACGGAAGGCACTCTAGTGCACTTGTACTCACCCCTTACTGAACTCTTAGGAATCTGGATAGGTCAACCATAGATAATCTAAGGGTAAAGTGTTGGGGGTTTGGGGATGACACTATGGATTTGGGGATGACACTGTGCTAGGGATTTGAACTGCTAATCTTTCTGATCTATAAGCTCAGTGTCTTAGCCACTGAGGCACTGTGTCCCTTTACTTTGTGCTATATAATTCTTTCATAAAGACTTAACATTCTTCTACACCAATGATGGCAAAACCTTTTTGGCTCGGGTTCCAAAAGGGTGTATGTGCATGCTATAGCGTGTATTTGTGCCTCCATACCCATAATGCAATGCCCTCACTCTGTACATGCTGCCTCTCGCACATGCACACAGTCCTCACTGAAGTCTCTGGACTTCTGGAACCCTGGGGATGGTAAATAATGGCCTAGCAGCCCAACCGGAGGTTTGTTTCTTTTGGTTGGCCCATTGGCCCTTTTTTCACCATCCCCAGGCTTCAGGAGGCTTTCCTGAAGCCTGGGAAGAGCAAAAACAGCTGAAAAGAAGGCTAAAAATTAGCCGGCCAGTGTGTGCATGGACATTGGAGCTGACATAGGACAATGCCTCATGTGCCCTCAGATATGGCTCCATGTGCCATCTGTGGCACATGCGCCATAGTTTCACCATCACAGTTCTACACTATAAGAAAATGGCCAACCAGATTTTTTAAATAATTTATAGATTTCAACCAAAAATGATGGTATGTTATTTTTATTAGTGGCCAAGCTCTCCTCTTATACTTTCCTTTATTGTATCAATAGTTCCTACATTAATATTTTGATTATACAGTGGTACCTCGAGATACGAGTTTAATTCGTTCCGGACCTGGGCTCTTAAGTCGAGCAGCTCTTATCTCGAACGACTTTTCCCCATAGGAATTAATGTAAATAATTTTAATTGGTTCCAGCCCTCAAAAAACTCACAAAGTTAGTCTAAATTATGCAGAAAGACAAGTTTTTAATGAAGAAATGTACATGTACATATAAATGAATAATGAAGTTTCTTTCACTTAACTTGTAAACTTTCTTAAACTTTTAAATTTACATATGTTCAACTTCTCTGCCACCCAATCCTGTAGGACAGAGGTCCCCAACCCTTTTTGCACCAGGGACCGGCTTTAAGCGATCAAGAGAGGAATGGGTGAATGAATGGACGGAGGGTGGGAAGGAAGGAAGGAAGGAAAGAGGGAGGGGACAGGAACAGAGGAAGGAAGCAAGGAAACTTATGAAAGGGGAGAGTAAGAGAGGAATGAGTGAAGGGAGGAAGGGAGGGAAGAAGGTGGGAAGGAGAAAGAAAAGAAGAAATAGAGGAAGGGAAGGTAAAAGAGAGAAAGAAAAAGAGCTAACTTCCGCGTTCAGCTTCAGGAGACAGCTGCGAAGCCGCGCGCGTGTTTTAAAAGGTTGCAGCCGGCCTGGGGGGCTCGGGGGGGTGCTGGCAAGCCCCCCAGGCCGGCTGCAAGCACCCCCCGAGCCCCCCAGGCCGGCTGCAACCTTTTAAAACACGCGCGCCGCTTCGCAGCTGTCTCCTGAAGCCGAACGCGGAAGTTAGCGTTCGGCTTCAGGAGACAGCTCCTTGGCGCTCGTATCTCGAATTTGGGCTTGTAAGTAGAACAAAAATATCTCTCCCCTCCCAGCTCTTATCTCGAGTTGCTCGTAAGTAGAGCAGCTCTTATGTCGGGATTCCACTGTATAAACCTTTCTGCTGTCATGGCTCCCATTTAATTTGTTCAGTCCACATAGATGGATGGCATCAGCTTTTTCAGGTCTTGATTATATTGGCTTCTGAAATCTCTCAAGGTCACTAACTATGTTATTAATTGTGATGAATGTCTTGATAATGATAGTGAGGAAGGGTGGAATTTTTCTAAGTCATATTTTCCTTGACATTTTCTAACCAATAAATGAACCGGAACATAGTCAAATAGCAATGTGTATACTTTATTGATTTTTCAATATAGTTTGACATTAAAAATAAATAAAAAAATCTTGTCATTTCTAGATATGCCTTAATGTTATCTTTAATATTTCTTTGTATTAAATATTCCAGCCAGGATTCCAATATTTCCCCCATTAGATATCTTTCCCTTTTTCCGATGTATTCATAGAAACATAGAAACATAGAATACTGACGGCAGAAAAAGATCTCATGATCCATCTAGTCTGCCCTTATACTATTTTCTGTATTTTATCTTAGGATGGATATATGTTTATCCCAGGCATGTTTAAATTCAGTTACTGTGGATTTATCAACCACGTCTTCTGGAAGTTTGTTCCAAGGATCTACTACTATTTCAGTAAAATAATATTTTCTCATAGTCTGGAGGACAGAAGGAAAAGGGGGGACATGATTGAAACATTTAAATATGTTAAAGGGTTGAATAAGGTTCAGGAGGGAAATGTTTTTAATAGGAAAGTGAACACAAGAACAAGGGGACACAATCTGAAGTTAGTTGGGGGAAAGATCAAAAGCAACATGAGAAAATATTATTTTACTGAAAGAGTAGTAGATCCTTGGAACAAACTTCCAGCAGACATGGTTGGTAAATCCACAGTAACTGAATTTAAACATGCCTGGGATAAACATATATCCATCCTAAGATAAAAATACAGGAAATAGTATAAGGGCAGACTAGATAGACCATGAGGTCTTTTTCTGCCGTCAGTCTTCTATGTTTCTATGTATTATTGCTTATTGTTCTATTCAAAACTTTGAAAATATTGGTGTTTTATTTTTTAAAAAAGATAAACTGCTTTTGATTATATATATATTTTAATCATACTAACCTGTCACTTGATGACTCCTCTGCAGAAATACCATTATTGAAAAGCAGGAAGGGAAAACAGGAATAAACCAAAGTTGATTGATAAAATCAGATCTAAAAAGCAAGGAGTCTGCGGAGAGGGGCGGCATACAAATCTAAATAATAAATAAATAAAATAAATAAATAAAGGAGAGATATTGTGTGTGTGTGTGTTAGAAACAATATCCATGAACGCCAAATACGAGTCAGAAATCATGATAATAATGATAGGTAGGTAGGTAGGTAGGTAGGTAGGTAGGTAGGTAGATAGATAGATAGATAGATAGATAGATAGATAGATAGATAGATAGATAGATAGATAGATAGATAGATAGATAGAATTTATATGCCACCCCTCTCCAGGGACTCAGGGCGCTTTAATCCACAGCACATGAACAGGTTTAAGCATAGCTTCAACTGGGAAATAATTTCAGTCAAGCCAAATTAAAAACACTAGAGAATTCCTGGAAACCTGGCAGTCTGACAAACTAGCCATCAATTGATACATAGACATAAAAATACTGCATAATCAACAATCCCAAAAAGGAACATATGACATAATCAACAAGCCAAACAGGGAACAGAAAGACAAAAGCACTTTCCTACCTGCAATCAATAGCCAGATTAACAACAAGATTAACATCAGACCAAAAATCAAGAATTGTGTCATCTGAATAGTGCAAATGGCCTGCAAGTGACCTCAATGATTCTCTAAAAGAATGCAAATCACCAACTGTCTGCAGGGGATATAAATTCTTCCATTTCTACCACCCAGTCAGAACTGAAGAAGCTCCTTGAATGAGAAGTGAAACATCTTCAAACAGAAGATGTACTTTAGAGTTTTCAAACAGAAGATGCACTTTAGAATCTTTATTTTCTAATATTGTATCTACTTTGGAATCCCACCAATATTTGCTTTCAGGCAAATTATTTCTAGCAGGTATTCTTATTCTTATTCCTTTTTTCTACTTTCAAGTATTTTAATTTTTGCTAAAAGTGCTTTATCTATCTCTTATTTCCTTTTAACAATGTATGTATACACTAAAGAACTATGCAATGGAAATCTTAATAATAAGCAATTAATTCAAGTCCAAAACCATTATTATATAATTAGTAATTTGATATGAATTGCAGCAGTTCTTTTTTGTGTTATACTTAATTTTGAATGAAAAGTTAAATACTGTATATTGGAATCCTTAACTTGAATTAATATTGATGTGCTCTTTTTTCTTTTTCTTTTCAATATTATAAACTTACAAATGGATAGAATTTGAATAATATTATAAATATATGATTGCATTGAATAATATTGAAATATTATATAAATATCACATTGAAATACATTGGAATAATACAGTTTACCACTATTTATAATATCACAATCAAAATAACTATTTAAAAAAAACAAAATAAATCAGAAATGAGTGCTCGATTTTCTTTCTACAATCATTCCCTACTCAGGTGTTAAGTGAATCACTGTAGCTCTTAAGTTAGTAACACAATTGTTGTGAATCTGGCTTCCCCATTGACTTTTCTCAGCAGAAGGTTGCAAAAGGTAATCACATGACCCCAGGACACTACAACCAACCTAAATAAATGGAAGTTGCCAAGTATCTGAATTTTGATTATGTGACCATGAGAATGCTATCAGAGTTATTTTGAATTTGCATTGAAAATGTGGCAGATAGCAGGCAAAAGGTAGTTTTCTCAATAAAGACACAACAGCAGGAGTTCTTTCTTCAGAAGGCTCTTTTACTTCTTCTAGAGTAACTATTTACTCTACACTATATTACAGAATAAACCACCAACCAACCAACCACTATCAGGCCACACTATACTAAACTACTAAACCCGACCACACCCACACAAAAGATGTACTACATTATATACATGTACTGACCAATCAGATCATAGAACAGATTGTATCATTCTTCTGAAGCACCATGACTCAGCATTCACTTTACTTCTACTGTACTTGTAATATTACTTCAAGTTTATATCCTGACAGATACGGCAGTGGTTTAAGTGTGAAAATGATCATTAGCTACTTTTTTCAGTGCCGTTTGAATGACCACTAAATGAACTGTTGTAAGTTGAGCACCAACTATACTCCAGAGGAGGGTTCCACTTACCTTTCACTACCGGTGTGCATCGCAACATCCCACCACGCTATTGTACTTATTTATTAATATGACTTCTATGCCGGCCAATCTCATGGGATTCCATGCATGCAGACCAATAGTGAAAAAGATGGTGGTGTGCAGGGACCAGAAAAGATGGCATCGGAGTCATCATGCTTAATTGTGTCATTAGCGGGCCCACACCTGATAGGAACCACCTCTGGTCTACTCTATTGGTTCTACATACTAAAAAGGCACATTTTAACAATCAACATATTACTTAGAATTTTGAATGATTTAACAGAGTTGGAAGGGACCTTGCAGGTCATCTAGTCCAAACCACTGCCCAAGCAGGAGACCCTACATCTGCCTCTATCGAGGTTCGAACTCACAATCTCCTGATTGTGGGGCAAGAGCTCCACCTCAAGGCCACAGCAGCCAAAAGCATCATTAGTCTCTCCAATACACAAGGTTGTTTATGTGGGCAGTTAGGAGTAGACAACACAATCTATGAAAAAGACAGAAAATTATGTACTCAGGCAGATGATCAATTTTTTTGTCCAAGGGACATAACACCAAGACACTGTTTAATTTTTAGTTCACTGATTTGGCCCTGTGAACAAATTAATGTCTTTGCTTTACTATTTGAATCTTGTAAAAGCCTTGTAAACAAGTTGGAATTATGACATTCAGAAAAATGCCTATAGATATTGCATAGATATATTCCAAAATGCTGACATATATTCATCCATCAAGATGTCTACTCTCCACATAATAGGATCAAATAACCTGTACTATTCCAGAGTTTATCTCTTTATTTCATTGTATCTATTTTTATGTGACACTTTATCCCTGCCCCAAGATTTCTTTTACTATCTTAGCACTTTTATTGTTTGCTATTAATAAAGGAATGTGTCTTGGGTTATTTTTTTAAAAATCCCCGAGGATGAAGTGTTATTTAAAATGAGAAAGACTAAGATTCAGTTTGCAGTATTAAAATTGTTTTGATTCAGTCTTTGAGAAATCTGTCAGGCTCTTACTTTTTCTGTACTGGCACTTCATATATTGCCTCCTGAGAAAAGAGTCTATATATAAGCATGAAAACAAGTAACTTTCTAAGACATCAAGGTAAGATAGACTTGATTTAAAAGAAATGATTCTTGTTGCTACTGTTACTATGTTGATTTTTTTCCCAGACTTACACAATTAAAATCTGTCAAGCATTTTCATTTTGTAACAACATCAAGATCCAACAGATTATAAATAGTGGCACACCTAGATTGCATACCATCCATGAATTCTGAAAGCATTGACCTTTTCTTTATTCCCAAAGGGAGAAAAACTGAAAAATATGGTGAAATGTAGCTTACAATGTGACAAAAGGATACATATGGCAGCTTTCTTCTGCAATATGAGCTGCCACTTTTTAGAGGTCACACTAGCATTTTTTTTTTTCAGATGTTCGCCTCCAAATAGTCAAACAATCATAATCCTTGAAGGCCCTGGACCTGTAAACAACTCCAACCCAATGCTCAGCCCAGGAATTCACACTGAAGCAATGACAGATTCAGTTAATGTGCTGAAGGCATGTATGGGCAGCATTGCCAAGTCTTAATTTTTTCATGGGCATAATTAGCAAGTAAACTGATAAACAATGAGCTGCCTCTTCCTTGGCAACCTGTTACGTGAGAACAAGGGCAGAGAGGAAAGAAAATGCCAGGCAAAGGATGAACATGGAATGTCAGAAAAGGTGTAGAAGGGTTCCAGAAAATGAATTCATTTTTGACTATGGAGCCTATCATAATTTACTTCAGGCCTCTGCCATGTCATACAACACGTACACTAAATTTTCCCTTAAAATATTGTAGCTCGTTACATAGGGCAAAGTCATCCCTTGCTATACAGAGGCCGCAAAAGTATTTAGAATAATTTCACGTCAGAACCAAAATACTGAGGTGCCAGTAGCAATATAACATTTGTATTTGCCTGGGATTAAGGCTTTTCGGAAGGATGGACAATTATATTCTTTCAGTACGGTTTAATCAACATTGTTTTTGGGACTGCTACTGCTAAAGAAATGTTCTTGTCGAGTCTTAACATACACGAATCACCTCAAAGCAAAGTCAAGGATTAATGTTTTATTACTGAGTAACTGTGAAAAGATAGGAAATCAAAAAGAAAACAGTCATCAACAATTTAACCCTGCTGTTCTGTTCGGGTCGTATGTGACCCGAAGCCAAGTTTGAGTCCCTGTAAAAAATTTTCCCTGCATATCTGAAACTTGAAATTTCATGTAGTTTCATCATTTCAGGGGTTCTCTCTATGAGAATTTTTTTTGGGGGGTGGGGGGCTTAGTTTTTGCTGGGCAAAAAAAGTTACAAATCTTCTGTTCCCGGGTCACCCTGACCCGGACCGAAAACTCTTCATTTGCAGTGCTTATGTTTGGTCTTTTTGAAAGCTTTTTTCACTTGGAAAGTAGTCTGAACATTTCTGCACACAATGATATGAAAATTGAAATGAAAAAAGTAATTCTTATTGGTTTATTTTGCTGATATAATGCACGCCCCCCCGTTTTTGTGAAAGTTTTTTCAATTTATGGATAGTTTTGCTTGCAAAATGCATTCTATTTTACTGAAGTTGGTGTGGGATTGGTAGCTTGAACATTTCTGAATATAAGAAAAATATAAAGGAACTGAACAAAATGATTCTTACTGGTTTTTTAACATCAGAAATAAGGCCTCCCCTCCCCCCTCAGCTGCTTGCAACCATTTTCACTTTTTATTTTTTTATGCTCCAAATCCGAAATATTCTTTAAAATCTTAGGCATTCATTTACTCAATTTAACAATGCTGATCATCAAAAAAATATTTGTGGGGGTGGGGGAAATTTTTTTTTTCTGGGCAAAAAAAAAGTCACACTTAGTCTGTTCGGGTCATATAGACCCGGACCAAAATGATTTTTTTTAGGCACTTGAATTTGGTCTTTTTGAAAACCTTTTCAACTGGAAAACTAGTTTGAACATTTATGAACATAATGATATGAAAATTGAACTGGAAAAATTGAGACTTATATTTTTATTTTGATCAAAAAGCCCCTCCCCCCATCCTTTTTTAATTTTGTGTCAATTTCTATTTTTTAAGGCTACAAATCCCTAAGGAATTTCCCCCCAAAAGGTTTGATATACAGTACTAAATTGAACATTTCTGAATATAAGAAAAATATAAATGAACTGAACAAAATGGTTCTTATTGGTTTATTTTTGCCACAAAAGGGCCACCCCCCCTCGGCCTTGCTGTGTGCCATTATTGTCACTGTTTATACATATTTGTCTAGAAATATTTGGAATATCCTTTTGAAAATCAACCACATTGTAGCCAGAGAACTAATTTTATGAAACAAATCCATTTTACTAAAAAAAAGTATGTAAGTTTGAAATTAACAGCATAATTTTTATATAAATTGAAATAATTGAGGCATGCTTTATGTGCAAAATAAACCAATATGCATCAATTTTTCCAGTTCAATTTTCATATCATTATGTTCAGAAATGTTCAAGCTACCAATCCCACACCAACTTTAGTAAAATAGAATGTATTTTGCTAGCAAAACTATCCATAAAGTGAAGACTATTTAAAAAAAACCGGGGGGGGGGCGTGCATTTCATCAACAAAATAAACCAATATGCATCAATTTTTCCAGTTCAATTTTCATATCATTATGTTCAGAAATGTTCAAGCTACCAATCCCATACCAACTTTAGTAAAATAGAATGTATTTTGCAGGCATAATTATCAATAAACCTAAAGAAAATTCACAAAAATGGGGGGGAGGCATATTTATGTGCAAAATAAACCAATAAGGATTAATTTCTTCAGTTCAATTTTCATATCATTGTGTGCAGAAATGTTCAGACTACTTTCCAAGTGAAAAAAGTATTCAAATTGACTAAACATAAGCACTGCAAATGAAGAGTTTTCGGTCCGGGTCAGGGTGACCCGGGAACAGAAGATTTGTTACTTTTCTTAAACAGAACAGCAGGGTTAAATATAGAAACATCAGTGGAGTACCTTTTGTTGTCATCCTATTAACCCTAAGTATGTGCAGAAGCAAAGAAATCCATGAAAATTGGTGGTTTTCGGTGGTTTTCTGCCTTTCTTTGCTTTGGGGTATGCGCAGAAGCAAAGAAATTTGCAAAAATATTGGAAATCTCGTGCTGCGAGTGTCCTCATATTATATTTTGGCAATTTTGTTTGTTTGTTTGTTTGTTTGTTTAGTATGCCGCCCCTCTCCGTAGACTCGGGGCGGCTAACAACAATAATGAACAGCATATAACAAATGTAATGTTTAAAATAATTAAAATAATTTTCAATGATTTCTTTGCTTCTGCGCATGTGCTATTACAAATCTCACGCAAGGGGCATGCGCTGGCCTCTGCCTATGCCCACGCTTGCACTGGCCTCTGGGACCGATCCAGTAACAAAAGATAAGTGTGGCTCTTCTGTGAGCAGCATATACAAATATGAAATAGGATATTGGCTCTGATGTATTTCTCACTTTTCCTTAAAACTTTGTTTGTTTGTTTGTTTGTTTGTTTGTTTGTTTGTTTGTTTGTTTGTTTGTTTATTTATTTATTTATTTATTTATTTATTTATTTATTTATTTATTTATTTATTTATTTATTTATTTATTTATTTATTTATTTATTTATTTATTTATTTATTTATTTATTTATTTATTTATTTATTTATTTATTTATTTATTTATTTATTTGATTGATTTGTATGCCGCCCCTCTCCGTAGACTAGGGGCGGCTCACAACACAATAAAACAGTTCATGACAAATCTAATAATTTACAATTTAAAATTAAAATATTTAAAAAACCCATTATTAAGCAGACATACATACAAATATACCATACATAAATTATATAGGCCCGTGGGAAATATCTCAGTTTCCCCATGCCTGAAGATAAAGGTGGGTTTTAAGGAGTTTATGAAAGGCAAGGAGGGTAGGGGCAGTTCTAATCTCTGGGGGGAGCTGGTTCCAGAGAGTTGGGGCCGCCACAGAGAAGACTCTTCCCCTGGGGCCCACCAACTGACATTGTTTAGTTGACGGGACCCGGAGAAGGCCCACTCTGTGGGACCTAATCGGTCGCTGGGATTCGTGCGGCAGAAGGCGGTTTCGGAGATATTCTGGTCCGATGCCATGAAGGGCTTTATAGGTCATAACCAACACTTTGAATTGTAACCGGAAATTGATCGGCAACCAATGCAGACTGTGGAGTGTTGGTGTAACATGGGCATACCTAGGGAAGCCCATGACTGCTCTTGCAGCTGCATTCACTTTTCAAAGGTAGCCCCATGTAGAGAGCATTGCAGTAGTCGAGCCTCGAGGTGATGAGGGCATGAGTGATTGCGAGCAGTGAGTCCCGGTCCAAATAGGGCCGCAACTGGTGCACCAGGAGAACCTGGGCAAATGCCCCCCTCGCCACAGCTGAAAGATGGTTCTCTAATGTGAGCTGTGGATCGAGGAGGATGTCCAAGTTGCGGACCCTCTCCAAGGGGGTCAATAATTCCCCCCCAGGGTGATGGATGGACAGATGGAATTGTCCTTGGGAGGTAAAACCCACAGCCACTCCGTCTTATCAGGGTTGAGTTTGAGTCTGTTGACACCCATCCAGGCCCCAACAGCCTCCAGACACCGGCACATCACTTCCACTGCTTTGTTGATTGGACATGGGGTGGAGATGTAAAGCTGGGTATCATCAGCATACATAATATGTTTTAATAACATCATTGTGTCAATTATTTTTGTCTGTTTACTCAGAATAATTTTGGCATAATTAAAATGAGATTAAATGATGTGCTGGCTCTTTGATTTCCAGAGAAAATAAGGGTAACATATATTGAGAGTCACATAGAATCTCCAAATCACAAATTTAAACCCAATTTTCCCAATCTAAATCTCAAATTCAAAATGAATCTTAATTAACATAAACTAAACATAATATAATATTAACATACCAATATAAATCAACATTGTAATATTATCCTGTGTGTATTGTGGTGGTGGGGAATCTCACAACAGTTGTAATAGTACTACAAAATTGCAAATCAGTGAAGACTTAAGTCACTATTTTTTAATGAATTGTAGAATTAACAGAAATGTTTCTGGCTAATGAACAATGTAAGAATCCACATGGAAAAAAGTAGACAGTGGAGTACCACAGGGCTCTGTCCTGGGTCCTGTACTCTTTAACATCTTCATCAACGACCTGGACGAGGGAATAAAAGGGGAACTAATAAAATTTGCAGATGACACCAAGCTGGCGGGGGTAGCCAACACCCTTGAGGACAGGCTCAGAGTACAAGAAGACCTAGACAGACTATCACAGTGGGCCCATACCTACAAAATGAGGTTCAACACTGACAAATGCAGAGTCCTCCACCTCGGCAAAAAGAACCCTAGACATACATACAGCCTGGGAGATACCCCACTCAGCAGTAGTGACTGCGAAAGAGATCTTGGAGTCTTGGTGGACAATCAACTAAACATGAGTCAGCAATGTGCAGCAGCAGCCAAAAAAGCCAACTCAATCCTAAGCTGCATCAACAGAGGAATACGCTCCAAGACCAGGGAAGTACTAATACCACTCTACTATGCCCTGGTCAGACCCCACCTGGAGTACTGCATCCAATTTTGGTCACCTCACTACAAAAAAGACATCGAAACTCTGGAGAAGGTGCAAAAAAGAGCAACCAAAATGATTAGGGGACTCGAAACCAAGACTTACGAAGAGAGATTGAGAGAACTGGGCATGGACAGCCTAGAAAAAAGAAGGTCTAGAGGGGACATGATAGCAGTTTACAGATACTTGAGGGGTTGCCACAGTGAGGAGGGGGTCTCTTTATTCCCCAGGGCACCAGAGGGCCGGACGAGGAACAATGGTTGGAAGCTGACCAAGGAGAGATTCAACCTGGAAATAAGGAAGAACTTCCTGACGGTTAGAGCGATCAACCAATGGAACTGCCTGCCAGGGGAGGTGGTGAACTCCCCAACTCTGGACACCTTCAAGAGGAGATTGGACTTCCATTTGGCTGGGGTGCTGTAGGGTTTCCTGCTCAGGCAGGGGGTTGGACTCGATGACCTAACGGTCCCTTTCAACTCTATTAATAAAATAAAATAAATACTTCAAGCTGGGATCCCAGAAGATTGAATGGAGTAAGACAATTTCTTAGATGTTCAGTACAAAATTGGCAAAACTATAGGATACACTCTGGATTAAATGATACAGCAGGGTATAGAATGAATAATTTTGCTGCTCTTTGGAAAATGTGATTTGCATGCTTTAAATGTGATTATTTATTGTGATTATTTCTTTATTATTGCTGACCTAGCCAAAAACACTGATTTTCCTAAGAATTAATTGCATAGTTCTGGCAACAATTCCAGAGACTTACATTTTACTTTTAATCAGTAAACATGTAGGGTTTTCTCCATCTGGTTACACTGATGGCTGCCAGGTGACCCAGCACGGAGACTTCACATACTTTAAAATACCAAGGGACTGGCAGGTAGCCATTTTGAATGTGACTCAGGCCAGGGAAATGAGATTGAATTTACATCCATTAATTGTGAACTCTCCATTCCACAATATAATTCAAGAGAACCTAGTACAGTAAGACCTCACCTACCGCTGGTGTTACGTTCCAGACCCGGCAGCAATAGGTGAAATCCGCGATGGGGAATTTATTGACTGATAGTACTTATTTAAGTATTTATATTGTAATTGTTTGGTAAGTTTTCATTGTTTTAAGTGTTTATAAACCCTTCCCACACAGGATTTATTTTAGATACAGTATTTAAATACAGTATTTACAATTTTAGATATATTTTTTTAAAAAAACCTGCCGATCATGTTCCGCGGGCTGTTTAAATCTGCAGATCGACTTCCTCAGAAACCCGCGAACCAGCGAAGATCTGCGAATGATTTTTCTCATTAATATTTCTTGAAAACCCGCGATGAAGTGAAGCCGCAGTAGGTGAAGCGCGATATAGCGAGGGACTACTGTAGTATCACTTTCCATATTTCTTAGGCACTAATGCAAAATTGAAAAATAATTTCCCCCCAATAAATTCTGAAAGGGGAAAAAGAAGAACACAAGAAAATCAGCAGAAAGTAAAAAGTATGTCTGTCTTATTTTCACTTTTTTTTAATTATTAGGAGATACATATCTGCTAGTTGCCACTGAACTAATTGTGTGGTATTAATATCTGATTGATTGATTGATTGATTGATTGATTGATTGATTGGATTTGTATGTCACTCCTCTTCGAGGACTATCTTAGTGAAGATAAAAGTGTTACACAGATTTTTAGCAATTGAGCCTTCCAGGAAAAATGAACTTGTGTCCTAAATAGGTTTAAACATTTGTCTTCACAGAGGTTTTTTGCTGAAAAACTATTTTCAAGAAAACCCCAAAATAAGAAACCTGTTGTATTTCTACATGGAACATGGAGCTTGATGGATTTGATGACCTAAAAGCCTGTTCAGAATATTTAGTTTTAGACTTCAATAAAGAGCTCATCCTAGCTGAAAGTGTGAATTTCTTGCTGGGATACACAGTGGCTAGTGATATAGTTTTCTCAGCACTTTTGCCATATTTTCCTTTTACATTCCATGGGGAAATATTTCATGTCCATCAATTTGGCATTTTAAAAAAATCACTTTGCTTGCCTCTGCTATGGAAAGTCTGTGTGGTTAAAGATACTTTTGGGCAAGAGGAAGCTGAACATGGTTTCCTTCCTTCCATTCTAACTCTACTTGCCAATGTGGTAGCTGTAGGTCTCAAACTTGCTCTCCTAGCTAACTTGCTTCGGGAAGATATTGCAGCACAAAAGAAAGTAACTACAGAACGACAGGTTGAACAATGTTAATCTGGCCCAGTCCTTCCAAGAATGAAATAATCAATATCACTGCTTTATTATGCTTCAAGAGTACAATAGTTCATCCAGCATCCCTTTGTTTCCTAAGCCATGAATACAATTTAGCAATGGATAGTAGCTCCAGGTATCCCCAGGTGATGATATGGAAACACAATATAACAAATCATATATATTGTCTGCACACAAAATATTCCGTTTATCTCTTCAACTAAACAATGCCGCTTGGCGGGACCCAGGGGAAGAGCCTTCTCTGTGGCGGCCCCGGCCCTCTGGAACCAACTCCCCCCAGAGATTAGAATTTCCCTCACCCTCCTTGCCTTTTGTAAGCTACTAAAAGCCCACCTCGGCTGCCAGGCATGGGGGGATTAAGATTCCTTTTCCCCCTAGGCCTTTACAATTGTATGCATGGTATGTTTGTATGTATGTTTGGTTTTTTTATATTTAGGGGTTTTAATTCACTTTTAGTATTGGATTATTATTGTACACTGTTTATGATTGCTGTTAGCCGTCCCGAGTTTTCGGAGAGGGGCGGCATATAAACCCAATAAGTAAGTAAGTAAGTAAGTAAGTAAGTAAGTAAGTAAGTAAGTAAGTAAGTAAGTAAGTAAGTAAGTAAGTAAATAAATAAACAAACAAACAAATAAATAAATAAATAAATTTGGGTGATTAGCAGGGGTGGGGAATGCAGTGGGGTAGCAAAAATGGAGCTCCACCCCAGACACCCAATTTACACTGAAAGATGTTGAAAGAAAATGCAGAGCATTTAAAACCACACTCACAGTGTGATAGTAAAAATTTTGGTAGCCCTGGTTATGGGATAATTTCACAAAGTGAAATTGCAATTGATATAGATGAGAGACAGAGAGAGGAAGGGAGAGAGAAGAGTGGAGAGAGAAGACAGGGGAGATGAGAGGAAAGGGAAGGGGAGAGGAAGAATAGAAAGAGACAGAGACTGCTGGTGTCACAAAGTAGTTAAGGTGCCAGACCAGAAAAGTAGAGATTTCACATTCTGAAATTTCCTTAGTCGCAGAACATTAGCCTGGGTGACTTTGGGTTAGTCTTTCTTTCTTCTGAGCAATAGACTGGGAAGTTAAAAAAAAATCTCTCTATCAAGCAGCTCTGGACCAGTATAATAAATTACAGTCCATAGTCTTCATCGTGCAATGGGTTGATTCAGGCTGGTAATAATCATCATTTCTTATAATGGGAGTTCAAATAGATGGGATTGGGTAATGACATGTCTAAACAATCTGGCTCAATCTCTGGTACCAATTGTTATTTGAATCATCATGCTTTTCCCATATAGACTAGAATTTTGTGTCTATAATCTTGAACAGCACTGAAATGACCTCTGTATTGGAGAACAGAGTTAACAACTCTATGTGGGATAAATGACCCAGTTATTCAGTCCCTGGGACTGAATTGCTAGTTTTTTAAATAATGTCCATATCTTGCTCAATGTAGTTATTCATGTTTAATGTCAGTGATAATAGATTCCTTTCATATTTGAGCAAAAAAAGCATGCATTTCCAGAATAAATAACCATTTAGAACACATATTTGCTAAACTGAGTAATTAAACCTGAACAAAACTAAGAGTTTAGCAATAGATTCAAAATATCTATTGGGCATGGTTCCAACAATGATGATTTCATTTAACAATAGTGCTTTGACTCCAGCTGGAAACATTAAGAGTCTGGTAGGAGCATTAACATTGATTTATTTACCTAGATAAAGTTTATCATCAAATCTTTTATTTCGTACCATTAGAAAAGTATTTGCCATCTGTGATTCTGCTTTGCTTACTTGATGAATGAGACCTTTGGGAAATCTTTAAGTCTGTTTAGCAATCCTAAACAGGTCTAATAAGAGTCCACTGAAAAAAATTGGATTTACTCCAAGGGAAGTATGTACAGATTACAGTCTAAAGAAGTTACGGCGCTTCTAATAAAAAGTCTAACTAAATTCAATAATGTTAAATTTTGATACTCATCAGAAAGAGCAATTTGAACTACCCAAGTCTTCTTTTATGGCTTCCAGGTCCTCCTCTGTTCATGAGGGCTATAAAATGCAGTTTTCCAGCACATTAAGATGGGAATCAGAAACGGTAACACATGCCTTTATATAGATGTAACACAGCTAAGTAACTTTTTAAAGATTCACAGAATTTAGTCTCAACTACCAAAAGGTTCCTATTCTAAGCTATATAAGATTTCATAATTAAGTATCCTGCTTATTTGGGCTGGCTTCAATTGTCACCCTACATCTAAGTAATTAACTAATTAAGGTTAATTCCAAAGATGCTTTTTTAAGAGGCAACTGCACTGGTTTTTCTTTGAAGATGTTTCATTTGTCATCCGAGAAGCTTCTTCAGTTCTGACTGGATGGTGGGGAATGGAAGGATTTCTATTGGTGGGGAATGGAAGGGAGAGGAATACGATGTCATCTATCTCAGGGGTGGGTTCCTTTTAGCTTTTACTACCGGTGTGCATCGTGACATTTCTCACAGGCAAGGTTGCTATGTTTGCCTGTGCGCACGTGTCCCCCAGCACTGGAGCCATCACACAAAAATTACATCATCAGTGGGCCACTTCGAGATCGCCTACACTGGACCACACTGGTAAGAATCCAACTCTGATCTATCTACAGCCTACAACACAGTCCTTTCAACAGTTCCAAGAAGGTTCCACATCAGGGGTGAAATTCTTCACCAGCTTCTGACAGGTTCTGAAGAACCGGCAATGGAAATATTGATTGGTTAGGAGAACCAGCAAATATTACCTCCGGCTGGGTCCAGAGTGGGATGGGAATGGAGATTTTGCAGTATCGTTCCCTTGCCATGGCCACCAAGCCATGCCCACAGAACTGATAGGGAAAATTTTTGAATTTCATCCCTGCTCTACCCCCATTTGTGCTACTCAGATGACCCTGATGGCACAGATAAACTTCCAGGTGGTCTCAACAATTCTCTAAAGAATGCAGATGACCAGCTGTCCTTCTATTCCTTCTATGCCTTTAGCTCCAGTCAGAGCTAAAGAAGTTTTTTGGATGAGAAATGAAACATCTTCAATGAAAAATCATCTAGTTGCCTCTTGAAAAAGCACCTGTGGGACAACTATGATGTAGATAGCTGAAAATCTCCATAGATAACTAAGATTAGTTATCATCTTGGGAGGATTAACCCAGAGATCATAAACTATCCCCTTATGAAACAAAGGGGGGGGGGGAGAGAACATGTTTCAAGTTTGGAGAAGCAAATGAAAACAGATTTTTTTTTTTAAAGTCCAAAATCTCCAGAGGTGTCTACATTTGACGATTTCCTAGGTTAAATTCTGACAACAAAAAGATGAGGAGATATAGTGAGACAGCTAAGAGCAAAAACTTCAGTTTTATGGGGTGGGGGGATTTCTTGCTACCCATCGTACCATCCTGCCAAGAGGATCATGATCTGAATGCTGTCAGCTAAGGAATATATGTTGGTGCAGCCCAAGAAGAGGTATTTTCTGCCATGATGCTCACCCTGTGGAACATCATTCCACCTGAGATTAAGTTACTCTGATCCTGATGACCTTGCACAAGGTCTTCAAACTTGGTTTTAGGGGCCTGGCTCCCCAGAAGTATGAAATAATAATAATAATAATAATAATAATAATAATAATAATAATAATAATAATAATAATGACGACGACTCGGGGCGGCTCACAACAATAATAAAAACAATATCTTGTCTCTTGACTTTATTGACATTATTTTTGTATCTCAGCTGCTGTTTTTTTATCTTTTATATTATTTGTTATGTATTAAGTTTTGAATGGCTTGAACCGAATAAACCTGTTTACTCCAAGGTCTGCGAAGCGGAAAACAAAAAAATGCTGATTGGTTGAACCAGCTGGCAGCTCTGTATTTAAAGAGAGAGCATCCCGGCTGGTTCCTGTGCTGGAACTATGATTTCTACAATAAAGAGCTGTTAGTTACTTCTATCTGCGAGTTTCTTCAGTACCAGAACTTAATAGTATTCATCTTATTAAATCTATTTTATTGTAAACTATGTCAAGGCTCCAGGTAACATCCAAACTGAATCAGAGTCCAAGTCAAAGTACTTCTCAAAGTTCCAATTTATTTCTGGAGCCATCCAGGCACCTACACTGGGAAACCAGAATCTAAGTTTCCCACTCAGTTGAAAGTTCACATCCCTTGTCCCCCACCCATAATCTTGTCATGTTGCCCACTCAGATTGTGCCAGTGTTTTGCAAGTCCTCCCTCTGCTTCCACTCAGGTGGGTGAGCATAGGATGTCCTTGAAAAAATGCTTTGTGGCTGCATCTGTTCCCTTCTGAAAATCACCCCTCCCAAGTTCCCATAAACATCAAGTCTTTTATATAGATAATATGTCAAGCCATTAATTTATCACCAACTTCTGCACTGGCTTGACAAACTGTCCATCTCACTGTGTGAGATGAGTGCCCATACAAATGAATAAATAAACAAAGAGCCGGGGTGGCGCAGCAGGTAGAGTGCTGTACTGTGGGCCACTGAAGCTGACTGTAGATCTGTAGGTCAACGGCTCAAGGTTGACTCAGCCTTCCATCCTTCCGAGGTGGGTAAAATGAGGACCCGGATTGTGGGGGCAATAGGCTGGCTCTGTTAAAAAATGCTATTGCTAACATGTTGTAAGCCGCCCTGAGTCTAAGGAGAAGGGCAGCATAAAAATCAAATAAATAAATAAATAAATAAATAAATAAATAAATAAATAAATAAATAAATAAATAAATAAATAAATAAATAAATAAATAAATAAATAAATAAACAAATAAATAAATAAATAAACGAACAAGCAAACAAACAAACAAACAAACAAACAAACACCCATTCTGAAGTTAGGAACAATATTTTTCCCCTCTAATGTCTCTCTATAGGAAAAAAAAACCCTAACAAAATACAAAAGAAAAAATAAATAAATTCCCCAAACCTAAAAGATCCATCGGTGAAGGGAAGCAGTGCTTTTTCTCCATTACTTCAACCATACTGGAATGAGATCAGCAAGTAGTGTCAGTGCTTCAGAATGAAAAGGGTAATTAAGATTGGTTAGGGAGCATAGAGAGAATGAATGAAGACTAAATTGCAAGATAAAGATATGAAGGAAGACTGAATCAGCTGAGAGGAAGGGGAAGACTGCAAAAGTTCTAGTTGAATGAAGGTGATGGGTTCCTGAAAAAGAGAGTGATAAAGAAATTAAAGAACTAAATAAACTTTATGTAGAGCTATTTAGTTGTAGACAAAACAAGGATAGTTTCCAAGGTCCAGAAGCCTATGGAGAGCTTTCTAAAAGGTACTTTTTTTCAGGAGGCAACTGGACTTTGTTGTTTTTTTTGTTCAAATATATTTTGCTTATCGTCCAAGAAGCTTCTTCAGCTCTGACAGAATGGTGGGAACTGGAAGGATTTATAGTCCTCCTTCCAAATTATGTGGCTAAGTAAAGAATCCTTATTCAAGAAAGAATAATTTGCCACATGCATTCACATGTCCATCATTGTCAAGAAGATAAATCCTCAACACATTTCAGTCAGCTGATGAAGAACCAAATTGTCTGACAGAACAGAAACTATCTACCAGCTGCTTCCTGTGTGTCCTCTGGCATGAATATCTGTCCCAGCAGCTGCATGCACAGTTCTAAAGACTGGACAGTGTCCCACTAACACAGCGATAAACAGATGGTTGCTGCTGCTAGCTCTGTGGCCATCATCAGATCCTATTTAGTGAAAGAAGACATATTTTAGGTTCATGTTTACCCCACTCAGCAAAGGTGATTGTTCAAATCATCTGCTGGAAGACTGATTCATAGAAGACATTTGCAGAACATAACAGAGCCTGTTCACATTTGCAAACATAACATTTATATACAGTGGTACCTCAAGATACGAACCCCTCGTCTTACGAACAACTCGTGATACGAACCCGGGGTTCAGAAAATTTTTGCCTCTTCTTACGAACTTTTTTCGAGTTACGAACCGGCGTTCGGAGACTGCTGGGAAGCCGCGCGGCTGTTTTAAAAGGTGACAGCCGGGCAGCGGGGCTTTCCAGAAGCCTCCCGAACGCCGGTTCGTAACTCGAAAAAAGTTCGTAAGAAGAGGCAAAATTTTTCTGAACCCCGGGTTCGGTTCGGGAGGTTGCTGGGAAGCCCCCCAGCCCGGCTGTCACCTTTTAAAACAGCCGCGCCGCTTCCCAGCTGTCTCCCAAAGCCGAATGCGGAAGTTCGGCTTTGGCGTTCGGCTTCAGGAGACAGCTGGGAAGCGGTGTGGCTGTTTTAAAAGGTCGCAGCCGGCCTGGGGGGCTTCCCAGCACCCCCCCGAACCCCGAACCCGGGTTCAGGGGGGTGCTGGGAAGCCTCCCAGGCCGGCTGCGACCTTTTAAAACAGCCGCGCCGCTTCCCAGCTGTCTCCTCAAGCCGAACGCCAAAGCCGAACTTCCGCGTTTGGCTTCAGGAGACAGCTGGGAAGCGGCGCAGCTCTTTTAAAAGGTCGCAGCTGGCCTGGGGGGCTTCCCAGCACCCCCCGAACCCCGAACACGGGTTCGGGGGGGTACTGGGAAACCCCCCAGGCCAGCTGTCACCTTTTAAAACAGCCGCGCGGCTTCCCAGCAGTCGCCGAAAGCCGTTTTTTTGTGGGGGTTTTTTGGTTGCATGGATTAATTGACTTTACATTGTTTCCTATGGGAAACAATCTTTCGTCTTACGAACCTTTCGTCATACGAACCTCCTCCTTGCACCAATTAAGTTCGTATCATGAGGTATTACTGTATATATTTTAAAGTTGAATAATACCTGGTTTCTGTGCCAACGCACAAAATAGTCAAGGTCGTGTTAGAATCACACATAGCATTTATGCAGGGCATAATTCTTTTTTAATATATATATTTTTATTGAAAGTTTTAACAGTGGTATGGTGGCCTAAAGGTGGTGCTCGCTTTTCACAATCAGAAGAGTATGAGTTTGATCCTAGGTAGAGGCAGATATTTATTTCCCTGAGCACACAGAATATATCTGCTGAGCAAAATTCCATATTGGCGACAGGAAGGGCATCTGGCCATTTAAACACGTTGCTAGCTCCATTCAGTTGCGAAGACTTCATCCCGCAAGGGATTATTTGCGGGACCGAATCCTGCTGCATGAATCTCAGTGACCGGTTAGGTCCCACAGAGTCGGCCTTCTCCGGGTTCCATCAACCAGACAATGTCATTTGGCATGACCAAAGGAAAAGAACCTTCTCTGTGGGGGGGGGGGGGGCGGCCCTCTGGAATCAATTCACCCCAGAGATTCATACTACCCCCATCCTCCTCACCTTTCATAAGAGTCTTAAGACTCATTTATGTCAACAGGCTTGGGCCAATTAGATCTTAGCCCCTGTATGGTTGCTGTACGAATGGATGTAATTGATTTTAATATAACTAGGTATTTTAGATAGTTATGTAATTTTAATTTAATTGGATTTTATTCTATTGTAACCTACTGTTTTTATATGTTGTAAGTGTTGCGTTTGATTGCCTTATTGATGCCTACATATTTATAATTTGTGGGTAGAGGATTGTAGCCATCCATAATAAGATGTGCAAAATACTCTAATTATGGAGAATTTTAAAAATCCTTTCCTATAAATTTGTGTCCTGTTACCATAGACAGAGATGATTAGATTGTATTAAGAAATGTTTCTTTAAGATATTGCATTAGGGGAATTGTAGTTAGATTGCACTCTGAGTAATGTAGTTTTACATGTGACAACATCTGTTTATTCCTATTGGCTCTGACTCGGGATGAGAGGTAATTGAGAAGGGCAGCATAAAAATATAATAATCATAATGAGGATGATGATGATGATGATGATGATGATGATGATAATGATGATAATGATGATAATGATGATAATGATAATAATAATAATAATAATAATAATAATAATAATAATAATAATAATAATAATATTGGAGAGAGCATTCCAGAGGGTTCTTTGTTATTCACTATGCAAGCCAGCATGTAAAAGCAACATGTAGAACAGCATGAGGGCAGAGCCGGGGACGATTCAACTCTTTTTACCTGCAATGCGGGAAAGATAACACTGCATAAGAATTGCATCATAACCATGAATTATCGTATGAATGCCTGCAATAAAGTAATCTGTGATATCTCGTTGTGCTGAGTTAATACTCTGGGAGAGCTCTCAGCTCAAACAGCATAAGTTGAATAAACAATCTGGTTAATTTTTGTAATATTAAATGTTTCAGTGCAAAGTGCTATTGGATATAAAAAGCAACTATTGAAAATCATTTATTCTGATAAATACAGGAATGCTTCTTATATTTCAGAGATGTACATGCAGGCCTGAAAATAAAGACCCAACATTGAAGATCCAACTTTTTTTTTCCTTCCATCATTTCCAAAATAAGTATATTTCTGTCTCTTTCTCTCCTTCTGCAAGGTCAGAATTAAGGGCAATTTATTACTCTGTTCATAATATTCTGATCCATATTTACTGGAAATATGTTAGAAATAACTGAAAAAGGAAAAAAAAAGAAAAGATTCAATTCTCTCTCCTCCCAGTAATAGAAATGCCATGAGTTTTAATGTCCTTCCAACAACCAAAAAACTCATTTCCATCACAAAACAAAATTACTGACATACCTTGAAGTAAGTGGAGGTCACAAGAAAAGTGAAATTGCTGAACAACACACTTTTATTTTGTATGACTGCTACATTATATAAAGGAAATCATTGTCTTAATTTTATGTGCTTTCTTTATAAAGTAATGCATTACCTTAGACTTTCCAAAATCTTGAAATAGCAAGACCTAGTGAAGCTGGGTGTAGCAGATACAGTTGCAAAAAGGACTACACTATATTAATACTATCGATTCAATAGTAATACCTATTTTATATTTCTATCTAAAAAGATCCAGATGCAACCAATCCATCATGTTCAACTTTGGTACTTCTACCTGACTATGTCATTGGCATTTCAGAGGCATGTTTAATTTTTATGCCCTTTTTAAACACAGATATCCAGTGTTAATTAAGCATGAAGCTTTTAATTGTAGCCTTTGTCTTGTGCCCATATTTAGTCTACCTAACAGGGTAGCAAAAATACTACTTTCTACATTCTAATCAGTTGATCATTGCAGTCTTTTCATCTATGCAATTTTCTTGGCCAACTGTCCCCTTGGCTCTTTCCAGAATGCCAAAACCAAATAATATATAATAGGTTGCATCATGGCATCAGACCAGATTACGTACGGGACTGTCTTCTGCCACATGAGTCCCAGCGACCGGTCAGGTCCCACAGAGTCAGCCTTCTCTAGGTCCTGTCAACTAAACAATATCACCCAGAGGAGCCTAGGGGAAGAACCTTCTCTGTAGGGGCTCCGGCTCTCTTGAACCAGTTTCCCCCAAAGATTCATAACGCCACCCACCCTCCTTGCCTTCTGTAAGAATTTGAAGACCTATTTGTGCCTGGGGATATTAGACATTAGCCCCCGCCGATGAATGGATCATTTGCTGCTGTTAGAATGAAAGTGACTGGTTTTTTAAAAAATAAATTGGGTTTTTAGATTGGTCTTAGATTATTTATTTATTTTATTTATTTATTCGATTTTTATGCTGCCCTTCTCCTTAGACTCAGGGCAGCTTACAATGTGTTAGCAATAGCACTTTTTAACAGAGCCAGCATATTGCCCCCACAATCCGGGTCCTCATTCTACCCACCTCGGACGGATGGAAGGGTGAGTCAACCTTGAGCCAGTGATGAGATTTGAACCGCTGACCTACAGATCTACAGTCAGCTTCAGTGGCCTGCAGTACAGCACTCTACCTGCTGCGCCACCCCTGGCTATCTTAATTTTCTTAGTTTTAAATAATTGGATTTAGGATTTTTGTATTGGGTTTTATATGCTGTAAACCAACCCAAATCCTGGAGAGAGATGGCATATAAATCAATCAAAAACAATCGAACAATCGAACAATCGAACAATCGAACAATCGAACAATCAAACAATCGAACAATCAAACAATCAAACAATCAAACAATCAAACAATCAAACAATCAAACTATCAAACAATCAAACAATAAAACAATAAAACAAACAACAATCAATCAATCAATCAAACAAACAAACAAACAAACAAGCAACAAGCAACAAGCAACAAGCAACAAACAACAAACAACAATAATAGTAATAGTAATAGTAATGGTAGTGGTAATAAAATAAATATGATACCCATTTTTCCATAATATTTTGTCTACTCCACTGACTGCCTTCTCTTTCAAAACTCTTCTTTTTCTTTTCCATCCTGAAGGAACTTGGTCTTTTTTCCTGTGTCATCCATTCTGACTGTAATGCTGTTTCTTGACTTAACATAAAGGCTTGGTTCCAAATCTTTTCTCAATTATTTTTCCTGCTGGTATAATATATTCATTTATATCATCTACTGAAAATTAACATCAATATTTATAACTGAATAAAATATACCTTTCCTTGTCACCCTCAGTTTTTTCTTCCTCTTTTGCAATTTCTACATCATACATTTACTGTAAATAACTTGGAACAAAAGTGATAGCACCATATAAATAAGAACCCTAACAATAAGGATGGCAACTGATATCCTAGTGAGTATACCTTGTTTTGTACAAATGCACATAATCTTAGAAAGCCATTTTGCTTAGCAAAATATATAGCAGCATTCTCTGTCTGGAATTAATGACTCGCAGTCTCTGGCCCTAAACAATAAATTCAGACACCATCCTCAGTTGTCCAGAGCAGTCGGCTAGTGCTAAAACAACAGGATTCCACCAAGAACCTTAAAAAATATGCTTTTGTTTCTTCTTCCTTTTACAACCCTCTTTTTTTCCTTACCATTTCTGTGACATGTGCTTTAGATTATAGCACTAACACGTAGACTTCTATACCACTTCATAGTGCTTTGTAGCCCACTCTAAGTGGTTTTACAGAGTCCGCATATTGCTCTCAACTAGTGAGATTTGACCTGCCAAGCTATTGGTGGCTGGTGATCAGCAGAAGTAGCCTGCAGGACGGCACTCTAACCACTGCTATACCATGGCTCTGTTACGTTATGCATGGAGGAACTTCTTTTTTATTATAAAAGTGGGAATATATAAAATGTGGGAATATTTTCTCAGAAAAATAAAAATACATCCAGTAGGCAGACAGGCAGGTGAGAGAAGTTTGTTTAGAGTAGATTTGCACAGAGCTTTGAATGGCTGCTTCAGTTAGCGGAAGTTTTATTTATTTTTCATTTGATTTTCAAGAATTATGATGGGCCCATTTGAAGCCGTCTCTGAAAAAACTATTTATTTATTTATTTATCTATTAATTTAAACAATTATAGGGTGGTAATTTGTACAAATAAAACATTAGATAAGTAATGATAAAAAGTAGCGATAGAAGACAATTGTGCTGTTTTTTGTACTCTGGGGCTTTAGGAAACTCCCCTGAACCCTCCGGAGTGCAGAAAACAGCATAAGGGAAAAGGAGAAGTGTGTTTTCTGTTCTAATTTGCAGTTTGTCCATTGGGTGGTTTTTTTTAACTCCGGGGCTTCAGGGAAGCTCCCCTGAAGTGTCTGGAGGGCAAAACAGATGGAATTTTTGTCCGGCTGTACTGAATTGGGACATCTGCATTTTTTCCCCACTGTGCCCCTTAAGACCTGCTTTTTTATTGCTCTGACTTCATGGACTGTTATCCAGTTTTATACTTGCAATCCTCACACCTGGGTTGGCATCTGTGCAGTTGAACTGTAATTGAGAAAACTGTTACCTTTCACCTTCTTTTTCTTGCTGTATCAGAAATAATTTGAGAACTCAGCATTATTTCAAAAGATGATGAAATGGGATGTATCATCATCATCATCATCGCTACATTATAATTACTTTGTTTGTTTGTTTGTTTGTTTGTTTGTTTGTTTGTTCGTTCGTTTATTTATTTGTTTGTTTATTTATTTATTTATTTGATTTTTTTATGCTGCCGTTCTCCTTAGATTCAGGGTGGTTTACAACATGTTAGCGATAGCATTTTTTAACAGAGCCAGCACATTGCCCCCACAATCCGGGCTCCTCATTTTACCCACCTCGGAAGAATGGAAAGCTGAGTCAACCTTGAGCCGGTGATGAGATTTGCACCGCTGACCTGCAGATCTATAGTCAGCTTTAGTGGCCTGCAGTACTGCACTCTACCTGCTTGCTGTACCTCGGCTCATTTGTAGCAAAAGCTGCATTGGCTGTATAGATCTACAAAGCATGACTTATCCAGTCTTGTCATAGTACTGAAAAGTGTTTATCATAATCTTGCTATTGATTTAGAAGTCACAGATGGTGCAAAATAGACAGCCAAGATGCTTAGGGAAGGGTCTGATTATACATATATTACATTAGCGCTAAAGCAATTGGGTTGGCTGCTTATTAACTACTGAGACCAGTTCAAGATCTTGTTGCTGGTATATAATACCCTGAACAACTTGGGACCCAATTACTGTCAGAACCTCTTTTCTGATATAGACTTGTATAATTGTTAAGATCATCATACTTATACTTTAGGAATTAATTAGAACTTTATTCCCCATTGTCTATCAGTTTTTGTATTGGACAGGAATCCAAGTTTAGGAAATACATTTTCCTTCTGAGATATATTTGCTAGATAAAACAAGATACACAAAAAGAAATGGATCATTTTAGCACAATTACATTGAGCAAGATGACACATGAGTCTCCTGCTAAGAAAGGCTTACAAACCAAGTGCATACATATAATGTATATTGGGATAACTCTTCCAGTCGTGAGTTTACAAACCATAATTGAGATTCAAACAGGCACCTATATACTCAACTGTAGCCCAACTCTGCGTGTTCATAGGCTACACACAGATAAGGACATACAGTCCTTTTGTTACATGAGATCAAGATGTATTTATGTTCATATTCCAGTTCATGCAGCGAGTCCTAGTTCCCTGTAGATGATCTACCCTTTGGCTCCTGCCATACCTACCCCTCCCATTGCCCCCCATCCCATTGCCCCCCTCCACCTCACTGGAAGATAAAACATCTCACTCATACCAAGTTGGGGGTCATGTCTAGGCTCCCATCTGCTTCTGTTTGTAAACCCAGAAGAGCCAGCTCCATTGCAGGTTTCCCACTGACCTCCTCAGAGAGCAAGATGACAGAGTCCCACCCAGAGAGCCAACAGCTGGAGAGTTCATGAGTCTTGTTTTTTGGACTGTGCCGGAGGTCCCTTTTCTCCTTCCGCAGCTTTGTTCTTCTCATGCTTCACTGTACATGCTGAAAAGTTGGATGTTTAGATACAAAGGAATCATTTTCCTCAGTGCTGACACCAAAGCTACATATATCTCCACATCTACCACTGCTTCTCCTTGATTGCCCTGCCGACAGACTTACCCACTGGCCAGATTTGCGCTGGGGTTGGGAAACATGGCTCCCGGAATAGCTGCCATTTTGTTTCTTGCCCGGATCTCGTGAGATTTCACGAGATCCTGGCCGGGCTTGGCTATGTTGCCGGCCCATGACGCTGCCAGGGGCGAGCCATGCCAGCCCTTTATAAGGGGCTGTGCCTGCTTTGGGCCCTCTTTTTCACCTCAACAGCCGATGAGCGAACACCTGCCCACCTTCCCTACCTTTCAGTGTGCCTGTGGGGTCGCTCTTCGAGGGCCGAATAGGAATTTTTGGTGATTACGTTTAGTCGTGTCCGTTTTTTCACCTATTCCACACTGCAGAGCAGGATGGATGGTTATGGGGTGTTTTGCATGTAGTTTTGATTCAGTCAATTGGCTTACCTTTGGTCACTGGGTAGGCAGGTTAAGGGATGGAAACTTGGAGGTGGTTAGCAACTGCGTGTTCTCCTTTGGGCATCTTTGGAGATAATGGACAAACTTTCTCCAAGAGCTCATGGTGTCAACACCAGCCTGAGCGATTGGGGAGGGGTTGCCCCTGGGTCTTGCCCCACCCAATTGCCTGTCAGAGATTGGACAGTGAGACCTCCCACATGCATGGCATCGCTAGGATCCAGGTGAGGGCATGGTCCCCTTCACCTGGATCAGCAAGGAGCTACGCCCATAGTTGCCCAGGAAGTTTTCATGACATCATTTCCGCCCCAAAGTTCTTAGTTGACCTCTGCAGGTCCCAGTTATTTGTTTGTTTATTTAAATAAATTTATATTTATTTAATAAAGTGACCAAATTTAAATCCCGCTTTGTCTCAGTGTTCTCACTCTGCTTCTGGCCCAATAATGCTCCCAATATTCTGAATTCTCTTTTTCGCAATAGATTCCTCAAATGTGGGCCCTAATAGAAGTATCATGTTGAACTAATATACATAATTTCCATATTTAGGAAGAAAAATAAAGAAAAGCAAAATCAGTAAATTACATCAAAGTGGAGTTTTCTGTACCTCTTTGCTGCTATATAATTGCAATGTAGATATTTGCTTCCTAGATAAAGTACTTGTATACTTGCTCCCAGTGAAAGCCAACCATTTCTCTGCATCTATGTACACATAATAAGCATATAAACCCACATTATAGGTGGGGAGCTCTTGGCTTCTTGTCACCTTAAAGCAGTATTTTCACTTTTCTGGTAAACTAAAGTCCACCAATAAAGCAGTATTAGGGACTTTTTATTGATATACAGTGATCCCCCGAGTTTCGCGATCTCGATCTTTGCGAAACGCTATATCGCGATTTTTCCACCCGATGACGTCACTCCCTTCCTTTCTCATCTTTCTTTCTCTCTCTCTTTCTCTATCTTGCTTCTTCCTCTCTCACACTCTCTTCCTCCCTCTCTCATCTCTTTCTTTCCTTCTCTCTCTTTCTCTATCTCTCCCCCTCTTGCTCTCGAGCGGCAAGCGAGCAGCCGGGCGGGCGGGTGAACGGGCAAGCGAAGCGGCCGGCCAGGCGAATGGGCAAGCAAGCGGCCGGGCGGGCGGGTGAACGGGCAAGCGAAGCGGCTGGGCGGGTGGGCGAACGGGCAAGCGGAGCGGCCGGGCGGGCGGGTGAATGGGCAAGCGAAGCGGCTGGGTGGGCGGGCGAATGGGCAAGCGAGCGGCCGGGTGGGCGGGTGACCGGGCAAGCGAAGCGGCCGGGCGAACGGGCAAGCGCACGGCCGGGCGGGTGAACGGGCAAGCGGAGCGGCCGGGCGGGTGGGTGAACGGGCAAGCGGAGCGGCCGGGTGGGCGGGTGAACGGGCAAGCGGCAAGCGATCTTGGGGTTTCCCCTTTGCCTGGGCGGTGGGGAAGACCCAGGGAAGGTTCCTTCGGCCGCCCAACAGCTGATCTGCTCCGCAGCGCGGCAGCAGCGAGGAGCCGAAGATGTGCGGCCATGGAAAAAGGGGCGCGCATGAGCAGATGGTGTTTTTACTTCCGCACCACTACATCCCGAAAAATCGATTATTGCGAGGGGTCTTGGAACGGAACCCTCGCGATAATCGGGGGATCACTGTATAGTGGCCATCCAGAGTTTTGTAACTCAGTTCTGGTAGCCCTTGTTGAGGCAGGGAGAGAAGGTCCAGGATTACAATTAAGAACCCCAGAAGATCCTTCAGAGAAATAGTTCCCAGCAGACAAAAGGAAGGTTTTTTGCTTTGTAGATCATGTTGATTTCCCCCCTCCCCTTAATTCAGGAAGTGAAATGCAAGTCAAATAAATAAAGCTTTTGTGGGTTTTTTTCAGACCTATGACTTGCTATAGGGATCTCCTTTGATTAATCTAAAGTCATTTGTTCCATGATCAAAAATTTTATGAAGTTCCCAGAATGAAATAAGGCCAAGGACATTTTATAAATCAAAGACTGCTTTCATTTTATCCAAGTTCAACTTTACTGTATAGTACAGTAAATTTTCCAGAAGATGGTATAGTTGTAGAGAAGATATACTTTAAAATATTCTTCTCCCAAAGTTCTATTTTTTCTTGCACATTAAAAAGAAAACACCTAAGTGTTCTGCCATTTTGTTTCATTATACTGGGATACAAATAAGGAATAAAGAGGAATGTATAATAGTTTGAAGTCCTAATTATAATGTGTTTATTGTTGCTTCTACCTGCAGTTTTAATAGAAATCAAATCATATTGGAAGAAGGATAGCTGGCTGATGTCAGAAATGGGAATGCAAAAATTTCTGCCACACGCTCCTCACTAGAAAACACTTCAGTTATCAATTATGAGTTATCACTCATAATTAATAACAGATGAACCTTTTCAATAATAGTTTCTACCTACTGTTCCTTTTGCTTGAACACTGATAATCCTATATTGAACACAATCAATATCAGAAATATTATGAGGAATAAGCAGGCAGAAAATGTAAGGAGAAAGTCATAACATCTTTTAACACATTTCTAGATTGAATTTCTAGATTGCACACAGTATATCACATTTAAATTGTAACATAGTGCTCTAGATATCAAAGATGAAAGTGGGTAATAGATTTTGTCAGAAGATTTGATTAAAAATCACATACCTAGAAGTCCTACTTCTCTATAAGGACTGAATTATTTTGAAGTAAGCATGCCTTCCAGTAAACCACCTTCCCAAGTGAAAATGTAGCTAGCTCATCTGTATGAAAACACTTCTACCACATCATTGTGGTACAGTGATGGCAAACCTTTTTTTCCTCAGGTGCCAAAAGACTGTGGGCATTCGCTATCGCACATGCACGAGTCCCCACAGCCATAATTAAATGCATTGGGAAAGGCAAAAACAGCTCTCTGGAAGCCAAAAACACCCTCTGGGCAAGCCAAAAATCAGCTGGTTGGCACACACATACACATTGGAGCTGAGCTAGGGCAACGGCTCGGGTACCAGCAGATATGGCTCCGCGTGCCACCTGTGGTACCCATGCCATAGGTTCGCCATCACTGTTGTGGTAGATTCTAAGAGCATTATCATTGTTGTCACAATCACCATCACAGCTACTATAACAGTGAAATAAAAGTTTTAACTGAGACAGGCATCATAAACTTATTACTCTGAAGTTGTCAGATCTGCCTGGTTCAGCTTGGGGGGCCTCATAGCCATCCTATCACAAAATGAAGAAGACGAGGAGGGGGATGAAAGAAAGGAAGATGAAAGGCCAATAAAGCTTTGTGTGTACGTGATAGGAAGTTGGGAAGGGAGAACGACAGTTGAGAAGAATCAAAACAGCCGGATCGTGTGTGTACCAGAATCCCACAGCTAGGCACCTTATGCAGATTACTCCCAAACACCTCAGACCTCTCAAAATATCTTGGCAAGCTCTGGTTGGGTGGAAATTGACTGGTCATGGGGGGAGGGATGGGCTGGTGGCAAACCTATACCTTATTTTGTACCCAGCAAGCAAAGTGAAGAAGTGATGATTTTTTTGTATTGGGATTTTAATTGTTGTATATCATTTTACTACTATACGCTGCACAGAGTCAATAAGCCTATAAATTTAATAAAACTTAAAACTTTTTCTGTGTATAAGATGCTACTTTTTCTTTAAAATGTTTACTTGAAAATGGAGGGGTGTCTTATACACAGGAGGCCGAAAGGAGAAGGTGTGGTCCATCCTGGTCCTCTAGCTCTGCTGCACTTGCCAGACCAGCCTCTATCTTATATGTAGCTCTATCATTCCTCTCTATTGTAGTTGTTTTTTGTATCACATTGCCACTCTAGATTTCATCTCTATTGTTCCTGTGATGCATTTTCTGAGAGTGAGTGTATTACTCTCTTATAACATGGCTTTTGCACAGTGATGCTTGTAGTGTGCTTAGTACAAGAAATGACATGAAACATGGGGGCATCCTATACATGGGGATGTCGTATAGACAGAAAAATATGGTACGTTCAGAACTAGCTTGACATACTGCAACTACCACTTTAGTAAAAGAACCCTTTGCTTTAACTAAATAGAGTCAAAGGCATTTCTTTCCTAAGGAATCGGATTGGGGCATGTCCAGCAGGAGTTTACTTGTCTCATTGGTTTCCAACTCAATTGGATCACTGCATATAGCATGCACATTTGATAAACTATTATTATTATTATTACATGCACAACGATGTGAAATGACAGCTGTCAGATGATGTTGGCCTTCATATCTTTTCATTTTTCCCAAGAATTTAGGATGCCATAATATATCACTACAGTATGTGTGCAGATCAAAGCAATGGGGATCATTGACTGATGGAAATTTTATCTATGTGCTGATTTCCTAAATACTGTCTAATATTCTTTAGTGTGGCAACCAATATGCCAATAACCACAGAGAATATATACCATAATCTTTCAAGTTTGATTTTTTCCAATTCTGGCCTTGCTTACATTAATTCAAATAGCTTGTTCTTAAGTAGTGAGGGGAGAACTGAACCCGCACAATTTGGGTCTGTACCGAATTTTGCGGTGTTCGGTATGCTGAACACGAACACGAAATTTTTCCAAACTTCGGGCAAAGTTCGGGGTCATGTTCGGCATGATCATTTTGGCTTCCTTAGCAACCTGCTGGTGACATCAAAGCTCCACCCCCGGAATCTCTTCGTGGGAGGGATTCCCCGTTCGGGTTCGAGTTCGGGTTCAGTTCGGGTTCATCCGAATTTTGCGTAAAGTTCGTCCGAACTTGCCGAACCCGAACACCGTTGGGTTCGCCCATCACTATTCTTAAGTAGCCAAAATGAAGCCTTCACTTACTTTTTTAAATGTACCAGTTGTAAGTCATTGCCATTTTTTTTCTTATCAACTTTTCCCTCAATGTTTGTAGAAATTAATATTCTAATATGGTGAGTGTTAACATATTCCTAGAAAAAGTTACAGCCTCAACCTTTTGCTTTACATTTCTAAATGTGTCAAGTCATTAGGTGTGGCCCAGATATTGATAACTTTAATGTTTGCACTGTTCAGTTTTATCTTTTGCAATTTTTTCACTCTTTGGATGTATTATTTACCAATCACATTTTTAACTTGTCCATGTTTGAAACTATCCAACTGTAAAAGGTACAGATAGTAATAAACTTCATTCTGGTGGGTTCTGATGGTTTGGCCATTCAGTATTTTAATTCAATTACTGTTTGCAATTCAAAACCAATTTATTGCTACTCTTATTCGCTGGCAAATTTTGGGTGTTGAATTTAATGTATAACTATTAAAACTGTACATTAGAAATGCTAGAAAACATTTGTAGCAGTGGTGAAATACACTTACCTTCCCTACTGAAAGTCAAATGTGTGTGTGTGTGTCCTTCATGCACATGCTTTACTTGCATGTGCTATCATCTGTACATGCGCAAAGCCTTCCGTACATGCGCAGAGCCTGAAAAGCCTTGGCAAAAAAGGGATGTCAAGATGTCCGTGCGGGTGCATGAGGCTTCGCACAGTTGGCCCTACTGGATCGTGCGATCAGATAGAAGCAGCTGAATTTTACCCCTGATTTGTACCTCATATGGTGGTATATTGGTAGTGGTTTCTTCTCTGTTCTGTCGGGCTCTCTGGTAGACTCCTCCCCAAAATTCACAGGTACAAATTTCAGACACACACACATTTGAAAATTCAAAACAATGTTCTTTATAATGAAAATTCACTTAAACTAAGCCCTCTTTTGGTATAGCAAAGAGCACTCGTCTCCAAACAAACTGGTAATTTGTACAAGTCCCTTATCAGTTCTGTGATAATTAGCTTGCAGCTGTGAGGCAATTCACAGTCCTTCTTCTTTACAAAGTGAAACACACTTTGCTCTGGTTTAGTTTCAAAGCGGGGAAAAATCAGCACACAAAAGGTCAAAGTCAGTAAAGCAGTCACGAAACACAACGATCAGATAATCCTCCACAATGGCCAAACCCACAGGCTGCTATTTATAGCAGCCTCACTAATTACCACAGCCCCACCCAACTTCAGGTGACCTCATTTTCTTTGATAATAATCTCTCAGTTGTTGTTGCCTATGCATTGCTCTCCGCATGCGTGGCTATATCATTAACTCTTGTTCTGAATCCAAGGAGGAGCTAGATAATTGATCTCCTTCTGAGCTTTCTGCCACACTCTCCTCCTCCCTGTCACTCATGTCTTCTTGGTCAGAGGAGCCTTCATCAGCAGATTCCACCGGGGCAAAACAGGCCTGCAGCATGTGGATGTCTCTCCCACATCCACAGTCCTTGGGGCAGGAGCTGGGCCAGAGCTAACCACAACATTCTCTGAACTTGCTGTTTAGCTTCTGAACATTTTGTCTTCAAGCTAGGTGAACATCCTCAGTGGGACTTCGGTTGAAGCATCTTGTTTCAGTTATTCATCCCTTTTATTGATGTCATGTGGCAAGCTGGTCACATGACCCACCGACTATATGGCCACACGAGGTCAATAAAAGAGGTAAAAAACTGAAACAAGTTGCTTCGACTGAAATCCTGCTGAGGATGTCACCTAGTCTGGTGATGAAATGTTCGGAAGCTAAATAGCAAGTTCAGAGAACAAATCACCAGCAAAATTGTACATGTTCAGATTTCTTTCACTATATGCAGTGAGACAAATTAAAATATGTCATATGCCACCTGACACCCAGGAACTCATAATCTTCTCTAGAGAAAAATGTTCCTTGAAAACCAGGAGCTTCAGATAGCACTGGATTAAGCATTCTATAAATATATAGATTTAGAAAATGATGTATGAACTCATTTTTATTGTAAAGTGGAATTATAAAAGGGTCAGGGTTGTTTTTTCAAAAAGCCATTAAGGTTGAATAAAGCTTGAAACAATTGATAGCACTGAAACGCTCTTCTAAACAAATCTGTTGGTATCAATAACTAATTACATCCCAGTTCCAGCTCGCTAACACAGATTGATAGTTCCATTATAGTGTTTAATTAGACTACTTTTTAATTTATCGGTAAGAAATTATCTAAATGGCAAAGGAGTGGATGTCTATAAGCCGGGAGGGAATAGACTAATCAAGGGGTACAAAATTGTGTCATCACCATGCACATTTTGCTCTGATGAGATAAAGAAATCCTGCAAGTTTATCCAGCTTCATTTTTGTTAGGATCATATCTGACTGAAATTTTAAAAATAGTCTAACTTGTTCAAGTTTATTCTCCCAGAATTTATCATATGCTGGCTGGAGAATTCTGAGAACTGAGGTCCATATATCTTGAAATCACTAAGTTTGAAAAACAAATGGTGCTGTTCCTTGGAATAAGTAAAGTAGTTCATCCAGCATGTCTTCTTCTGCTTGAAATGTTACTGCAGTTCCACACCAACATCTTTGAGTTAACTGGAGAGGTTCTTTAAATGTTCCACTAAGCAAGCTTAGTACAGTTCTCATTATTTGCAGGCCCATTTGAATGCTAAAGGGCTTTTCCCACTGCTAAAATGAAGTGCTATCTACCCATCCTTGAAATGGCACAAAACCATTCTAGCATAATATTGGCTGCCCCGTTGTCAGTTTCTATTACCCTGCTTCTATTGCTCTGTTTTGAATCAGTGGAGGCATCTTAGATCTTTTCAAAACAGGACTATAAAATATGAGCTGAAAAAAATCCAGACAACTGTGAAACACCTGTAGGCAAGGTTACATTTCCTGGATTTCTCTAGAGCTCCTTTGGATTTTTACAATCCAGATTTTATGACCTAATTCCAGTTTGTACCAGTACTGGGTAAGATGGACAAAATTGAGGGCTGAGAAAAGATGTAAAGAAGATAATCCATTGTGATATGGTTAGGATTATTGCAGAAGAGACGGAGTAACGACTCGGACACAAGAGCTGGATTTAAACTTGGGTCATTTTTATTATAATAAATTTGCATAATTTATTAATTAAATTAGCATGGATTAGCATAAATTTGCATAAATCAACATACTCAACTATGACCCGGAAACAGTGGACCTGCAGGGTCAAACAAATACTTCCGGGGCGGAAATGACGTAAAAGGTCAACATTCCTGGGCAACTATGGGCGTAGTCGATGCTGGTCCAGGTGAGGGACCTCTCCCTCACCTGAGACCCTGCCATGCCCTCGCATGAGGGGGGTCCCGCCGGCTCACCCCTACCCTGGGACTTCAATAGCGGGACCCAAAGACAGGTTCCCCCCAAGTGCGCAGGTAGCACCCACCATGGGCTTGGAGAGAACCTGTCAATCATCCCCAAAGATGCCCAAGGGAGAACGCGCAGTTGCTGAAACCACCCAGATTTCCGCCCCTAACCTGCCTACCCAATGACCAGAGGTAAGCCAATTAACCTAATTAAACACAAACACCCCCTAATCGCACATCCATCTCCCCAGTGTGGAATGGGCGAAAAAACAGCCTGGCCTAATGGGCGAGGCTGCAAAAAATTCCCATTCGGCCCCCGAAGGCGACCCACTAGGCACACTGCAAAATAGGGAAGGGCGGGTGGGTGTCTGCTCTTAGCACCAGGTCCGGGCGAACAGGCTTTCTTCCCGGCCTGCTGTCCCTTAAATAGGGCCAGCAGGCCCCGCCCGGACCCGACGTCATGCCCGGCCACGTGGGCAGGGCATTCTCGGCCGAAATCTCGCCTCGCGAGATTTCGGCCGAAAACAAGATGGCAGCCGCCATCGGAAGGGTCCGAGTCTGCCCGGCCCTTCCGCAACAGCGCCGTGGGGCCGGTAAGTCAGCCGGCGATATTGCAGAAGAGACGGAGTAACGACTCGGACACAAGAGCTGGATTTAAACTTGGGTCATTTTTATTATAATAAATTTGCATAATTTATTAATTAAATTAGCATGGATTAGCATAAATTTGCATAAATCAACATACTCAACTATTACCCGGAAACAGTGGACCTGCAGGGTCAAACAAATACTTCCGGGGCGGAAATGACGTAAAAGGTCAACATTCCTGGGCAACTATGGGCGTAGTCGATGCTGGTCCAGGTGAGGGACCTCTCCCTCACCTGAGACCCTGCCATGCCCTCGCATGAGGGGGGTTCCGCCGGCTCACCCCTACCCTGGGACTTCAATAGCGGGACCCAAAGACAGGTTCCCCCCAAGTGCGCAGGTAGCACCCACCATGGGCTTGGAGAGAACCTGTCAATCATCCCCAAAGATGCCCAAGGGAGAACGCGCAGTTGCTGAAACCACCCAGATTTCCGCCCCTAACCTGCCACGGAGCGGGGGTCAGATCTCTATCTTGGCCCCCCGACTCCCCCCTCTATCCGCGCCAGCTCACGCAGAGACACTGCAGGTCCAAAAGGGAAAATGGCGTTCCTCAGTTCTGACAGAGGAAGACCAGCAGCCAGGTAAAGCCACAGCTGATCTATGGTGATGCGGGGATGGGCCACACCACCCCGCTTAACTTTCTGACTACCGTACCCTGGCCTTAACTCCCCGTCTAACCCGGTGAAGGGCCCTAAGGGAAAATGGCGACCCACCAGCGATCCCCCAAGAGGATCTCGACCACACCACCTGCGTGGAGGGCCGCACAGTGCGAAGCCACCGCGGGCTTCGCGAACCTGGCAGATCGAAAACGACCCCCAGGCCCACACCGGTCCTTGTCACCACGGTGCAAGGCCCACTACCTGGGCGCCGCAATGGGATGCAGCCCTCCCAGTACCATCTGGGCGCAGCAATGGGATGCCGCCCTCCCAGCACCAACTGGGCGCAGCAATGGGATGCCGCCCTCCCAGCACACATCCAGGCACAGCAATGGGACGCCGCCCCCGGCACTAACTGGGCGCAGCAATGAGATGCCGCCCTCCCAGCACTAACTGGGCGCAGCAATGGAATGCCGCCCTCCCAGCACATATCCAGGCGCAGCAATGGGATGCCGACCCCCGGCACCGGCTGGGCGCAGCAATGGGATGCCGCCCTCCCAGTCCCAACTGGGCGCAGCAATGGGATGCCGCCCTCCCAGCACCAACTGGGCGCAGCAATGGGATGCCGCCCTCCCAGCACACCTCTGAGCGCAACAATGGGATGCCGCCCCTGGCCACCGACTGGGCGCAGCAATGGGATGCCGCCCTCCCAGGACCACCTGGGCGCAGCAATGGGATGCCGCCCTCCCAGCAATAGCGGTGGAAACGCCCGTCCCACCGCACACCCCGTCTCCCCAGCCAGACAGCCAGGACCCAGCCACCACGACGGCAGGGTCCCCACCCCGATGGTAACTTGTTGCTGAGTGGTCTCGGAGCGCTCTGACCCCAAGCAACACCGTCGGTCGCGTCCTGGCGGGGTTGAAGAGAAGGGGACCAAAGGAGGAACCTGGCCTAAGATCTTACCCGGACCCTCAACAGGCCGTTCGTACCCTAAAACAGGCCGTTGACCGCCGGCGGGCGACTTCCCGAATCCTCCGTATCGAGAGGCCGTTACCGCACTAGTGGCAGCGCCTCTCGAGAACGAGCGTTCCCGAATGGCGGGATCCATACGTGGCCTGGCCAAACCCTACATACTAGCACCCACCTACTGAAATAATGAGATGGAAGGCACCAAATTGACCCGGCGGCCCGCGATGCGGCCCCGGCCCAACTTTCCCGCACAGTCACACTGCGGAAGACGCCATAAAACCAATAACCCCGCCCCCGCCTTAAACAAGGCGAAGCCGGTCAACCTGGACCTAATAGTCCCAACCGAAAGGCCACGCTGCCTAAGCTGGACACCAATATGGCCAGGTACACAACTGGGGCAGGCCAGCTATAGGGGTAGCCCGTATACTGCCTGCCATCCCAAACAGTTCACCTGCCCGCTGCGAAGCCCCCCCCCTGGGTGCCAGACACTCCCAAGAGTGCCGCAGCCCAGGAAGCCTCGCCTCTTTACTGCACAGTAGCCCCCCGGCCCCTAGGTGGACAGGAAAAGCCCCTGGCGACATCCGTGCCCGCAGGGCCAGGGTCCGAAACCAGGACAACTGACCATGGGACGAGGCGTCACAACCCCGTTATCTAACCCGGGGACATGCCTAGCTAAAAACAGTGTGGTCAGGGACAAGGACCTGTGCCCAAAAAATAATTGGCGGACAAGCCGCATGACCCTGTCCCTTTTGGAGGACAGGGCGTTCACAACACGGACAACCACTAGGCTGTCACACCAAAATGCACAGTCCTGCCCCCCAAACCGCTCACCCCAAAGCTCTAGAGCCACTATCAAGGGGGAGAGCTACCAAAAGGGTCAAATCCCTAACCAAAGGAGAGGCCCCCATTAGGAGGCCACGCAGACCAGCCCACTGGTCACCCAACACAACCCAAAGCGCGAGTACATGCCGTACCAGAGCACAACTGCAAATCAGCTTCCAAAAGAAGCTCTTGCTTCCCAAAAAGACAACCCATTAAAACGTTTTAAGAACTCCGCCACACGCAGAGGTCAGACCTGACCCCTGCACATAAGCGGGTACGATAATGGGGCAAACAGAGCCCCTTCATCGCAGTACATAACCACCTAGAAAAAACCCTGCCCGGCACCACGACCCGGCGGGCAAAATGAAGTATCCCAGCTAGGTCCCGGAGCTGCCGAAGAGTGACCTTCCCGCAGCCCCAGAACCATACCAAGGTGATCCCTGATTTGTGCCAACTTGACCAGGGGCAAACTAGAAGATTGCACCTCTGAGTCCAATTCAATACCGAGGAAGGTAATCCCGGTGGCGGGGCCCTCGGTCCCCGTAGAGGCTAAAGGCACCCCCAACAGAGCGCAAAGGGCTTCAAAGACCCGCATTGGAGCAAAGCAGTGCTCTGCACGCGCAGTCCCCGCCATCAAGAAACCCTCAAGGTAGTGAACGCCGAGCCCGGGCCGCTGCGCCCCTTGAGCGCCCACTCCAAGAAGGTGCTCGAGCTCTCCCAAAAGAGAGCATGAGAGGGAGCCACCCGTGGGTAAAACCCCCGATCACTTAAAAACACCCATGAAATGGAAGCCCAACAGCGCGAAGCCGTCCGGGTGCATAGGGAAGAGCCGGGATGCTGACTTAATGTCGCATTTATCCATAAGGGCTCCATCCCCACACTGCATTACCATGGCCACGACCGCCTCCAAGGATGCGAAGCCGGCCAAACAAAGTTCGTCAGGAACGAAAACCTTCACTGACTCCCTTTTAAGAAAAAACTAGTGGTGAATCAACCTAGATTCATCACCCACCTATCAGGGGACCCCCCTGAATGGGGAGACCCCAAGATTCGGGAAGGGCGGCTCCGGGAAGGGCCCAAGGCCCCTCCCCATGGCCACCTCTTATGCTGTCCCGGACCGAACAAGCCGTTATGTCCCACAACCAACCGGAGGTTGTTGAACCGAAAGGCCTGCTCGAACCCCCCATGTAAGGGATCCCGAATCCCTTAGAGAAACCTAGCAAGAGAGCGGCCGCTCTCGAGCAGGGGTGGTCGTCCATCAACCAACCCCATTGTTGTTGTTGTAGTTGTTGTTATAATTAAATGGGCTGGGCCCAGTTTCCCCCCCCCGTAGGTGGGGCTTGCCCTTTCAGGGCAGGGGTACATTGCAGCGGCATGGGAGCCCCGCCTTCCCGCACGCATGGCTATACATACAAAAAGGGGGGAAACAAGTCCCTCTGCCGCAAGCCCAGGACAATGCAGCGAAAGGGTCCCACCCTGTGGTGGCCCCCTTGTCCAATCTCCCTGGCCCCGACGGGTAAGCCATCAAAAGGGGCGGAGGCCCTCTGGCCAGGGTTGGCGGTCAAACCCCCTGCCCCCAAAGCACCAGGCCCCGGCAAAAGCTGCCCCAGGGGCCTGTGCTCTCGCACTAGGAGCCAGGGGGGGGGAAGGGGGCAAACCTGGTTAGGAGTCCCCCACCCCCCCGAAAAAACGCCATAGAATAGAATTTTCTTGGCCAAGTGTGATTGGACACACAAGGAATTTGTCTTGGTGCATATGCTCTCAAGGTACATAAATGAAATATACATTTGTCAAGAATCATGTGGTACAACACTTAATGATTGTCATAGGGGCCAAATAAGCAATGAAGAAGCAATATTAATAAAAATCTTAGGATATATTCAGAGTAGTTCCTGTTTGCTGCTCTGATCTCCCTTGTTAATATTTTTCTGGCCTGATTAAGTTAAATAATAGCTGTAATGAAGTTTGTCCATGATTTACTGAAATAGTAAAGGCCTGGAACAAACTTCCCGCAGACCCAGTAGCTGAATCCACAGCAACAGCGTTCAAACATGCCTGGGACAAACATACAGCCATCCCAAGACAAAATACAGAAACAGAACAAGGGCAGACTAGAGGGACCAATAGGTCTTTTCCTGCCTATGTCCATGCTTGCCTACAAATATATGACATCATTCCAACCATCATCAGTCTCATTAGGAGTATGATTAATATGTGCCATGGTTCTTAATTTACACCTGAGGGAACTGGGGCCCCCAGGCCCCAAGAGGGCAGCAAAAGGCCTCTGCCCAAACAGGCAGCGCAGCAGCATGAAGCTGCCACCGAGGGCCCAACCGTCCTCCTTTTTTATTTTATGTTGTGTTTTATTTTTATTGTTTTTTGGGGGCCACGAACTGGGAGGGGCCGCACACGCGAGCCCCCACCCTAGCCCCCCACGTCCCCAAGGGGGCTACCAGAAGGATCCCCCCCCAAAATAGGGGGGGCAACAGCCAAACGGCCTTCCCGCCGGACCCGAAGCCCCCAAACCGTTCCCCGAGCCTCCGATGAGGCTCTCAAAATGGCAACCGCAACACGCGGCCGCCTGTTACGTGGGGTGGGGGTGGGGGCCTCACGCGGGACTCCTGCCGCAAGCCCGTTGCTGCCCAAGACTCCTTGAAGATGTGCAGACCGGCAGCCTCGGATGGGCGAAGCGAGCGACGAGCAGTGCCCCAAGCCTCTAACGAGGCCCGAAATGACGGCCGCCTCACGCGGCCGCCGAAAGGCTCCAAGAGCAGACAGCCGAGTGTCTGCTCTTAGCACCAGGTCCGGGCGAACAGGCTTTCTTCCCGGCCTGCTGTCCCTTAAATAGGGCCAGCAGGCCCCGCCCGGACCCGACGTCATGCCCGGCCACGTGGGCAGGGCATTCTCGGCCGAAATCTCGCCTCGCGAGATTTCGGCCGAAAACAAGATGGCGGCCGCCATCGGAAGGGTCCGAGTCTGCCCGGCCCTTCCGCAACAGCGCCGTGGGGCTGGTAAGTCAGCCGGCGATAATATTGGAGAGATTCAGGTTCAGATCGACCTCAGCATTGGAGGGAAAATTATTTTGAGCCAGGTCACTATTTCTCAACCCAATTTATCTCACAGAACTCTTGTTATGAAGAAAAGTTAGGGGATAGAATTTGGAAGACATTTGGTATTACTTCTTTCAGATGCCATTTTTTTTAAAAAAAAATCTGACAAATAAGCATAAATTTTTATGGACATTTTGCTGAATATAAATAAAATAAATTGGGGATTTGGGGATTTATTGATTAACAAGGGTTGTTTATTAGAAGGGGACCATGATATGATATGAAATTTGGGAAGGCAGAGATAGTAATTATCATGTTTGTAACTGCTGCAAAAAGATTCGAAGTTGCTTCTTTAGATATTTCTTATACTCAGTCTTTTGATGTCTTACACTTCTTTTTTTCTTTCATATCTCTTTCTTCTAATTTTCTTTTTGTATTTCTGTAGCATTTTAATCTCATGTCAAAACATTTTTTTCATAAAAAGTATATTAAAATGAATCTGATAAATAAAAAGTGAGTTTATCTATTTTTTTATCCCTCGGGAAATATGTGGAATATTTTCTAGTACTTGGCTTTAGATTTCCATTTACTTATCCTTTACTATATCATTTGGTGTGGGGTTGGTTTTTTGGTGGTTTTTTTGCTATTTTAAACAGCTTTTCCTAACATCTTTTTTAAATTCCATCCCACCCTTCAACCTTTGGCTAAACTTGATCTAAGCTAGAACACTTGTTTAGCACAAGAAACAATGTTCAAAAAGGCATTCAAAATGGTCATCGGGCTGAAGCAACTCCTGAAGACAGTAATGTTAGAAAGAGTTGGAGTTTCTGACCATGAGAAAAAAAGAGAGATTGACAATAATAAAACCATGTACTTCTACACATGAAATGAAGAATGAGAAGATGGGAAAGGATTATTTTCTTTCTCACAATCTAATCATAAGCAATATGATGTGGGAGATCCATGTAGTAACGTATCCATTGCTTCTAGTAATGGTTTCTGGGAGAAAAGAAACACTTTACAAAATAGGAGTTGGTTTTATTTTGCTTTGAATGATTATTGTTTCACCTTATGTTTGGATATACGTGCATTTTTATTCATTCATTCATTTTGCAGTATCTTTTGCAGTATTTTGTATCTTTCATTCAGAATTTCTGTTCCTTATTGTTGATTTTATTTGACATATTTTTTTATTTATTTCCTGAATAATAATAGCTTCCATGACACTTCTTTAACTTTCTTAATAAAAATTGTATCCAAGAATGGCTATAGCTCAATGATTTTATTTATCCAAGATTTTTGCTCAATATTCTAAGAATTAAATGTTTTTATTCCCCACCTTGGCTTCAAGACTTCTAGCATTGGCACAGTCATACTTATAGACCATATCTTTTAGAAATGCTGAGTTTTTCCAGTCTCTAGGAGTTGTGGAAATTATACATCTTCACCAGGCAAGTTTAATAAAGCCTTCCTTGGCACCTCCTTGTAAGGTAGATCCTAACTCTTGGTCTCAGACTTCATTCCAAGCAGTTTGCAGAATGGCAGGTAAATCTTGACTGCCTATGATAGCTTAGTCATTACTGCCATGGTAAAATATATAATAGATGTACAGCTATTATTATGGCTCTAACACGAGACTAAGGGGAAATTAGTATTTTGCTGAACTTCCAGAATAGTGGAAAGTATACTATTCTGTATAGAATGGTAGAAGAAGCGTTATTTATTAGGTCTAGAAAGAACAGCTTTTTCACATCCCAGAGATTGGATTTGTTATTTATAAAATTTCTGGCAAACCTTGAACTAGCCTCTAGTTATTCCAGCAATGCAGGCAAGTACCATAAAGCAATTTCCCCAAATGTTTGAAGACTTAAAAACCCTAATTATATTTTTCTTTGCTTATTAGCTGCAATCTTGAGCTGCTTGATTCTCATGAATAAACCAACTAGAAATAAAATAGTTTTAGGAAATCCCTTTCTGGATTTATATCCTTTACTCTACTTTGATCACGATGATCTAATACCCAGACAGTGCTCACTATGGCCATTGATTTTTAAATTCCTATGCTGAGGGAGGGAGGGAGGGAGGGAGGGAGGGAGGGAGGATGGAAATTCCACAGTTTTATCATTTTTGCCTGTTACTAGGATTAGAAGAAGAAAATGATAGAACTCTGAGCAATTCCATTTACTTTTTAAAGTGATTTTCCCCCCACTGTTTCATCACAATTTGTAAAAAAAAAAGTGCCAGCTTTTCTCTATTCCATTTAGAAAACTTATTTTAAAAAATTCCATAGAGAGCAGATGACCAGAGTGGAAGAAGCATAGTATTAGTAGTGGCTGGTTAGATTGGAGAGATTTGCCTACAGTAAAATGAAGTAAAGTAGGAAAACTCTAAAAATCTGCTTGAAGTTTTATATGTTGGAAAATATAAATTTTAATGCATAACCGTAAAAGAGAGACAGACTTGTCTTACCCTGGGGCTAAATAAGGATAATGGCGTGTATTTCTATCCTTAAGAAATGGTTGGTAGCCCATATTGGCACCAGGGCAAATTTGTTGTTTGGATCAGTGCTAAGGCACTAGCTTTTAATTGTAGCAGATCAAATGTCCATACTACAAAAGTAATTATAGAGAGAAAAATTAGAGTGATTTGTGGCCAGGAGGGTAAAACAAGTTGTATCAGAGAGTTTAATGTGTGGTTAAGGCAGTGGTGTAAAGCTGAAGGTTTTGGTTATGTAAGTCATGATGTCAGTAGATGGTCTAATAGGGAGTTGTTTAAGAGGGATGGTTTGCATCCATCATACAGAGGTACCCAGGTGCTCGGTGAGGAATTCAGAGCTTTTTTGGACAGGCATTTAAACTAGGTAAAGGGGACAGAGATGTACCAGATGTGGAGGATTTCTGTCCCCGACCAATGAGGATACATCAGTTTCTGGAAGCTTATGAAAAGGGAGCTGAAAATAAAATAGATGTAGTTGTTGATGATAAGGGGCAAACTAATAATGAAAATAATGTTCTTCGGGTAATGTGCACGAATGCTCGAAGCTTGAGCAACAAGCTCTGTGAGTTAATGGCCATAATATCTAGAGATAATTTGGATCTGGTTGCCATAACTGAGACATGGTTTAAGGATTCCAATGAATGGGAAATATCCATACCAGGATATACACTGTATAGGAAGGATAGAATAGAGAGAAGGGGAGGTGGAGTAGCCATTTATGTTAAAGAAAGTCTAAAAACAATACTAATTCAAAATACATGTAAATATCTGGAGACCCTCTGGATTTGCATGCAAAATAAAGACGGTTCTGTCATTAGAATTGGGGTGATCTATAGGCCTCCAGGGCAATCTGAGGAACATGACAACAAGATGGTGGATGAGATTACCCTAATGGCAGTAAAGGAAGATATTGTGGTTATGGGTGATTTCAACATGCCTGATGTTGACTGGAATATCCCCAGTGCCCTTACATGCAAAAGTAAGAATATAGTAGAGGCCTTTACAGGAGCAGCTATGGCACAGCTAGTTAAGACACCAACTAGAGGGGAGAATATTCTAGATTTAGTTTTTACAAATGGGAATCGGGTTTCAGAGGTCAAGGTGGGAGAAAATTTAGGTTGCAGCGACCATCTATGTTTGTGGTTTGATGTAAAAACTGATTGTGAGCAATCCTATACTGCAACCAAAGTATTGGATTTCAGAAAAACAAATTTTAATGCAATGGGGGAATATTTAAATAATGAATTAAAGGGGAGGGATAAAATGGCAGGAGCGAGCACCCAGTGGACTGTATTAAAAAAGGCCATCTTAAAAGCCACAAGACTTTATGTAAAGCAAGTAACTAAAGGTAAAAGGAAGAAGAAACCGCTATGGTTTAGCAATGATGTAAGGGCTATAGTCAATGAAAAAAAGGCTGCCTATAGGAGGTATAAAGAGTCTGGAAGTATAGCTGATAGAGAGGTGTATAAAATGAGACAGAATGAGGCGAAACAGATAATATATGCTGCTAAAGCCTCAAAAGAGGAAGAAATAGCAAAATCTGTAAAGAAGGGGGATAAAACCTTCTTCAGATATATTAGTGATAGGAAGAAGAAAAACTGCAGCATCACAAAGCTTAGTACCGGGAATAATACATGCATTAATGGGAATAAGGAGATCGCTGACCATTTCAATAGCTACTTCTGTTCAGTTTTCTCAAAGGACACCTTACAAAATAATACTATAGAGGGATATAGCATTGCTTCCAGCTGTACAGATTCAGCTCCAGTGATCTTAGAAGCCGATGTCTTAGAAGAACTTGAAAGATTAAAGATAAATAAGGCAATGGGTCCAGATGGCATCCATCCCAGAGTTCTTAAAGAACTCAGATCTGTCATTGCTACCCCCCTGACTGATTTGTTTAACCAATCCCTGTTAACAGGAGATGTTCCTGAGGATTGGAGAATGGCCAGTGTTGTGCCTATCCACAAGAAGGGCAGTAGAGAAGAAGCTGGAAACTACAGGCCAGTTAGCTTGACATCAGTTGTAGTTAAAATGATGGAGACTCTACTCAAAAAGAGGATAAATCAGCATCTAAAAAACAATAACTTATTGGACCCAAATCAGCATGGCTTTACTGAAGGCAAATCGTGTCAGACTAATCTCATTGAGTTCTTTGACTATGTCACAAAGGTGTTGGATCAAGGTGGTGCCGTGGATATTGCCTATCTGGACTTCAGCAAAGCCTTTGATACGGTTCCACATAAAGAGCTGATAGATAAATTAGTGAAGATTGGACTTAATCCCTGGATAGTTCAGTGGATTTCAAGCTGGCTGAAGCATAGACATCAGAGAGTTATTGTTAATGGCGAGTATTCTGAGCAGAGACAGGTTACAAGCGGTGTGCCACAAGGGTCTGTTCTGGGTCCTATTCTTTTTAATATGTTTGTGAGTGACATAGGGGAAGGTTTGGTAGGGAAGGTTTGCCTATTTGCCGATGACTCTAAAGTGTGCAATAGGGTTGATATTCCTGGAGGGGTCTGTAATATGGTAAATGATTTAGCATTACTAGATAAATGGTCAAAGCAATGGAAACTGCAGTTTAATGTTTCCAAATGTAAAATAATGCACTTGGGGAAAAGGAATCCTAAATCTGAGTATTGCATTGGCAGTTCTGTGTTAGCAAAAACTTCAGAAGAGAAGGATTTAGGGGTAGTGATTTCTGACAGTCTCAAAATGGGTGAGCAGTGTGGTCGGGCAGTAGGAAAGGCAAGTAGGATGCTTGGCTGCATAGCTAGAGGTATAACAAGCAGGAAGAGGGAGATTGTGATCCCCTTATATAGAGCGCTGGTGAGACCACATTTGGAGTACTGTGTTCAGTTCTGGAGACCTCACCTACAAAAAGATATTGACAAAATTGAACGGGTCCAAAGACGGGCTACAAGAATGGTGGAAGGTCTGAAGTATAAAACGTATCAGGAAAGACTTAATGAACTCAATCTGTATAGTCTGGAAGACAGAAGGAAAAGGGGGGACATGATCGAAACATTTAAATATGTTAAAGGGTTAAATAGGGTTCAGGAGGGAAGTGTTTTTAACAGGAAAGTGAACACAAGAACAAGGGGACACAATCTGAAGTTAGTTCATCTGAAGAAAGATCAAAGGCAACATGAGAAAGTATTATTTTACTGAAAGAGTAGTAGATCCTTGGAACAAACTTCCAGCAGACGTGGTTGGTAAATCCACAGTAACCGAATTTAAACATGCCTGGGATAAACATATATCCATTGTAAGATAAAATACAGGAAATAGTAAAAGGGCAGACTAGATGGACCATGGGGTCTTTTTCTGCCGTCAGTCTTCTATGTTTCTATGTTTCTATGTTTCTATTAAAGAGAACAGTACAGTAAATTGTAGTTATCTACACTTGGAAGCTCTAAGTTCAAGTGCACTTTCAATCCTTTCTGTGTGTCATGGTCCTGTTACTATTTCCCAGTCTAATTTATACCACATTAAGGGGATGGAAAGGGAGTAATGCTTTCTATACTTGCTTGAGCTTTTTATGAAAAAACAGGACATAACGTTTATTTAATGGGTGAAGAATACATAAATAATGTGGATCATGGATCCAAACTGCTTCTTTGAACAATATCCAAAATGAGAAAGCTAGACATAGCTAATTCATTATATTTTATACTCATCTTAAATTTCAAATAAAAAAGACTTACCTTTCAAAAGTTTTAAAGATCTAAATATTCTTCCCACAAATTCTAATGGTTGTTTTTGTTTCTGTAGAGTTGTAAAAATTGGACAATTCATTTTTTTCCCAAATTCTGTAGGGGAAAGAATCATCATGCTGGTTAATTAATAGGAAAATAGAAGAACTGTGGTCCATTGGCACCAATTCATCATTTCCTTAAAAATAATATTTTGCAGTTACTCAGTGTTCAATTTTTAATTCAAACTGTGAATAAAGACAAATAAAATATGAACAGTTGGGAGCATTGAGATACTTAGAAGAAGCGGTAGTTCTTTAATAATTGAAAGCATCGGTAATATCGCTTTGGGTTTTAGTGATACTCTAATAAAAAATGCAGTAGTAAAAAATGTAGGTTCTTCTAGTAATCCAAATGGCTTCAACACAAACAAAAGGCAATGTTTTCTGAGATGAACTGTCAGAACTCTTCTAGAGGATCCTACGGCAATAAACAAAGCAAACTGCAGGGGGTGCAGAAATCTGTTTTAAAAATTGGCAGGGAATTACTGGAAATCATCTTCTTTGTGCTATAGTCAGCATTATCTCTTAGGAAGCCATTCACACAGTCCTGGTTATTCTTGCCTTTAGCCATTTCTTTATCCATGTCCCATTGTGGTAGTTTTGGACAAGCTGCTATTCTGGCATGAGATGTAAAATAAATGCCTACAGCCTTGACCATCTGTCTGTTCATTGGTCATATTCAGGGTTGCCAGATGCCTTTTTCATTTGGTGTAAAGCCCCATACAATATTCCACAACAAGAGATCAATCACACATACTCCTTAATCTCTTTAGTGCTTTAATATCCTACTAGGTAGGAAAATCTATCTATTCTTCTTTGGAGTTTTTGTGCTTTTCTTACACCTAAGCATTAGATCAAACATAAATAAAGCATTGGAAAATATTGAATTTAATTTTAGAATTGACTTTCAATTAAAAGCTTAGCCCTGCCAATGGAATCCAATGTGTATTGCATCATACATTCAAGCAGCTTAGAAGTTTGGAGTTTCTGTATTAGGAAGCTTAGAACCATGTTGCCTTAAACACGACCCATAAACATAGCCCATAAAATCATCTGGTACAACGTCCTTCCTGTCAATGACTACTTCATCTTCAACCACAATAACACACAAGCACACAACAGATACAAACTTAAAGTAAAACGCTCCAACCCTGACTGCAGGAAATATGACTTTAGTAACCGAGTAGTTGATGCATGGAACTCACTATCTGACTCTGTAGTATTATCATCTAACCCCCAAAACTTTATCCTTAGACTATCCACTGTTGACCCCTCCCGATTCCTAAGAGGCCAGTATAAGTGCATCAGTGTGCCTATTGTCCCCTGTCCTAATGTTTCTCTCTTATCATGTATATAGACATTGTTATATGTTAAATTGATTTTGACAGTACTAAATTAATTTCCAAAACAGAACACTACATACAGCAAAAGAATAATCATGGAAGCCATCGAGATAGAAAAACTTCCCCAAAATATGAACAAGCGGGATGATACCTCCCGCCTACCAGACATCTGGAAACCAGCCCTCATTAACAAACATATCCCAGCCATAGAAACTGAAACCAGATTCAGAACACACATTGCAAAACAGCCAAATAGCCTGCAAGCTCCAACTACTCAGGATATCACCCCTAATCCACAATCATTAACTAATCAGCATACCTCAGTTAAATCAACGACCCCAGGTGTTACCCCACTAACTCACCAGGAAGTTTCTACACCGTATTTATAGAAGGAAGGCAGCTCAGGTCTCGCTGTGTTCGCCCTAGAACAAGGACAGAAGCACCAGCCTGAAGATGAAGAGTGGGACCTCGTCGAAACGTCGCCAGAAATTTCTAAATCCTACACAGGAAGAAACCCGAATATACCAAGACCGTCATTGTTATATCTTTGTATATGACCAGTACGTACTTGGCATGCATAAATAAATAAATAAATAAATAAATAAATAAATAAACAAACAAACAAACAAACAAACAAACAAACAAATAAATAAATAAATAAATAAATAAATAAATAAATAAATAAATAAATATATCAAACAATTGTCCCCATTCCTTTCTCCTAAACTATTCTCAAACAGCGGGTTCATGATCTACCCAAAGAATTAAGATTTGTGTTTAGGATTATTAGAAAGATTAAAGGGACTGAAATAAATCAATATAAGATAGCAACAGGAACTCAAAACAAAATGTAGATAATTAAGAAAGAATTTAGAGACACTGGTGGAGATGAAGAAAATATGTTTCATAGTACTCATTGTTAGTACTATGTACAAAACAGTTGGGTATGCAATATATAAACAAGCTAACAATGAATGTTTGTTTGCATTAAAGTACTATAGGTTTAAGAGGTAGTACTGCAAACTGCCATAAGAGGGAGCCAGAAAGCATGAAGATCTCTCTCTGCTCTCTCCGTACTTTCTGCTGATTCACTGTGACTGATGAAGTAAGCTCTGATGATAGTTTGATGTACTATATTTGTAAGCTGTAATGTATGTCTGATATGTAAGACAAAGACAGGCTTGTAATATTGTTGTTGTATTGAGAGATATTGACTGTTTTAACTTTACTATACTATTTCTAAAAGTAAACACTATTTTATACACTTTAATGTATCTGTTTTGTATGATTGAATAATTACTCACATCTCCTGGATATCTGCTGGAATCCCACGTTTTCCCCTGTGCATGCCCTTGGATACTCAAGGGTTCTGCACACTCCTTAACACTCACAGAGAATTATTGTTGGAATAAGCAATTAACAAGAAGTAAAAGTCACACAACTAAATATGTAAAAAAATGTTCATGGAAAGTTAATAAAAATGGAAGAAAAGCCTGAGCACAAAAACGTTTCTAATGTGTTATTGCTACTGTTTTTTGACCTAGAGACCTTCTGAAAGTATGTATATTTTAGGCTCAATGTTATCTGAGTTGTGCATCCTATGTTTTCTAGGCAAAAAACTGAGTTATACTATCATATTGGTCTTCTCCATTTTGAGTCCCAGGTTTGCATGTGAGCTATGCAACTGAAGAATTTGTAATGTCTTCCCATATCATAAATAACAGCCAAAATATTATTTTAGACACACAAGAAAATAAAAAATAACCATTCATTCTGAAAAGCAGAACCATTTTTCTAACATCACAGTGGCCCAACTGCAGCACAGAACTGACTGTAAACTGACTTTACAATGGCTACTAACTTACAATGGCTATAAAGTGAGACTCTTATGAGATACTAACTTTTGACTTCAATTAAAGTTAACTGTGTCAGTGTGCTGTCTTGTACTTTGAAAGAGTCAACCAATATGCTTGACTTCTACAACAGATGATATATGGAAAGTAAGTAGATACTTAACTGGTTCCCTTAATAATAGACATTCTTTTTTCCTGAGTTACAGAATTACAGACGACTAGCAATATCTTAATCCAATCCCTCTGCTCATGATAAGAATCCCCAGACCTTCCCACATAAACAGCATCTATTCTATAAACAACATCTATCCTTTGCTTGTAAATCTTCAGTAATTAATGCCCATGACTTGGAAAAGTAGATTGTTTAAGTATTTCACAGCTCTGACAGTCAGGAAATTCTTCCTTATTTTGAACTTGTATTGATCTCTGTAAAACTTCCTCCTATTGGGGTTTTCCCTAGTCTCCAAGCCCCTCAACCATATTTTTGCTATTCTCTGCATTCTGTACATTCTGCATTATGTGACCAGAACTGGACACAGAAGATACAGTCTAACCAGTGCAGGAAAGAGTGGAACTATCACTTATCAAGATCTTGACATTATACCTGTTAGTACAGGGTACATGGTTGTTAGGGATTGCCATTGTAAACTGCATATTGTACACTTGTACCAAACTTGTACTTAAAGAGTTAATGTGCACTTAAAGAGTTAACTTGTACTTGAAGAGTTAATATTCAAGGCTGTTTCGTCACTTCCTCATTGAAGCTATAAAAGCTCATTATTCTGCTCAGTCATTTCCTTTTCACTTTGCCTGAGAGAGGGGGAGTTGTGTTTACACTTCATGCGTATCTTCTTGTATAAGCTTTGTGCTTATTATCTATATTGTATTTTGCTTTGTGCTTGTAAGTGCTCAGTGCTTATTATCCTGTATTTGTTTCGTGCTTATTCTGGATTGTTTATATTTTGTTTATATGTAAATAATACTTATTTAACTAAGTCTGTGTCTTGGCTTTATCACACATCCACGCTCTGTTAAAATTATCTGCTTGGTGATGTTGAAGGTTTCATAGCCTAGCTATACCGAGACAAACCAACAATACCTCTATTGATACATCTCAGAAGTGTTATGACATTTTTTTGACAGTTGAAGCATAGAGCTAACCACCCCGAGTCCTCGGAGAGGGGCAGCATATAAATCCAATTAATAAAATAAATAAAACAAATAGGGGTGGTCTTCAAAAATTTTAACAAGGGGTTCTCTTCCTGGTTACTGGGAGGATGTGGCCATGGTGGGCATGGCCTAGTAGGCCTCCTGTACCATGGAGGGCATTTTTGCCCTCCCCGGGCTCTGGAGGCTTTCCTCAAGTTTCAGGGAGAACAAAAATGACCTACCTAGGCTCCAGAGGCCATCTGAAGGCTGGAAATGGACAATTTCCAGCCTCCCCAAATTTCCAGTAGGCCCATTTTCTACCCTCCCTGAGCCCCCTTGTACGCCCTGCCCCCTTGTGCCCCTTTGTGCACCCTGCCCTTACCTGTATCCAAAATGCGCCACCTGGGGATTCCTGGGAGGGGCAGGCAGGAGTGGGATTTGGGGGTTCTCTGAATTGCACAGAATCTTGAGCCTTGGTGGCACAGTGGTTAGAGTGCAGTACTGCAAGCTGCATCTGCTGACTGCTGGCTGTAGTTCACCAGTTCAAATCTCACCAGGTTCAACCTTCCATCCTTCCAATGTGGGTAAAATGTGGACTCAGATTGTTGGGGGGCAATATGCTGACTCTGTAGACCACTCTGTAAAGCACAGTGAATCAGTATATAAGTCTAAGTGCTATTGCTATCTTAGCTAGAGATTCTCCCAAGCACCTGCAAACAGCTCACCCCTTGAGCAAACTCATGTATAATCTGTAATCTATCAGGATGTCAAGCAAGTTCTTTTCACAACAATACTTGCCAAGCCATTGGCTATTTTATATCTGCACATCTCTTTTGTTTTCTGTTTTGCTATCTAGGTGTAAAAATCTCTCATCATTGAACAACGTATTGATGGCTAGCGCTCAATATTCAAATCTGTTGAGATCCATTTTTTGCATGCGCGAAAGCGAAATAACCCGGAAATGGGCAAACAAGTAAGTGCCTGCCGCCGTTTGCCCCGCCACTACCCACTTGCTGTGGTCGCCTCTCGCTCTTAGGGTGAACAGCAGCAGCACGGGCAGTGGGGGGAGCCAGTGCGAGAGGCGAGCAAGGGGCGAATGGCAGGGGAAGGCAACGTTCATGGCAGGGCAGGTGTAGGTCCGGAGAAATGCCAGTGGTACGTGCACACATGTGCACACACATGCACGCCCAGCATCACCACCAGTGTTAGCCTATGCACTACATGGCCCCCACCGGAACAGTGTTCCCCACTGTTGAGACTGTCTACTCATCTAATCATTTTGCTAAACAAAAGGAAAAATTGTTTGACACAACCTATTTTCAAGAAACACGTGCTAAAGTAATGACAATCTTGGTGTTATAGGTGTACCTTCACCCTTTCCTTTTGTTGGGTTTGCTTCTTTTGAAGACATCCTTCAAGATATTATAGTCATGAATTATATTTCACCATGTTTCTATACTACCAAAAATGTCATATCCAGATTCCAGTCCCCCTAATAACCAGGATTTCTTGTTTGTTCTCCATACTCTGTGCTTTGATTTTTTTTCCACACAACTGAGCCTTTTAGTACTGCCCTTGTTATATTTCTCTACTGCATTTCCCCATTTAGATTCAGTTTAAAGCTTTGCCATGAAGCATATTTAACATTATGCAGCATCGCATAAGGTGAAACCTGTGAAGATTACTATTTAGTACAACTATTCATCAGAATCTATGGCTCCAAAGAGCCTAATGCTCTTCAATAGCTCAAGATGAATAAAAATAAGAACAATTAAAAATCAGGCAGAGACAGCAGTGCTATGCTATAAAATGTCGGATGTGAAACTTTTTGGTGGGCAGGGTTCACACTGAACATTGGGGATAATGTGAGGGAGGGCTAAATTGAAAGCAATGATATATATGTATTGAATAATTCAGTATTACGGTGAATGAATGTTTTTCTGTTTTTCTGATGGGTTAGGTTTTTTTAAAATAAAATTTATGCCTCGCTTATTTTAGGATTTAATTTTTCTATTTTTTTTCCTCCTATAAATAAGAAAAGGAGCAGCTATTTTTTGAGTGGAGGACATTCAGAGGTCACAAAAAAGGATATTTAATGTTGTGTTACCATGTATTTGCCACTGATATAAAAAAATGTGATATTCCAGCCAATTGATCAAGGCTTAACAGCAATTTCAGATGAGGACATTTTCTCTAGTGCTATATGAATGGCAGCCAGTTTAATTACTCAGAAGCTACCTTTGAAGTACAAAGCCAATAAGGATCTTGGCATACTATTATGCATTATTGGTCAAACTTTGGTGAATCTAGGGATGGGAGACTTATTACAGCTACATCATATTGCACATTTTTTTTCTTATCATCTGAACTGGTTTTAGAATGATATTTTATTGGATATATAAAAGCAGCCTTGCTGCCTAAAAGTAGCCATTTCCTGAAATAATCGCCAAGAAAAATAGAGCTGGTTCTGTGAATAATTTGAGGTGTGCTGCTCCTATACCTTAATGGCAATTGATCTCCCAGAAAACAATGCAATCTATTTAATCTCCAGAGTATCAAGCAGGTAGATTGGAGTTTAGTGAATTACACCCAAGGGCTGTCTCTAACCTTCAGTGGTGGTGCTATATTATTTCATTTTTTGACAGTTTAATACAGTTCCTGATCGTTAATATGATTTTAATATCTGACAGTGCAAAAGGGTAATAATGTTGTGGAGCCTGTAAAGTAGAGCAGAATAAAATAGCCATCACAGTCTGTGATTCACTGCTGAGTATGTCATCCCTGAAAAATATGTTTTATTGCCTTGGTGTGGCTTTGTGGCTCAGGGAAGGCATCATTCATCTCAACACAGAGACCTGGAAAAAGCATGTTAATTCCACATTGTGCCAGGTTTCCACCTGTGATTAACAGGCTCTACTCACTACAAAGTGCATTTGCAAATGTCCCCTCAGTGACTACAAATTTTCTCATGTGGTGGCAAGGCAGCAGAGAGGAAGCAAGAGAGCTGTGCATACCACAAACGGCACATGGTCTATGACCCTATGTAGTTCACTATTTATGGCCCAAATGGCTTTCCTGGTTAAGGCCCAGCAGGGTTCCAGGCTACAACAGGTTCAGAAGAAGGAATACAGGAAAGGTGGAAGATCAATAGTGAATCATGATTATCAGTTTTGGTTCAAAAAAGGAAGAAACAAAGCCAGACTGCTGCCCCTCCTACATCCATGCGCTACTGATTGCCAGCAGACCATGAAAGATTCTGACTTTAGCCATGGTGGCACAGTGGTTAGAATGCAGTACTGCAGGTTTCTTCTGCTGAGTACCAGTTGCAAGCTGTTTGGCAGATCGAATCTCATCAGGCTCAAGGTTGACTGAACCTTCCATCCTTCCGAGGTTGGTAAAATGAGGACCCAGATTGTTGGGACGATATGGTACCGCGTGTAAAACACTGTGAAGCAGTATATTAGTCTAAGTGCTGTTGCTAAATTTCCTAACAAATTATTAGAATTTACCATAATTATTTTATTCCAAATTATATTGAGCTGGTTATTTACTTTGGGTAATTTTTTTTTAAATTTGCAAATAATAAAGAGCCTTAATGTGGTTGAAAAACAATTTTAAATAAACAGATGAAGTGGGACTCAATTAAGATAAAGCTAGGTCATCCTCCTTGTGTGATATCTGCTGGTTACTTGTGATATTATACTCTGTCTTAATGGCACTTTCAACTTTTTGCCTTTTTTGCTTTGAACAATTTCTCAGCATGCTAAACCTAGTTTGTTCTCCTATTTGCTATCTTCTGTAAATTTTATTTACTCTTTTATGTGATTTGTATCCATTTGTTCTATTTTATACAACTCAATAAAATATACATTATGCTCCATCATAATTTCTCTGCAACGAGTAGAGAGAAAGAAGGACATCCAATTGATTTGTATCTAAGGGAAATCTTCTGGTTTCTTGCCCAGTATAATTTGGTCAAGTCCGTGAGTCTAGCACAACTTGCTGCAGCCAACTTGCTGTGGCCACCTCATTGTGGGACAATTTGCTACAGAATAAGAGTTACACTAATATCGAACAAATGGCAGAACAAAATTATTAAAGAAAGGATAGCAAAGGAACGAGTTTTCGGAGAAGGGAAGCATACAAATCTAATAAATAATAATAATAATGATAAAATGAAATATGAAAGACAAAAATTTAAATCATTTTTAAAATTATTTTAAATAATAAATTGAATTGTTGAATTGTCCAGGAGTGAATTGTCCCATGGTGAGTTGGCGGCCGTGAACTAACTGGTTGTGGTGAGTTGCCCCCTGCAAGTTAGCTATAGTGAGTTGTCCAATTCTGCAAGCCAACAAAATGAAAACTCTGATTAGTGTTCTATTTATGCAACAGAAAGAGTCTAACAAACATGGGATAAGGACTTCAGTTAAGGAAGAAAAAAACAGGGTGACTTCACTAGCTGATTCCATGATAATTCTTGTAGCTTTGGGGGGGGGAATAAAAATATTACAAGGAACAAAATATGACCTTTGCAAACAAAGATTATGCAAAGATCTCTCTCAACTCTTTTGATTTGTACTTTTGATTCCTGAGGATTGGTAAAATAATGCCAGATATAGGAAAAATAATTATCCACAGAAGGTAATAGAAGCATGAAGCTGGATCCATGCATTTACAACAGTAATTACAGCAAAGACAACATGACTAAACAATGTCATTTGGCGGGTCCCAGGGGAAGAGCCTTCTCCTTGGTGGCCCCGATCCTCTGGAACCAGCTCCCCCCTGAGATTCGAACTGCCCCCACCCTCCTTGCCTTCCGCAAACTCCTTAAAACCCACCTCTGCCATCAGGCATGGGGGAACTGAAATACCTTCCCCAGGCCTATACTGTTTATGTATGGTATGTTGTGTGCATGTTTTTTTTAAACTATGGGTTTTTAGCTTTCTAATTATTGAATTTGTATTATATATTGTTTTCTATTACTGTTGTGAGCCGCCCCGAGTCTGCGGAGAGGGGTGGCATACAAATTAAATAAATGAATGAATGAATGAATGAATGAATGAATGAATAATAAATAAATAAATAAATGTTCCTCAATAAACCTCCAACTCTTCCTTAAAAGTCCTTTTGAAAATAGTAGATTAGTAGATTAATAGATTAGTGTAGTAGTGTTAGTTTTTGTTTGTTTGTACAATATTCATTCATGTATGGTAATATATAAAACTTTGCTTATAGAATGCTAAAAATAAATTTAGGAATAGGGGGAAACCAGGTGAAGGTAACAAAGGATACATAGGAACCAGTAGTGGGTTCTAAAACCAATTGCTAATGGTTCACTCACATGGTCACACACGTGTGCAATGCTTCTGCTTCCTGGGTGGGTGAGTGGAGTGTCTCGGGTGGGTGGGTGGAGCTCCTGCCATCAGTGCTACCGGTTCACAGAACCGGGCCAAACCCATAGCAACCCATCACAGATAGGAACTAACCAAAGAGATTTTAGCTTTATTTCTGTGAATTCAGACTTGTTTAAATTTTCTTTCTCTTGCTGCCAGACAGCATTCCCCTGCTTAGTGGTAATAAATTAGATAATCATTACTAGCAAGAGGGTTGTGAAGATAATAATTAACAAATGAAGAATCTAAAAGATTTATTGGTCTGGCCTGATCCAGGATGAATTTCCCTCAGATAGAGTACCATCCTGCTCTCATTTGCTTGTAATTAGCCTTGCCTTTATTACACTGTAAATACTGCTTTAATTACTGTACTATTTGGCTCAAGAGATGGGATTTGATAGGAAAAGCTTAATGGGTTTCAAGAGCTGTGATTCCTCCCAACTCTATGCCTGATCTTGATGTAACAGATGCAATGGGAGAAGGAAAACCTAACAAAATATACACACATATTTTAACTCATCAGATGAATTATCCTGTTATCTGAATATTGCTGTATGATATTTGTGATACAGCACATATTCCTGAAGCAATAACCCACCAGGGTGTAGTCTACCAGGCCAGTCTAAAATACTTAGAAATGAAGTGTCAGCCTTGCTATGTTTCACCCTTCAACTGTGCTTCCGCTGTCATATTTGACATATTTAAATGTTTCGATCATGTAGATTGAAATCTTCTGTAGAAAAGTTAAAGAACCAGGTACTCTTAGACAAAAAGTCTTAGGGAAGACATGATAACAGTCTTCCAATACTTGAACATTACAATATTTCACACGGGAAAGAGTGTTTATTCTTTGTAGTGCCTGAAGTAACATGAACCAAGAAGCAGAAGTTTAAATTGAGAGTCCAAACCTGAAATGAGGAGTCTTCCTCCTTGGGAGGATACAAAATAACAGTCATCTTTTTAACTTTAAACATAAAATTCAATGGGTATAACTTAAATGACTAGTAAGCCAGTTAATATTAAAGTATATCTATATGCTATCAACCCTAGCCTTTCCATGGTTAAATAAATATTAATAAACCTGACAGATGGAGGCTTCCTTGAGACCAGGACACTGAGTTTATATTTCATCTTTCACCAGCACTTTTCAAACCCCCCTGGCCTAAGTTCCTATGTCCCTCCATAGTAAAAACTGAGAAGATGTGCTCTCAGAGGATGTGTTTGATTGACAGTTCAAACACCCCAGGAAAGACTAATGGGCAATGAAAAAACAGGGTACAAAGTTCTATGTTCTCCTATACTACTCATATTTTCTTCCTTATTAAAATTTAGGAGCAGCTACACTCAGCAAAATTGAAATAGGAATGAGATAAGCAATATTCTAGCTTGAAAAAACATTTAAACATTTGCTTCAGCAAAAAAATGAGAATTATTTGCAAGTTGCAAGCATTATTATGATTGGTCTTAATTGGAAGGAGAGCAGGGGTGAAATTGAGCAGGTTCTGACAGATTCTGGAGAACCAGTAGCAGAAATTTTGAATATTTCAGAGAACCTTAAAATACCACCTCTGGCTGGCCACAGAGTGGGGTGGGAATTGAGATTTTGCAATTATCCTTCCCCCAGAAGTGGGGAGAAAATGGGGAGTCTTTCCCCTTGAATGGGGTGGAAATGGAGATTTTACAGAATCCTTCCCTTAAAATGGGATGAGAATGGAGGCTTTGCAGTATCCTTCCCCTGCCATGACCACTAAGCCACACCCATAGAACCAGTAGGGACAATTTTTGATTTTTTTGAAAGATACTGGATAAATGTTATAAGTAACACTGTAATAAGATAGCTAGTATTGTTGACTTTTCTCTAAATCCATACTAAAGACACTAAATCCATACAAAGATACTTCACCAGAAGAGCCCTTCACTCCTCCACTCGAAACAGAATGCCCTACGAAAGCAGACTATCAATCCTAGGTCTAGAAAGCTTAGAACTACGACGCCTAAAACACGATCTAAGTATTGCCCACAAAATCATGTGCTACAGCATCCTGCCTGTCAATGACTACTTCAGCTTCAACCATAATAACACAAGAGCACGCAACAAATTCAAACTTAATATTAATCGCTCCAAGCTTGACTGTAAAAAATATGATTTTAGCAATCGAGGTGTCGAAGCATGGAACTCATTACCGGACTCAGTAGTGTCAACCCCTAACCCCCAACATTTCTCCCTTAGACTATCCATGATTGACCTCTCCAGGTTCCTAAGAGGTCAGTAAGGGGCGTACATAAGTGCACTAGCCTGCCTTTCGTCCCCTGTCCAATTGTCTCTCCTTATCTCATATATCATATATCTTTTCTTCCTTCATATATCTTCTCCTCTATTTTTATATCTTCTCTTTATATATAATACTTCATGTCTATTCTCTTCAATGTATTGTGTATTGGACAAAATAAACAAATAAACAAATAAACAAACAAACAAACAAATAAATAAATACTTCACAGACTTCAATTATTATTGACAATTGCCCTGGGACTGGAAAGCAAAATAATAACGTACACTGGAGTCAGCTCTTAGCCACCAGAATAAATGTTACTGACAAGTCACACTTATGGTTTTTCAATATGGCATCATAATGAAAAGGAAGGTCAACTTGGTCTTTATGTTAGCCAGAGAAAACGTACAGCAAGAAGGTGTTCAGACAAACCATTCAGCCTTCACTGACTCTAGTCTTCTGTCTGCAAAATTGAAAGACATATACTACCTTTCATTCATTGACCATAACTACTCACTCACAGGAGCAGCTGGAAATGACTATTCAAACACTATCTCCAAGAAGTGAAGATCTATCTATATGTATATTGCTGACACTATGTCTTCCTAGTTCTGAAGAAGTACCTATCTTCCTCCAATCTCCATCCCATATACATCTTGTCTATCAGGATTACAAGTATGAGCATATTTAGCAAACAATTAATACGTGTTTTGACAAATAGCAATTGTTTGAAAAGATGGAAAAAAATAAATATCTGTCAGATCTTCCGCAACTTGAATCGCTCAACAGAAACAATCCTTGGCTCCATTTGTTGAGAAAGGTATAATATTATTAGGAGTTAAGTGTATTGCAGTAATGCATAGTCAGAACTGATAATTGCATACCAAAATCCCTAAATTCAACTTTTCTCACCCTTAATTGAGTCTAGTCGCCATAGCCAATCCGGTTAGAATAGATATTTCTGTAATGGTCAGTTCAAATACAAGTTGGTATGTAGTTGCCTCATTTTCCCAGCCATGTGTCTTTGAAGTAGCATCTCAAGGTGACAGCATTTGCTTTCAAGGCATTTGCTTTCATTCCCCAAGCATGCCACATGATATTTCATGGGAAACTTTTGCGATAGCAGTAAAGCACAAGCAAGCATGGCAGCTAACAATTTATTTTTATAGAATGGTGAATCTTGCCTCCTAACTATTTCATTGAATGTGGGTGTTTGACTTGATTTCAGTGACTTCTTCCACTGTTAGTAAAACAAAAATAAATACAATCACTGCAATCATTCATCAATTGAAATAAAATGCAGAAGCGGTTTACTATACGAGTGGTGCAAATGAAAATATGTAATCTTGGGATGAAATAATGTTCTTCTCTAAGGAGATTAATATGCCTTCTGATGAGATTCACATGTCAACTGGTCAGCTTTTATCTTGCTAATAAATATAAAGAACCATAAGTGATTGCTATTTTTACTAAGCTAAATAAATATTACATGAATTGGCCCTGAGAGTTTGATTGAACTCTTCCTTACTGTGGTTAAATGGCCTATTGGGCTGCCTCCTGGTATTGTTATTTTTGCAATATAATAAATAATGAGCACTTTTATGAATTTATGCATTTCCTAAGAACTTTGCCACAAGCAGTTTACATAAAATTCTATCTTTGTAATAGTCATGAAAGCAGATCTTGACTGCCATGCTGGACAGCCAAGAGAGGGGCAGAGAACTTTCAACCATGATGTACCATACATTCCCTAAATTATCCCCATTATCTGGTCTCTTTTCCATCAGCTGCATCAGGCCTTCCAGTAACAGAAGGCCTGAGGGGAATAAAAAATGGGCCCATGCAGCTAGAAGTGCTTTGATACCATTGTAATGTGGGCATAAAACCAAGGAACATATGTAGAAGCATCTGCCCACAGTCAGGAAAACACATAAAAATATGGAGCTGTGGAAAAAGTTTGAGAGATTTTATGACAAGGAAATGTTTTTTTTTATTGAGCACTATGTGAACTCACAAAAAAAATTAAATTTTTTTTTTGGTGTTATTCATTAGTTATTTACAATACAAATTCTCACAGAGAAATCAGACAATTTGCAATAGGGTGGTGATGGTGAATCTTTGGTTTGTGTGCCAAAAAGGGGGGGCAGCGGGGAGGGGGGAGGAGTGACTATTATAGCCAGGGAGAGCCTTTGCCTACGTGGACTCATTGCTCCGGAAATTGTGGGTTGCGAGTCACTCTTGATGAAGTTGGACTTAGGGGTTCAGGTGGGCTTATTTCTCACGTACCTGCCTCCCAGCTGCGTGTCAAAAGCCCTGCCTGTGCTACTCGAGGAGGTAGCCGGGTTGGCGGTGGAGTTCCCCAGACTTATTGTCTTGGGGGACTGCAACTTGCCGTCACTCGGCGAAACCTCTGGGTTGGCACAGGAGTTCATGGCCACCGTGACAGCCATGGACCTGACTCAAGTAGTACGGGGTCCGATTCACGAGGGAGGGCACGCACCTGACATGGTATTCCTTTCCGAGCAACTGAGTAATGATCTAAGACTAAGGGGCTTAGAAGCATTCCCTTTGTCATGGTCAGACCATTTTCTACTATGGCTTGACTTCCTGGCTCCAATCCTTCCCCGCAGGGAGGCGGAACCAATTAAGATGTTCCGCCCCAGATGCCTGATGGACCCAGAGGGCTTTCAGACGGCGCTTGGGGTTATACCAGAGGCACTTGTCCACAGTTCGGCAGAGTCTCTTGTGAAAGCCTGGAACAAGGCTGCAGCGGAGGCTCTTGACCGGATTGCGCCTTTGCAACCTCTCCGTGGCGCTAGACCCCGTAAAGCTCCATGGTTCAACGAGGAGCTCCGGGAGTTGAAACGCCAGAAGAGACGTCTAGAGAAGCGATGGAGGAAGAGTAGGTCTGAATCTGACCGAACACTTGTAAGAGCTTTTATTAAGACTTACAAAGTGGCGCTCAAGGCGGCAAGATGCGCGTACCATGCCGCCTTGATTGCATCAGCGGAATCCCGCCCGGCCACTCTGTTTAGGGTGACCCGCTCCCTTCTTAATCAGGGGGGAGTTGGGGAGCCCTTGCAGAGCAGTGCCGAGGATTTTAACACGTTTTTCACTGATAAAATCGCTCAGATCCGGGCCGACCTCGACTCCAATTGGGAAACAGAGTTGACTGACAACGAGTCAGTCGAGGTGACTGGGGCACGTACTTGTCCACCTGTCTGGGAAGAGTTTGATCTGGTGACACCTGATGAAGTGGACAAGGCCATTGGATCTGTGAGTTCCGCCACCTGTTTACTGGATCCGTGTCCCTCCTGGTTGGTCTCGGCCAGCAGGGAGGTGACACGGAGCTGGGTCCAGGAGATTACCAACACTTCCTTGGGGAGGGGAGTTTTTCCAACTCTCTATAAAGAAGTGCTCGTGCGCCCCCTCCTCAAGAAGCCTTCCCTGGACCCAGCCGTACTTAATAACTATCGCCCAGTCTCCAACCTTCCCTTTATGGGGAAGGTTGTTGAGAAGGTGGTGGCACTCCAGCTCCAACGGTCCTTGGAAGAAGCCGATTATCTAGGTCCCCAGCAGTCGGGCTTCAGACCCGGTTACAGCACGGAAACTGCTTTGGTCGTGTTGATGGATGATCTCTGGCGGGCCCGGGACAGGGGTTTGTCCTCTGTCCTGGTGCTCCTTGACCTCTCAGCGGCTTTCGATACCATCGACCATGGTATCCTTCTGCACCGGCTGGAGGGGTTGGGAGTGGGGGGCACTGTTCTTCAGTGGTTCTCATCCTACCTCTCTGGCCGGTCGCAGTTGGTGTTAGTGGGGGGTCAGAGGTCGACTCCGAGGTCTCTCCCTTGTGGGGTGCCTCAGGGGTCGGTCCTCTCCCCCCTGCTATTTAACATCTACATGAAACCGCTGGGTGAGATCATCCATGGGCATGGGGTGAGGTATCATCAGTACGCTGATGATACCCAGCTTTACATCTCCACCCCATGTCCAGTCAACGAAGCAGTGGAAGTGATGTGCTGGTGTCTGGAGGCTGTTGGGGCCTGGATGGGTGTCAACAGACTCAAGCTCAACCCGGATAAGACGGAGTGGCTGTGGGTCCTGCCTCCCAAGGACAATTCCATCTGTCCATCCGTTACCCTGGGGGGGGGGAATTATTGACCCCCTCAGAGAGGGTCCGCAACTTGGGCATCCTCCTCGATCCACAGCTCACATTAGAAAACCATCTTTCAGCTGTGGCGAGGGGGGCATTTGCCCAGGTTCGCCTGGTGCACCAGTTGCGGCCCTATCTGGACCGGGACTCACTGCTCACAGTCACTCATGCCCTCATCACCTCAAGGTTCGACTACTGTAATGCTCTCTACATGGGGCTACCTTTGAAAAGTGTTCGGAAACTTCAGATCGTGCAGAATGCAGCTGCGAGAGCAGTCATGGGCTTACCTAGGTATGCCCATGTTTCGCCATCACTCCGCAGTCTGCATTGGTTGCCGATCAATTTCCGGTCACAATTCAAAGTGTTGGTTATGACCTTTAAAGCCCTTCATGGCATTGGACCAGAATACCTCCGAGACCGCCTCCTGCCGCACGAATCCCAGCGACCGATTAGGTCCCACAGAGTGGGCCTTCTCCGGGTCCCGTCAACTAAACAATGTTGGTTGGCGGGCCCCAGGGGAGGAGCCTTCTCTGTGGCGGCCCCGACTCTCTGGAACCAACTCCCCCCGGAGATTAGAACTGCCCTACTCTCCCTGCCTTCTGTAAAGTTCTTAAAACCCACCTTTGCCGTCAGGCATGGGGGAACTGAAACATCTCCCCCGGGCATGTACAATTTATGTTTGATATGTTTGTGTGTGTGCTTGTTAGTATATTGGGGTTCTTTTTAAAAACTTTTTTAAATATTTAAATTATTTGAATCTATTTGGATTTGTATGGTTTGTTTATGCCTTCTTGTGAGCCGCCCTGAGTTCGCGGAGAGGGACGGCATACAAATCTAAATAATAAATAATAAATAATAAATAAATGAGGGTGCCATACGTCTACATGCCCACACCCAATTCCATGTGGACCCTACGCACATGTGTGTGTGACCTCTCCCCCCTACTCTCAGAATGTGATGGCACACCTATTTTTTGCTCTCCCCAGGCTTCAGAGCCTTCCTAGGATCCTGTGGAGGGCAGAAATGGCCTTCCCCATGAGGTCCTCTGGAGGCCAGAAATGGCCCATTTCAAGTTGGGAAATGGTCCATATCTGGGCTTCACAGGGTGGGGAAGACCGTTTTTATCCTCCCCAGGCTCCTAGAAAGGCTCTGAAGCCTGGGGAGAGCAAACAAATGGAACTTCCAGTTCAACCGGAAGTCAGCAAAAGAAAAGTTTATGAATTGTTTATGAGGACCTTCAGGGGTGGGGGGTGGGGAGTGAAATATAAGTTCCAAAAGAAAATAAGTTCCCAAAGAACAATTGCGCATCATTTGCATTTTATTGGCAAAGGCTGTTTTTGCCCTCCCCAGGCTTCTAGAAAGGCTCTGGAGCTTGGCCTTCCGGAGGCTGGAAACGTCCTGTTTCCTAACTCCCAGGGGGTCCAGAATGTCCAAAAATCAGCTGGCCAACAAGTGCATGTGCACCTGATCTGAGCTTGCATGCCCACCGATATGCTCTGTGTGCCATAGGCTTGCCATCATGGCAATAGTTTGGGTGGTTTTTTGTTTTTGTTAAGACTGGTAACAGAAATACTGGTGAGCAAAGAATCTATCACTTACCAGAAGAACTTGTGGGCCTTTGTCAATAGAATTCAAATGATGCACAACTATTCTTTTGGAACTTATATTCACACAACCAGATCAGATTAAGATCTACCAGTTGCACATATGCTTGTCCCATTTTTTTTTAAAAAAGAACAAGTGTTCCAGTGTTGGAACACCGATAACATCTGGAGTAAAGTCATTTCACTGATTAATTGTTCTATCAGGAAATATCTCCTTAGTTCTAGATTGGTTATTTCCTTGATTAGTCTCCATCCAAAATTTCTTGTTCTGCCTTCAGATGCTTTGGAGAATAGGTTATCCCCTCTCTTCTTTGTAGCAATCCGTTAGCAATTAGAACACTGCTATCATGCCACCTCTAATACTCCTTTTCATTAAACTAAACATGTCCAATTCCTGCAAGCCTTCTTCATATATTTTAGTCTCTCATCCCCTAATCATCTTTGAAGATTAAGACCTACCAAATTTGCTAACACTGGCATAGTTTAATATTCTGGAAGAATCCAGATTCTTTAATTAGTTCATGTTTCAGGATACTTGTACAAGCTTATCAAATGGATTAATTAAGTAGTTTTATTGTGTATGTTGTTTAAATGCAATTCAAGAGAAAGAGCTGGATTTGGTCTTGTGAAAACTTTAAAGAATCATTATGCCCAAAGGAACATGTTATTCTTAAGGTGCATTGGTAAGATAAAATCCAACTAGAACACCAAGGAATCTATGAAATCCCTTGCAAAACATGTGCAGCCACATACATTGGACAAACCAATCGAAGAGTGAGCGCACGCATTGCAGAACATAAGAATGCAGTTAAAAAAGAAGAAAAGACTTCTTCCCTTGTCCAGCACATTAAAAAAACAGGGCACGAAATTGACTTTGAAAAAACTAAATTACTTTCCAAAACAGAAAATTTATATAGAAGAATTACTATGGAAACTATAGAGATTGAGAAACACCCCCTCTGCATGAATAAAAGAGATGATACATCCTGCCTACCAGAGATTTGGAAACCGGAAACCAGCCTTAAACAAAAAAAAATTTCATAATAATCACCATGTCAATCCTTCAAGTAATTGCGATTCCACCAACCAATCAAATCACTAAAACATAGTCACCCAATCTATTTGCTACATTCAAACCAAATCTCCACCCCTAACACTATATATAAAGAAGAAATGGCAGTTGCAAACATTCCATATTTACAACAGCACGAAGCTTAAAACTTCAGCCTGATGATGGTGAATGTGATTTCACCGAAACGTCGCATAGACACTCATATTACACGGGGCAAAATCCGAACTCAGAACAATGTATGTATGTATGTATGTATGTATGTATGTATGTATGAGCCCTTGGAGAGGAGCGGCATACAAATCCAATTAAATATATATATTTACATACATATACATATTTATATATATGTATGACGGTCTTGGTATATTCGGGTTTCTTCCTGAATCCTACACGGGAAGAAACGCGAATATACCAAGACTGTCATACCTGTACCTGTGAAAATCTACGAAAATATATATATATATATATATATATATATATATATATATATATATATATATATATATATATATATATAAAAATATATATATTTAAAAGGAACTGTGATGTTCCTTCAATATATCAGGGTGATTCAACACAAATAACATGTAATCCTATAATCTATAGATTATAGTTGTCGGCTATAAAAAAAAGTTTATCTGCCTTGGAATATGACCCCTGGTGGGGCCAGCAAAAAGGAAGCTGTGATGCTCCTTCTATATATACAAACAAATGTGTGTGTGTGTGTGTAGATGTAGGTATAGATATATATATATAGATAGATATAGATATATGTCTATTTATTTATATTTTTATATATTTAAGATCCTGTAGACATTCCCGAAGGATAAAGTTTTCTAGACATCAGTTGCTTAAGAACTGGTAGTGTAAATTTTAATGATGCAACAAGAATGATAATGGAAAAAACAGAGGAAAATAATAAAAAAACAAATGATACTAACAAATAAAATTTTATTTTCAGAAACAGAGAAATTGTACTCATTCTTCTTAGCAATTTTTTTCTGAATTCTAGGGTAGTACACTTTTTCTAGATTTTAACCATTCTGCCTAATGAAAAGTATAAAAGCATATAGCTGCTATTAAATATATAATAAAATATTGTCCTGTGGGTTTTTAATATTTTATACCATATCTTAGCTATTTTATTGCTTTAACTGTGTTGCTTTTAGTTTCTTAAATATATATAGTGCAATAATATCTTTAAAATAATTAAAATAAAGTTTTAATTCTGCTTTCTTTAAAAAAAATATGTTACCTTCATTTATAATTGAAAATATCCAGCTGTAATTATCAAAATTTACATATTACCAGAAATACTCATATTGCAGTTATACATGCATTTGAATTCTGAATCTCACATAATTTGTTTGAAATGTAACCTCATTAAACAATATTGCAATTTGTCACTTGAGGAAAAGTTATTTGAACTTAGGCCAGTTTTCCTGGTTAATCTTTCAGAAAGCCAATGCTGCATGAGGCTCATTCATCATGTTTTGTTTGTAAGCATGAGAAGCAGTATTCAAATGATTTTAAATTGATTTAAATGAGCCAAGTCCTTTGAAATACGGAGTTCTTCTGATACCAGTTCTTTCTGGCGTCAAGTAGATAATAGCTTATCTTCTTAGTTACTTTAGCTGTTTGGATTAAAATAAGGTATTAGTAATTTAATTTCATTAGTATTTTCTTTCCTTTATTTCATGAGATTTATGAGATATACATATTTATTCTTCTGCTGAAAAAAGTGCAAGTTACATTAAAAATCTTATGTTGCAAGATAAAACCAAGAGTCTTTAACCAGGTTCTCAAGCTGTTACCAAGGGTATTTATCCTGGTTCTCAAGCTGTTAAACAGCTACATCCAAATTCTGGTGGCTTTAACCCTAGTATTCTCCTCAGGTCTAAAAGGACCCGAAATGAAGTTTGAGACCCTGTAAAAAAATTTCCCTGCATATCTGAAACTTGAAATTCCATGACTTTTTCTCATTTGAAGGGTTCTTTCTAAGGGCAGTGGGTTTTTTTTGGGGGGGGGGGGTATAGTTTTTGCTGGGCAAAAAAAGTTACCAATGTTACCCTCCGGGCCCTTTTAGACCCAGAGTATAAAAAGGTTGGTTCTAGCTATTGGAATGGTCTTTTTGAATACTTTTTTCACTAGTATACTAATTTGAATATTTCTGAACATAATGAAATGAAAATTGAAGTGAAAAAAATGATGCTTATTTGTTTATTTTGCTCAGAAAAGGGCCTCCCCCCCACAGCTGTGTGCCCTTTTTTCAATTTATAGATAGAATAGCCTGCCAAATTAGAATTTTTTGACCATCTTTGGCACTGGCATACTAATTTGAACATTTCTGAACATAATGAAATGAAAAAAAATGTTTTGAACGCTTATAGCCCTCTGGGTCATATGTGACCTGGAGTAAAAAAAGGTTGGTTCTAGCTACTGGAATAGTTTTTTTGAATAGGGTTTTTTTTTGCTAGTATACTAATTTGAACATTTCTGAACACAATGAAATGAAAATTGAAATGAAAAAAAATTAATGCTTATTTGTTTATTTTGCTGAGAACCCCCCCCCCCCCCCGGCTGTGTGCAATTATTTCAATTTATAGATAGATCAGCCTGCAAAATCCTTTTTTTAAATTTCATTTTTCATTTGTTTGTGATCAGGGATGTTCAAATTAGTGTACTAGTGAAAAAAGTATTCAAAAAAACCATTCCAGTAGCTAGAACCAACCTTTTTATACTTCGGGTCTAAAAGGACCCGGAGGAGCACAAGTGTATAATCTTTGCGAACATCATTTTTTCTCATTTCAATTTTCATTTCATTATGTTCAGAATGTTCAAGTTAGTATGTCAATGCCAAAGATCAAAAGGTTCTGATTTTGCAGGCTAATTGAGATAAAAATGAACAAAATTTCACAAAAACAGGGGGACAAGGTTTGATGAGCAAAATAAACAAATAAGCATTATTTTTTTTCACTTCAATTTTCATTTCATTGTGTTCAGAAATGTTCCAATTAGTGTACTATTGAAAAAAATATTCAAAAGAACCATTCCAGTAGCTAGAACCAACCTTTTTTACTCTGGGTCTAAAAGAACCCGGAGGGTAACAAGTGTATAGTAAATGCAAGGAGAATACAAGGGTTAATTGGTGTCCATATGCATTACAGAAGAGATGCTGGAGGCATTGGTTGGATTTGTACTCTGAAGCAAACTCAACTGATCCTCACCTCTGGAGCTATCATGCAGATCAATACATGGTTCTCCTTTATTTATTTATTTATTTATTTATTTATTTATTTATTTATTTATTTATTTATTTATTTATTTATTTATTTATTTATTTATTTATTTATTTATTTATTTATTTATTTATTTATTTATTTATTTATTTATTTATTTATTTATTTATTTATTTATTTATTTATTTATTTATTTATGCAGCTAACAGCAACAATAAAGCAGTGTACAATAGTAGTCTGATGTTAGAAACAATTAAAAACCCATTAATATAAAAAACCAAACATACATACATACATACCATACATAGAATTGTAAAGGCCTAGGGGGAAGAGGGTCTCAATTCCCCCATGCCTGATGGCAGAGGTGGGTTTTACAAAAAGCTTACAAAAGGCAAGGAGGGTGGGGGCGATTCTAATCTTTGGGGGGAGTTGGTTCCAGAGGGCCGGGGCGGCCACAGAGAAGGCTCTTCCCCAGGGTCCCGCCAAGTGACATTCTTTAGTTGACGGGACCCGGAGAAGATCCATTCTGTGGGACCTAACTGGTCACTGGGATTCGTGCAGCAGAAGGCGGTCCCTGAGATAATCTGGTCCGGTGCCATGAAGGGCTTTATAGGTCATAACCAACACTTTGAATTGTGATCGGAAACTGATCGGCAACCAATGCAGACTGCGGAGTGTTGGTGTAACATGGGCATACAGTATTTGGGAAAGCCCATGATTGCTCTCGCAGCTGCATTCTGCACGATCTTAAGTTTCCGAACATTTTTCAAAGGTAGCCCCATGTAGGGAGCATTACAGTAGTCGAGTTTCGAGGTGATGAGGGCATGAGTGACTGTGAGCAGTGACTCCCGGTCCAAGTAGGGTCGCAACTGGTGCACAAGGCGAACCTGGGCAAACGCCCCCCCTCGCCACAGCTGAAAGATGTTTCTCAAATGTGAGCTGTGGGTCGAGGAGGATGCCCAAGTTGCAAACCTTCTCTGAGGGGGCCAGTGATTCTCCCCCTAGGGTAATGGACGGACAGATGGAATTGTCCTTGGGAGGTAAGACCCACAGCCACTCCGTCTTGTCTGGGTTGAGCTTAAGTTTGTTGACACTCATCCAGGCCCCAACATCTTCCAGGCACTGGCACATCACTTCCACTGCTTCGTTGGCTGGACATGGGGTGGAGATGTATAACTGGGTATCATCGGCGTATTGATGATACCTCACCCCATGCCCATGGATGATCTCACCCAGTGGTTTCATGTAGATATTAAATAGTAGGGGGGAGAGGACTGACCCCTGAGGCACCCCACAAGGGAGAGACCTAGAGGTCGACCTCTGACCCCCCACTAACACCGACTGCGACTGACCAGAGAGGTATGAGGAGAACCACTGAAGAACAGTGCCTCCCACTCCCAACCCCTCCAGCCGGTGCAGAAGGATATCATGGTCGATGGTATCAAAAGCCACTGAGAGGTCAAGAAGCACCAGGACAGATGACAAGCCTCTGTCTTGGGCCCGCCAGAGATCATCCATCAACGCGATCAAAGCAGTTTCCATGCTGTAGCCGGGCCTGAATCCAGACTGTTGAGGACCTAGATAATCAGCTTCTTCCAAGGACCGCTGGAGCTGAAATGCCACCACCTTCTCGACAACCTTCCCCATAAAGGGAAGGTTGGAGACTGGACGGTAGTTATTGAGTACAGCTGGGTCCAGGGAAGGCTTCTTGAGGATGGGGCGCACAAGTGCCTCCTTATAAGGGGCCGGAAGGGACCCACTCCCCAAGGAAGCATTGACAATCTCCCGGACCCAGCTCCGCATCACCTCTCGACTGGCCGAAACCAACCAAGAGGGACACGGATCCAGTAGACAGGTGGCAGAACACACAGCTCCAATGACCCTGTCCACTTCCTTAGGTGTCACCAAGTCAAACTCCTCCCAGACAGATGGACAAAGATGTTTAGCCCCGGTCACCCTGACTGACTTGTTGTCAGTCGACTCTGTTTTACAATTGGAGTCGAGGTCCGCTCGAATCCGAGCAATTTTATCAGCGGAAAACGTGTTAAAACCCTCAGCACTACTCTGCAAGGGCTCCCCAACTCCCTCCTGGTTAAGAAGGGAGCGGGTTACCCTAAACAGAGTGGCCGGGTGGGATTCCGCTGATGCAATCAAGGTGGCATGATATGTGCATCTTGCCGCCTTAAGCGCCACTTTGTAAGTCATAATATGAGCTCTTACAAGTGTTCGATCGGATTCGGACTTACTCTTCCTCCATCGCTTCTCTAGACATCTCTTCTGGCGTTTCAACTCCTGGAGCTCCTCGTTGAACCATGGAGCTCTGCGGGGTCTAGTGCCACGGAGAGGTTGCAGCGGCACAATTCGGTCAAGGGCCTCTGCTGCAACCTTGTTCCAGGCCTCAGCCAGAGACTCTGCCAAACTGTGGACGAGTGCATCTGGAAGAGCCCCAAGTGCCTTCTGAAAGCCTTCTGGATCCATCAGGCGCCTGGGGCGGAACAACTTAATCGGTTCCGCCTCCCTGCGAGGGAGGATTGGAGCCAGGAAGTCAAGCCACAGCAGAAAATGGTCTGACCATGACAAAGGTAACACTTCTAAGCCCCTTAATCTCAGACCATTACTCAGTTGCTCAGAGAGGAATACCATGTCGGGTGTGTGCCCCCCCTCGTGAGTCGGACCCTGTACTACTTGGGTCAGGTCCATGGCTGCCATGGTGGCCATGAACTCCTGTGCCAGTCCAGAGGACCCGCCGAGTGATGGCAGGTTAAGGTCCCCCAAGACAATAAGTCTAGGGAACCCCACCGCCAGCCCGGCCATCTCCTCGAGTAGCACAGGCAGGGCTTGTGCCACACAGCTGGGAGGCAGGTACGTGAGAAGCAAGCCCACCTGAACCCCTAAGTCCAACTTCACCAGGAGGGACTCACAACCCGCAATCTCCGGAGCAACAAGTCTGCGCAGGCAAAGGCTCTCCCTGGCTATAATAGCCACTCCTCCCCCCCTTCCCTGGGGTCGGGGTTGATGCCATATCTGAAACCCGTCTGGGCAGATTTCAGAGAGAGGGACTCCTCCCTCTGGGCCCAGCCAGGTTTCAGTTATACATGCCAGGTTGGCCTCCTCATCCAGGATTAAATCCTGGATGAGGAGAGCTTTATTTACCACCGACCTGGCATTGAGCAGCATCAACCTGAGCCCAGGGCCAGAGTTACACTCATTGCCAGTGTCCAGGGTTGAGCTCATGGAGCCAGAATAAGGAATCATTATTAAACAGCGATCTCTTGTTCTCCTTGAACGGCTAACTCCGCGGCTCCCGCCATATCTGCCTCTCCCCAGCAACACCGGGATATTCCGACCCTCCGCCACCCCAGAGATCGATGCCCCCTCTCCTCTTGCCTTTCCAGCATCAGGTGGGCCAAATATATCATTCATACTATTTCCAATCATCTCATCCATGCCATAACTCCACTCATCCCATCCATCCTACTCATACCAATCATTTATCCCATATATATTATTGCACTCACCCCAGTTATCCATTAGTTTAAAAAAAAACCCCAATTAATTAAAAAATGAATTAATTCACAGTAATTAAAATACTAATTAATTAAGAAACTCCCCAATAATTTAGTTAAAAAATAAGTTAATTATTAAAGCACAAATTGGGGAGTATAAAATCTAATAATTTAAGATAATATATATAAATATAGAATGGAATATAGGAAATTGGTCAATGGGAAAACAATGTTGAGATCTTAGATTATTCAGTTCTGGATTATTTAAAATTAATTAGGGTGTTCAAAAAATCCCGGGGGATTTGGCTTGGCAGAAAAAGTCTCCTCTTGATGCCAACTACCCTTCTTCCAGTTCCTTGTTGTTGGCCTTTGCCACCAGCCGACATTCCCAGGTCTCCTCTCTCTGTTCTCTGTCCGGCAAATGATATTGTACAGCGTCCAAACACTCCTAGCACCGCCTCGGCGTTGCCTCAACCTCATCCCCAGCCTCCTCACTCCTCTCATGGGTCTCTTTCTCAGTGGCAAAGCCAGCCCGGTCTCTTCACCTGACAGATCTTCTGACGTTGGGAGTCCCCACCTAGCAGTGGACCAGCGTTCCTGGTTTGTCCGGAGGGTCCCGCTGTTTTTGGCTGCTTCAGGCAGCAACACCTCCAACCAGCAGCCTCTAAGTCTCCCGTTCTCTCAATCATCCAGGGCGGCCACCATGATTACTCAGCAATATCCCCGTTGCGAAAGTGAGTAAACCAAATGCCACAGAGCAGGGGGCACCGGGGTCTTCGTAGACTGGATGCAAAGAAAAACTTTCTTCTAGGAGTTCGTAACCTCCTCTCTGTCCTCCCCAGTGTGGATGTACGAGAGGAGGCAGCAGGCAACGTGTCGCAATGTTACAGATGACAGGCAGCTCAGTTTGGTGTCGCGGCCGCCATTTTCCGATGCCCATCTGATTAAAGTACCGATTCCGGGGCGAAGAAAGAAACAGAAGAAAGGAGCAGAAAACAACACGGGGAACAGGAAGCGAGGGGTTTTTTTTGTCCAGCGGCTGCTCACCTCACCAAACTATAGTGTCGCAGATGACAGGCGGCTCAGTTTCATCTCTGTTTCGGCTCGCTGTCAGTTTCATCTCGCTGTCATGATCGTGGTTGCCATTTTCCGGAGCCCAGCTGATTATAGGCTCCAGACGAAAAAAGACAGCGCAGAAAAGTGCAGAACAGCGTGGAGAGACAGAGAATGTGGATCTTCTTGGGCAGTAACTGCTCACCTCTCTGAACTATAAGTCCAGTGCTGAATAAAACCACAGTTCCCCTATATTTCTTGATGTTATTGCCATAGTCCTCAGATTGTCTACAGTTGACCTCTCCCCTTTTCTAATAGGTTTTTATACTCACAGTACAGCAAATTTTATGAGGGAACCCAAAGACTTGCCTTAAAACAGAAATAACTATTTTGTATAAATAATATCACCTCAACAGCTTGAAAGCTGGTAGATATATGCATAGGACATTGAGCCACAAATGCCTTGAGGCCATGAGGGCAAACCTATGGAGAGTGTGCCATTGACCAGCTCAGCTCTACTGTGTATGCTTCCCGCTGGCCAGGTGATTTTCGGGTCAGACAACTCATGCTTTCTCCTCAGCAGCTGAGGAAAAAAGGTTTGCCATTACTGCCTTAAGGCACTAGAATACAAGAGGACAGCTATTGCTTTTAAAGATACAGGTATTTTTCATTAAAAAATGGGTCCATGGAAGCAACCTATGCATCTCACTTTTCCTTTGCACTTAAGGTATTTCATCGTATTCCATTGCTCCTATTTTAAATATACCTATCAACAGATATGGCATCAACTTATCAACAACCAGTCAGTTGAGCTTAGACCAAAAGAAGCTGATATAAATAAAATATAACCTTGAAAGGAATGTTACTAGCAAATTCCTGAGAATTTTTTCATATGACTACTCCACTGATTTTCACTGTTAAAGATTTCTTTACTTGCCATTTGCTTTCTATTTATTTTCATAAATCATTCATCAATAGTATACTTATGTTTGTTATTTCCATTTCTTGGGAGGTATTGTAAATAAATGAATATCTGTGCTTGCAAAAGCAGAAAAAGTCCAGTATGATTATTTGTAAATAAAAATAGTCCTCAATCTGCATGTTTGCTTCCTTCATAATTATCCTACTTGCTCAAGCCCTCAACCATATGTTGAGAAAGATGGAATTTAGTGAAAGTGGCAGAAGTCCATTGAGGGTTTTTTATTGCTTGCTTAAGGAAGACATTAAAATTCTAAATTACACCATCCCTAAAAGATGCTTGGCTGCATAGCTAGAGGTATAACAAGCAGGAAGAGGGAGATTATGATCCCTCTATATAGAGTGCTGGTGAGACCACATTTGGAATACCGTGTTCAGTTCTGGAGACCTCACCTACAAAAAGATATCGACAAAATTGAACGGGTCCAAAGAAGGGCTACAAGAATGGTGGAAGGTCTTAAGCATAAAACGTATCAGGAAAGACTTCATGAACTCAATCTGTATAGTCTGGAGGACAGAAGGAAAAGGGGAGATATGATCGAAACATTTAAATATATTAAAGGGTTAAATAAGGTCCAGGAGGGAAGTGTTTTTAATAGGAAAGTGAACACAAGAACAAGGGGACACAATCTGAAGTTAGTTGAGAGAAAGATAAAAAGCAACATGACAAAATATTATTTTACTGAAAGAGTAGTAGATCCTTGGAACTAACTTCCAGCAAACGTGGTTGGTAAATCCACAGTAACTGAATTTAAACATGCCTGGGATAAACAGATATCCATCCTAAGATAAAATACAGAAAATAGTATAATGGCAGACTAGATGGACCATGAGGTCTTTTTCTGCCGTCAGTCTTCTATGTTTCTATGTGTCTATGTCCCAAAGCATGGTATCTCCTTTCTGTTGTATAGAAACTAGGACTAGTATAATCTCAACAACACAAAACCTTGTACTGCTTACTACAAGGCTTCCATATGCACAGTAATGAAAAGATGTATGCCTTCCCGTGATGGTAAATGGATTGGGCCAGAGGTGGGTTCCTCCCGATTCGGACCGGTTTGCCTGAACTGGTAGTGACTTGCTGTTGATGCTGATGCTATCCATATGGAACAGGTTCAGTCAATGCCAGTCCATGGGCATAGCCATCTTTTTAAAAAATCTGAGTTTCTGGCACTGTGCATGCAATCACCATTTGATTTTTAAAAAAATTCCCGTTGGGTTTTTTTCTTCTGCACATGCGTAGAAGCTTATTTTCCAGCACTGTGCATGCTGTCACCATCTTGTTTTTGGCTTGGGTGATTTGGGGGGCGGGGTTGCCACTGTGCATGCCACATGGCACAGGAGGGAGAGAACCAGAAGCAAGGTAAGTTTGAACTCATCCCTTGATTGTGCAACTAATGAAACTGGCTGAAATGGCAAAAGGTTGTATTGAAGAAAATTGGAAATAACTTTTATTTCTTTAGGTCATTTTGAGGGGAAGGTTGTATTACTTTTTAAAATTCTTCCCTGTTTATTTTGTATTTTAATGTATTCTTTTTCAAGCTTAATAAAATTATTCATTAAAAACACATATATGCTAAAAAGATTCTCTGGAACTCATTTTTTTAAGCAAAAATTGCAGTCTTAGCAACACCTTATTTGTATGTGGGAGGAGCTAATAATAAGCAACTTCATCTTTAGGAAATTCATTGGAGAATTTTTTCTGTCCAAGGAGATAAATTTGCATACAGTTCTACATAAGGTTTGGTGTAATGAGGTGGTTAATGAAAGCTCCTAGTTTACTCTTACAATTATTTCAATCATTCAGGCCACTGATGTAAGGCTACCACACAAGAGATTCTACTTCAGGATACTGCATTCATGATAATGTTTTCCATTCACAATATGTAATTCTAAGTATAAATGTATATTAAAAATATGATGAGTGTGTCATTGTGTAAATCTCAATTGCAGTCAAGTGGCATACAGAGTTGATTTTCCTTCTTTGGTTAAAAATATTATTAACACAATATTATAATAAGCAGCATATCTGGTTTGTTGCAATATTAACCAATTTTGATCAATTTTACTTTGGAAGATGAGCTTCCAGTAGAATATCCAGTAGAATATGAGCCGGGGTGGCGCAGAAGGTAGAGTGTTGTACTGCAGGCCACTGAAGCTGACTATAGATCTGAAGATCAGCAGTTCAAATCTCATCACCGGCTCAAGGTTGACTCAGCCTTCCATCTTTCCGAGGTGGGTAAGATGAGGACCCGGATTGTGGGGGCAATAGCCTAGCTCTGTTAAAAAGTGCTATTGCTAACATGTTGTAAGCCGCCCTGAGTGTAAGGAGAAGGGCGGCATAAAAATCAAATAAATCAATAAATCAATCAATCAATCAATCAATCAATCAATCAATCAATAAATAAATAAATAAATAAAGAAAGAAAGAAAGAAAGAAAGAAAGAAAGAAACAAACAAACAAACAAATAAATAAATAAATAAATATCTGAGCTATAGTACGAGGGTCGTCCAGGAGGTAATTCACCATTTCCCCCCCCCCTCAGGCTACAGTAATGGTACGAATACAAAAGTTTAAATAAACATTATTTGAATTGTCAGGAGTACGTGTATAAATTTTGCGTTTCTTGAGACAGATAGTGTAGCTGCAGCAGTGTTTCAAAATGGTATCTGTAAGAGATGTACGTTACAAGCAGTGCATTGTCATTGAATTTCTCACTGTGGAGAAAAAAACTGTTGGGAATATTCACAAATATTTCCGTAGAGTTTATGGAGAATCTGCATGGATCTGAATGGATACTATTCACGGAAGACATTTTAGGATGACGAAGAGGTGATTCACACAGTGCAGAAATGGCTTTGTGACTAGAACCAGGAGTGGTACCGACAGGGCATACACGCCCTTGTGTTTCGCCGGAGGAAGGCCATAGAATGGGATGGAGATTACGTGGAAAAATAGGGAGTGTAGAAGAAACATAATTTTCTTTCTTGTGTGTAAGTTTCATTGTGTTCAATAAATAATTGTTGAAGGAAAAAAATGTGGTGCATTAGTTTCTGGGTGACCCTCGTAGAAAGGGTGAAAATAGCATGTAAGATACATCATCAAATTATACCATACAGTAAATACAAATCAGATCCATCTTGAATTGCTGTGTGATTACAGAGATCAGAGTTTGGCCTTCATATTTTGAAAGAAAATATACTCTTGACACACTGATTTCTACTTTTTCCAATCTAATATCTGTCCAATGACTCTTATTGTTATTAATGATATTCATGTTATCAATGTTGAAAATTGATTACATGATACCCTAGAAAAGATCTAATAAACTCCTCCCAATACATAATTTTATTTCCTTCAAAGAAGATGCATGAAAATTTGTGCATGTGTTCAGATGAGGGGGTGGTGGTCTTGCAAAGAGAGGGCATTGGTGAAATGGCAATCTAAGCTCAGTTGAAACCACACACTGGTCTTAATAAAGCATAATGAGATACCCCAGGAAATATTAACCATCAGATATATTTATTGGATGGTATTGCAGGCAGAACTAGATGGTACCTTAAGAGCCATGGTGGCACAGTGGTTAGAATGCAGTATTGCAGGCTAATTCTACTGATTGCCAGAGTTAGATTTCCACTATCTCAAAGTTGACTCAGTCTTCCATCCTTCCGAGGTCCATAAAATGAGAACCCAGATTGTTGTGGGCAACATGCTGATGCTGTAAACTTCTTAAAGAGGGCTGTAAAGCACTGTGAAGTGGTATATTAGTGTTAGTGCTATTGGTACTGCTACTTATGAATGTTCATGCCGAAAGGGCAAGGTGTGTACTTAATCCAGAGTAGCTTTTCTATATGCATAAAAATGGCTTTCCTAAACATTTTCTTTACATTTTAAGAATTAAGGGCATAAACTATTTTCAGATCTGAATACACAACTGAATTTTCAACATTCCTCATTTATACCACCTACTTTTATTGCCCTGTGAAAGCTTCTACTTTGTGCTGGAATGTTTCCAGCATTGTTAGACTCCCACCCCATTTTGCCACTTGCTATCAAGCTGAATGAAAGCATAAAGGGCTAACTTAGCTACATAAAAGTAGCAATAAATAAATAGCATCAATATTTTATCTGCTTGTAAAGCTTTAATCAATTTTTAATTTGGTTAGGATATCTTTGTTTTTAATCTTCAATTTAACTTCATTCAGAAGTGCAACATGGAATGGTATTACATGAGCTTCAAGCCAGCAGGTGCATAGTGTTTTAAATTCAACTAGGGATTTTTTTAATGGCTATGTTCTAAAAAAGAGTTCTAGAGATATCTAAATCCATGTGAATATTAAGTTCATTTCTTTCTCCATGAGGCAAATTGCTAAAGAATGACAGAATATCCAATGAGTGTATGCTTACATGGAATAAGCCTTCTTCAGAATTATTGTGGCTCATTGCATAGTCAGCCAGATGTTCAGACTGGATTTGGTATTTTTGCCTGCCTCATCATACAGTCAGCCAGATGTTTGGATTGGAGTCGATATTTTTATCCACTGACCTGAGATCGGGGATGCTATTATTTGATGGTATTAAAGAAATCATCGCAGGATAGAAGCTGCCTTTTGCAGTCACGTTATAATAATAATTATTATTATTGGAATAAAGGAGAAATTATTTTCCATTTTTTCCATATTTAAATAGAAAAACTTTCAAACCTTTACCATTGATTGCAATAGGTATATAAAATAAACAGACTGCAGATTAATACCTCTGTAGCAATCAGAACTATGAGTAAACTAATCAGCTCTCAAGCAATTGCAAGAACAAGAAGATTTAGATTCAGTTCTAATTGGTTCCTTCGATGGATGATATTACACTTTCTTTAAACACCTCAATGTATTTTCAGCCTCTGAAAGGGCAGTCTGTCAGATGCCCTGCATTTGTTTATGCCTAACATCGAGTCAGAGATTTGCTTAGTTTTGCATTAAAGCAAACCCTTCCTATCTCAAACATCTAGAGCAGGGGTGTCAAATTCAATTTCATTGAGGGTTGGATCAGGTTTGTGTTTGACCTCGTGAGGCTGGGGTGGGTGTGGCTAGAGTGGGCATGAACAGCATGATGCCAGTTGTGTTGGGGGGCACCTTTGGTGACCCAGGTGCTCTGCCAGCAAAAACAGGCTCCTGAGCTCTGTTTCCAGCTGCAACAACATGATGCAACCCTCTGCCAGTGAAAACAGAGCTTGGGAGGTCTATGTGTGGCCCTCATGAGCTCCATTTTCACTGGCAGAGGCACCACTATTACCAGAGCAGCCCTACAGGCCAAATCTAAGCATTTGCAGGCCAAATCTGTCCCCCACGCCTTGAGTATGATACCCCTGGTCTAGAGGCACCACATTGGGAACAATATTTTTTCCATCTGCATTGGGCAGACAGTTTGGTATTTGCAGCAGAGGCGGAGTAACGACACGGACACAAAGAGCTGGATTTAAAATGGGTCATTTTTATTAATTAAATTTGCATAATTTATTCAAATAAATTAGCATAAATTAACTATAACCCTAAACAAGGACCCGCAGGGTCAAACAATTGCTTCCGGGGCGGAAAATGACGTCAGAAACTTCTGGGGCAACTTATGGGCGTAGCTCCATGCTGATCCAGGTGAAGGGCCATGCCCTCACCTGAATCTCTGCCATGCACCTGCATGTGGGAGGTCCCGCCGTCTAACCCGTACAAGGGGAAGAAAATGGCCAGGACCCAAAGACGGATTCCCCCCAATTGCTCAGGTCGTTAACACCATGAGCCTTTGGAGAGAACCTGTCAATCATCCCCAAAGATGCCCAATAGAGAACACGCAGTTGCTAACCACCACCCAGTTTTCCGCCCCTAACCTGCCTACCCAAATGACCAAAGGTAAGCCAATTAGCCTAAAGGGGGGCGAAGCACCCCCTAACCGCATATCCGTCACCGCAGTGTGGAATAGGTGAAAAAACGGGCGCAGGAAATACCGAGACCGCCAAAAATTCCTATTCGGCCCCCCTAAGGGCAACCCACAGTGGCACACTGAAAGATAGGGAGGGTGGGTGGGTGATCGCTTCGTCGTCCAGGGCGAAAAGGAGGCTCTGAAGCCTGTCCAGCCCTTTTATAGGGCTGACAGGCTCCGCCCCTGGACGACGTCATCGGCTGGGTCAAAGCTTCGAGAAGCTGGCCGAGATCTCGTGAAATCTTGCGAGATCTCAGCCTTACCAAGATGGCGGCTACCTCGAAGGGCCGTGTCTCCCTGGCCCTGCAACAAAACGGGCTGGGGAGTGAAGCACCGGCCAGGTAATCTGGGTATATTCATTGCTGGAAACAGGAAAAAATGCATAAAAGATAAATTAATTCTGTTACTAGATTGAATTAAGCCAAATATCCTGAATTTGAAGGAACGGCTCTTTAGCAGCTCTGAGGTATTTTCTTTTATGTTTCTGAGTGGCTGCTCTTTTGCAAAGAAGAAAGATGATGTTCACCAAAATATATTAAGAGATTAAACAGCAACTTTCATATTACATAAAAACGGTGAGACAATAATTCATCAAAATCAGGATCCAGGACGCTATAAACTAGTGAAGTTTGATATTTGTGGCAAAAAATTCAAAAAGAATAATTTAAACATGACTATTGCATTAATGTTGACTCTCGAATGTTGGATTGCATGGATTAAAAAGCAGACAAAGATCTATTTTATGGTATTTTCTGTTTGCAAAAGAATATGAACTAAGAATTAGTGCAGGGATAAGAAAGACAACTTATGCCTTTTCATACTGAACAGAAAAGTGCAGAGAATAACCATGGGAACAGTATAAACATAGACATAAACATAGGAAATGGGTTCAAATATATGGGGACAAAAAGACAGGGAGAATAGGCATGCTTGTGCTCTTATGCATGCCCCTTACAGACCTCTTTGGAATGGGGTAAGGTCCACGGTAGACAGTTTAAGGTTAAAGTTTTGGGGATTTGAGGATGTAACAACTAGGTAATGCATTCAAGGCATTGACCACTCTGTTGCTGAAGTTGTATTTTCTGTAACAAAGGTTTGGAGCAGTTTACCATGAGTTTGTATCTATTGCTTGCCCATATATTATTTTGGTTGAAGCTAAAGTAATCATTGATAGGTATGATGTTGTAGCAGACAATTTTGTGCACTAAGCTTAGGTCAGATTGTGCCAGGTTCGTCCCGATTCGTTGATGTAAATTAAAGAGCTTATTTCAGAGTTCAAAAAAATATAAGACAGGATCTTATTTTCGCAAAACACAGCAGGCACATAATCCATCAGGGCCAATATGTAGAGATGGTTTTAGGTTGCATAGTGCTTTGTTTTTAATGTTACGAGTATCTTCTGTAAAATCAATATGTAACAGATCGTTGCAAGAACTGGGAATGAATAGTCTAGCAAAGAGAAGGACCAGGGGAGACATGATAGCAGTGTTCTAATATTTGAGGGGCTGCCACAGAATGCAGAAGATCAAGCTATTATCCAAAGCACCTGAAGGAAAGACAATGGAATGGAAACTGATCAAGGAGATATCCAATCTAGAAATAAGGAGGAACTTTCTTACAGTGAGAACTTGTAGTTTCTCTGTGAATCCTCTTACAGTCAGCATATGGAAACTCACTTTGCTTAGGAGGAAGTTCCATTCTCAGGTTCTCTATCCTCAAGTACATAATGTTCTTAGCAGTGTTGCTTGTTGTAAATATCAATGAGCTCAGAGGGAAATATTACTAGGCTCCTAAAGACAAAGTGGATCCCTCTATGCTTTTCATAAACTGATTGAAGGTACTACCTGCTGATGATATCTCCGAACATTGGTCTCTGAGACTTAGCTTCCTGCATTCTGGTTTTTATTAAGGCCCAACTGAGCAGTTGACATTTGACAGTATTCCTACTGAGATGTACCTTTATGTTCTGGATAGATAGCTAGATTCTATCAACAGATGCTTTTTTTTTTCCAAAAGGAGCTTTGTGCTTTGGTACTTCAAAAATTGATAGATGAGGCAGGAGTAGGACTTTGGGTCAGAGGGGATTTGAGGATGAGGCAGGGTTTCAATTGAAAATGTGATAGATTGGCTACAAACCAGAAATTTCCTATCCCTGGTAATAACCAGGTTTGTTCTTTAGTAACATCCATAGATAAGCAGTTTTCTGTTTACTTGTTCCATTTGAATGTTCACTACTTTGAGATTTCAGCTGATTCTCTACTGAAACCTGCTTTGCAATTTTTTTAAAAAAAAAAATTCTCTGAAATAGTAATGGTTTGTTTTTTGTTTTAGTCTCAAGTTGCTTTTGATAGTTTCTTTGCAATTTCTTTTGATGACATTGCAGGAGTTTATTATTGTATTCCTTTTATTTTACTAACATATGTGCTATGTCAAACTGCTTATATGAAATCTGTTCCATGTGATGCATAATTTCCACAAGAAATATGCACAAAAATCAACAAGTAACAAACAACTCACAATTTTCTGCCAGGGATAATAAATACCTCATAACTCAATGTCCCTAGGGCCTTTTTGAAAAACCAAGTTTAATTATCTTTCTAATGCCAGGTTCAGAAGTATTTTTCTATAGCATTTCTATAAAATCCATGGAGAGTGTGCAGATCTCAGGATAAATGCTACCCCTGCCCCCAAAAAAGAAAAACTCCTTGATCATGTAGAGAACATTGCTTTAGTCCAAATAAGAGGTACACAAGGCACAAATAATTGTGAGTAGTGACTTACGATCCATGAAAGGTTGTAATGGGCAAACAAAATGAAGGTTTACAAAGCCCCCCTTGTAACACTTTACCCTTAGATTATCTACGGTTGACCTATCCAGATTCCTCAGAGGTCAGTAAGGGACGAATACAAGTGCACTAGAGTGCCTTCCATCCCCTGTCCTATTGCCCTCCTATATCTCCTGTACCTTTCTTCTATTCCTATATCTCTTTTTCTATTCTTTCATTGATATGTTCTATTACTATATCTTCTTTTCTATTCTTTCATAGATATATTTTACTATGAGTATCTCCTCTATAACCTTTATCATGTATTTTACTATGTGTGTGTGTGTGTGTGTGTGTGTGTATACATACATACATACATACATACATACATATATATATATGTGTGTGTTTTCGTAGATTTTCACGGGTACAGGTATGACAGGCGAACAAGGACAGAAACACCAGCCTGAAGATGACCAGTGGGACCTCGTCAAAACGTCGCCAGAAATTTCCAAATCTTACACGGGAAGAAACCCGAATATACCAAGACCGTCAAGAACCTAATTGGTTCCAGGGGGAGGTTCGTAAGACGAAAGGTTCGTAAGATGAAACATTGTTTCCCATAGGAAACAATGTAAAGTCAATTAATCCGTGCAACCAAAATAACCCCCCACAAAAAACCGGCGTTCGGCGACTGCTGGGAAGCCGCGCGGCTATTTTAAAAGGTGACAGCCGGCCTGGGGGGCTTCCCAGCAACCTCCCGAACCCCAAACCCAGAAGTTCGGCAAAAGTTCGGGGTTCAGGAGGTTGCTGGGAAGCCCCCCAGGCCGGCTGTCACCTTTTAAAACAGCCGCGCGGCTTCCCAGCAGCTTCCCAAAGCCGAACGCCAAACCCGAACTTCCGCGTTCGGCGACTGCTGGGAAGCCGCGCGGCTGTTTTAAAAGGTGACAGCCGGCCTGGGGGGCTTCCCAGCAACCTCCCGAACCCCGAACCCGGAAGTTCGGCAAAAGTTCGGGGTTCAGGAGGTTGCTGGGAAGCCCCCCAGGCCGGCTGTCACCTTTTAAAACAGCCGCGCGGCTTCCCAGCAGCTTCCCAAAGCCGAACGCCAAACCCGAACTTCCGCGTTCGGCGACTGCTGGGAAGCCGCGCGGCTGTTTTAAAAGGTGACAGCCGGCCTGGGGGGCTTCCCAGCAACCTCCCGAACCCCGAACCCGGAAGTTTGGCAAAAGTTTGGGGTTTGGGAGGTTGCTGGGAAGCCCCCCAGGCCGGCTGTCACCTTTAAATACAGCCGCGCAGCTTCCCAGCAGCTTCCCGAAGCCGAACACCAAACCTGAACTTCCGCGTTCAGCGTTCGGCGACTGCTGGGAAGTCGCACGGCTGTTTTAAAAGGTGACAGCCGGCCTGGGGGGCTTCCCAGCAACCTCCCGAACCCCGAACCCGGAAGTTTGGCAAAACTTCGGGGTTCGGGGGGTGCTGGGAAGCCCCCCAGCCCGGCTGTCACCTTTTAAAACAGCCGCGCGGCTTCCCAACTGTCTCCCGAAGCCGAACGCCAAACCCGAACTTCCGCGTTCGGTGTTCGGAGACAGCTGGGAAGCCGCGCGGCTGTTTTTAAAGGTCACAGCCGGGCTGGGGGGCTTCCAAGCACCCCCCCAACCCCGAACCCGGAGGTTCGGCAAAAGTTCGGGGTTCGGGGGGGTGCTGGGAAGCCCCCCAGCCCGGCTGTGACCTTTTAAAACAGCCGCGCGGCTTCCCAGCTGTCTCCCGAAGCCGAACGCCAAACCCGAACTTCTGCGTTCGGCGTTCGGAGACAGCTGGGAAGCCGCACGGCTTTTTAAAAAGGTCACAGCCGGGCTGGGGGGCTTCCCAGCAACCTCCCGAACCGAACCCGGGGTTCAGAAAAATTTTGCCTCTTCTTATGAACTTTTTTCGAGTTACAAACCGGCGTTCGGGAGGCTGCTGGGAAGCCCCGCCGCCCGGCTGTCACCTTTTAACACAGCCGTGGGGCTTTCCAGCAGTCTCCGAACGCCGGTTCGTAACTCGAAAAAAGTTCGTAAAAAGAGGCAAAATTTTTCGGAACCCCGGGTTCGTATCACGAGTTGTTCATAAGACGAGGGGTTCGTATCTTGAGGTACCACTGTATGTATATATATGTAGATTGTTCCGAGTTCAGGTTTTGCCCCGTGTAATATTTTGAGTGTCTATGCGACGTTTTGGTGAAATCACATCCACCATCATCAGGCTGAAGTTTTAAGCTTCGTGTTGCTGTAAATATTTACAGCAACATGAAGCTTAAAACTTCAGCCTGATGATGGTGAATGTGATTTCACCGAAACGTCGCATAGACACTCAAAATATTACACGGGGCAAAACCCGAACTCAGAACAATCTACATACATATACCCGTGAAAATCTACAAAAACATATATATATATATATTTGTTTTCGTAGATTTTCACGGGTACAGGTATGACGGTCTTGGTATATTCGGGTTTCTTCCCGTGTAGGATTTGGAAATTTCTGGCGATGTTTCGACAAGGTCTCACTCATCATCTTCAGCCTGAAGATGACGAGTGAGACCTCGTCGAAACGTCGCCAGAAATTTCCAAATCCTACACGGGAAGAAACCCGAATATACCAAGACCGTCATATATATATATATATATATATATATATATATATATATATATATATATATATATATATATATCCACTAAAACTCTCATTGTGCATTGGACAAAATAAATAAATAAATAAATAAATAAATAGATAGATAGATAGATAAATAAATGAATGAATAAATGAATAAATGAATAAATAAATAAATGTCATTTGTTCCTTGTGTAGGAGTTGTATGTCAAGATGATGGAGTAATTTAGAATGAAAGGGCACAACTCCACATGGAACTAGACTTGAAGCTACTTTAACCCACCGACATTGAGCTTAACCCTTTCCCATCCTATTCAGTTCCTAACAGGTTTCAGAAATTGTGACAGTAGTAGAAGATGCTAAAGATATGATATTGTTTTTGATTCTATATATTTTTCATCATTCTGAAGCCACCTTGGCTGCTTATGAAAAACTGTGGGAACCACATGGAGGAGTGAGAATATTTGAGATCCATTGGAAGGGATCTTTCAAGAAAGTCTATTCTTCTTCTCTCTTTCCTTCTCTCTCTCTCTCCCTCCCTGTCTCTCCCTCTCCTCCATCTCTGCCTCTCTTCCCCCTCTGCCTCTACCTCTGCCTTTTCCTCTCCCTCTGCCTTTCCTCTCCCTTTGTCCTACTTAGAACCCACTTGAAGTATTGCGATGGAGGAAGAGCAAGTCTGAATCTGATCGCAAACTTGTAAGAGCTTTTATTAAGACTTCCAAAGTGGCGCTCAAGGTGGCAAGATGCACGTATCATGCCACCTTGATTGCATCAGCGGAATCCCGCCCGGATGCTCTTTTTAGGGTGACCCGCTCCCTTCTTAACCAGGGGGGAGCTGGGGAGCCCTTACAGAGTAGTGCCGAGGACTTTAACACATTTTTTGCTGATAAAATCGCTCAGATTCGGGCGGACCTCGACTCCAATTGGAAAACAGAGTCGGCTGACAATGAGTCAGTCGAGGTGACTGGGGCCCGTACTTGTCCACCTGTCTGGGAAGAATTTGATCTGGTGACACCTGATGAAGTGGACAAGGCCATTGGAGCTGTGAGTTCGCCACCTGTTTACTGGATCCGTGTCCCTCCTGGCTGGTCTCGGCCGGCAGGGAGGTGACACGGAGCTGGGTCCAGGAGATTATCAACGCTTCCTTGGGGAGGGGATCCTTTCCATCATCCTATAAAGAGGCGCTTGTGCGCCCCCTCCTCAAGAAGCCTTCCCTGGACCCAGCCATACTTAATAACTACCGGCCAGTCTCCAACCTTCCCTTTATGGGGAAGGTTGTCGAGAAGGTGGTGGCACTCCAGCTCCAATGGTCCTTGGAAGAAGCCGATTATCTAGGTCCCCAGCAGTCAGGTTTCAGGCCCGGTTACAGCACAGAAACTGCTTTGGTCGCATTGATGGATGATCTCTGGCGGGCCCGGGACAGGGGTTTATCCTCTGTCCTGGTGCTTCTTGCGGCTTTCGATACCATCAACCATGGTATCCTTCTGCACCAGCTGGAGGGGTTGGGGGTGGGAGGCACTGTTCTCCAGTGGTTCTCCTCCTACCTCTCCGGTCGGTCGCAGTCGGTGTTAGTGGGGGGCCAGAGGTCGACTCCAAGGTCTCTCCCTTGTGGGGTGCCTCAGGGGTTGGTCCTCTCCCCCCTGCTATTTAATATCTACATGAAACCGCTGGGTGAGATCATCCAAGGGCATGGGGTGAGGTATCATCAGTACGCTGATGATACCCAGCTTTACATCTCCACCCCATGTCCAGTCAACGAAGCGGTGGAAGTGATGTGCCGGTGTATGGAGGCTGTTGGGGCCTGGATGGGTGTCAACAGACTCAAACTCAACCCGGATAAGACGGAGTGGCTGTGGGTTTTGCCTGCCAAGGACAATTCCATCTGTCCTTCCATTACCCTGGGGGGGAATTATTGACCCAGGTTCGCCTGGTGCACCAGTTGCAGCCCTATCTGGACCGGGACTCATTCCTCACAGTCACTCATGCCCTCATCACCTCGAGGTTCGACTACTGTAATGCTCTCTACATGGGGCTACCTTTGAAAAGTGTTCGGAAACTTCAGATCGTGCAGAATGCAGCTGCGAGAGCAGTCATGGGCTTACCTAGGTATGCCCATGTTTCACCAACACTCCGCAGTCTGCATTGGTTGCCGATCAACTTCCGGTCACAATTCAAAGTGTTGGTTATGACCTTTAAAGCCCTTCATGGCACTGGACCAGAATATCTCTGAGACCGCCTGCTGCCACACGAATCCCAGTGACCGATTAGGTCCCACAGAGTGGGCCTTCTCCGGGTCCCGTCAACTAAACAATGTCAGTTGGCGGGCCCCAGGGGAAGAACCTTCTCTGTGGCGGCCCCGGCCCTCTGGAATCAACTCCCTCCGGAGATTAGAACTGCCCCTACTCTCCTTGCCTTTCGTAAACTCCTTAAGACCCACCTCTGTCATCAGGCATGGGGGAACTGGAACATCTCCCCCGGGCAGATACAATTTATGAATGGTATGTTTGTATGTATGTGTGTTTAGAATATGGGGTCTTTTAAATATTTTTAAACAGTAATTTAGATTTGTTGTAGATTGTTTTTTCACTTGTTGTGAGCCGCCCCGAGTCTGCGGAGAGGGGCGGCATACAAATCTAAATAATAAATAAATAAATAAATAAATTGTTCATACATATAGTGATGTGATATATAGTTAATTTTATGTTTTCATGAGAGAAACTGCCTGAAGATACTTGGGTTGCTAGCTAAGCTGGAAGAAAGTTCTGATAAACCACTTCTATTATGCTGCCAAGAAAATTGCATGGATATGGTTTGCAGAAACTGAGCCTAATTCAAGAACATCTTTGGTTCTTAAAATATACCAATCATTTTGAGGCTATCCATGAACACTGTCCCAAATCAATGCATTTAAAAATCAATCCGTTGTACACGAAGATGTCATCGAAGATATAATTGGAATTCTTTATGTTACTGAAGGACACGGACATTCCTATATATCTCAGAGTATCACATACAAGAGATTGGCATTAATAGTCTCCTGTATTGGAAAACAGTTCTAGGCTTCTGGAAACGTCAATTTCTAGTGCAAAAACAGAAACACATGCAAATAACAAGAATTGATCAGAATTGCCACAGGTATATCATGACATCAAGCAAACTCAATCTCCAGATCAATCAGAGTAGAGCTAGAAGGGACCTTGGATGTCTAACCCCCTTCTTAAGCAGGAAACCCTATAACATTTCAGATAGGTGGCTGCCCAATCTTTTCTTAAAAACCTTCAGTGCTGAACCATATACAACTTCTGAAGGAAAGCTGTTATGGAATTGTGTGAAGTTGTGCTACGGATCCAAAAGTTTTCTCCCATTCTATACTCGGGGGTTCTTTTTACAACTATGCTTCAGTTTCCTTTTATGCCAGATTTTATTCTATTTTCTTAGGTGGATTTATAAAGCTTTTTTCTTCCTGTTATAGGATACTACTGGTGTAGCAAGTAAATTAGTTTTTTTAAAAAACATTTACAGGTCTTTGCTAAATTCTTTATGATGAGGAATTTAGTGTAAGACTAAGGTTTTCAAAGGAGTAATTATTGTTTACCTTAAGGACATCTATCTGCAATTTCTCTAATTCTTACATCCTTAAATCATAAAAAGCTTTTGAAAGTAATTAAGTATCAGACACACTTGATAGCCTTTTTTCATTTGCATGTTATAAATAAGCTGAAATCAATGGTAAACCATAATAAAAAAGACAACTGTATTAATATTGTGTAACACTGTCACATAAGGCTTGAAAACAAAACAAAACTCATTGATCTGTCCAGAGTGCTATGAGGGTGAGTGAAGAGGGATAAGCTATTAAATGAAGAATACATGAATTCCACAATGAGCTTCATCACCATAACTTCATTTTAAATAGAATAGTGCCATTAAGGTGTGTGTGTGTGTGTGTGTGTGTGTGTGTGTGTGTGTCTCTTTAGAGATCTTCTGATCCAACCCCCTTGCTTAGGCAGGAAAATCTAATGTGCAATGTGCAGCGGCAGCCAAAAAAGCCAACACTATCCTACGCTGCATCAACAGGGGGATACACTCCAAGACCAGGGAAGTATTAATACCACTCTACTATGCCCTGGTCAGACCACATCTGGAGTACTGCATCCAATTCTGGTCACCACACTTCAAAAGAGACATTGAAACTCTGGAGAAGGTGCAGAAAAGAGCAACCAAAATGATTAGGGGACTTGAAACCAAGACTTACAAAGAGAGACTGTGGGAACCGGACATGGATAGCCTTGAGAAAAGGAGGGCCAGAGGGGACATGATAGCTGTATACAGGTATGTGAGGGGTTGCCACAGAGAGGAGGGGGCCACTCTATTCTCCAGAGCACCAGAGGGCCAGACGAGGAACAACGGCTGGAAGCTGACCAAGGAGAGATTCAACCTAGAAGTAAAGAAGAACTTCCTGACGGTCAGAGCGATCAACTAGTGGAACAACCTGCCTGTGGAGGTTGTGAACTCCCCAACTCTGGACACTTTCAAGAGGAGATTGGACTGCCATTTGGCTGGGGTGCTTTAGGATTCCTGCTCAGGCAGGGGGTTGGACTTGATGACCTGCATGGTCCCTTTCAATTCTAACAATAAATAAATAAATAAATAAATAAATAAATAAATAAATAAATAAATAAATAAATAAATAAATGAATGAATGAATGAATGAATGAATGAATGAATGAATGAATGAATGAATGAATAAATAAATACCATTTCAGACAAATGGTTGTCCAATCTCTTCTTTAAAACTTTTAGTGTTGGACCATGTACAGCTTCTGGGGGCATGTTGTTCCACTGATTAATTGTTCTAACTGTTAGGAAATTTTTCCTTAGTTCTAGGTTGCTTCTGTCCTTGATAAGATTCCATCCATAGCTTCTTGTCCTTCCCCCAGGTGCTTTGGAGAATACTTTGACTTCTTCGTGGCAGCCCCTGAGACATTGGAACACTGCTATCATGTCTCCCCTAATCCTTCTTTTCATTAAACTAGGCATACGCAATTCTAGCAACCATTCTTTATATGTTTTACACTCCAGTTCCCTAATCATCTTTGTGGAAATGTCTTCAGACAGCACCGACTCCCTCAACTGAGAAAAATAGATGAGCACCATCTCCTAGAGTCAGACATGACTGGACAGAGGAAACCCTTACCTTTATATTTAATAGCATTAAAATATATCACATTGATGCTGCCCTTTTTTTCCTAAGAAAAAATAAACTAGGAAAGATTATAAAGTGTGTCACAAAAGTGTTTTCCAAAAGGCAACTAGACTTTATTGGGGAGGGTAGGTGTTCCCCTTGAAGGTGTTTTGCTTCTCATCCAAGAATTTTCTTCAGTTCATTAGGAACTTGAAGAAGCTTCTTGAATGAAAAGTGAAACATCTTCAAGGGGAAAAAAACAGGGGGGGGGGACCCCAGAACAAGTCCAGTTGCATTTTGAAAAATACCTTTGGGACAACCATGATCTGGGTGATTAAGAATTTCCATAGATATTATGAGTTGTGATTATCAGACTAAGCTGGTAAAACTTAATTCATGTCCATTATCAATATATAATTTTGCCTGGCTAACATCAAGGGTTGAAGAATTTCTAAACTGTGCTGTTTGATCTTTCTATGTGTTTCTAGGCTACGTGTAATTCCATCTAGTACAGTGGATCCCAACCTTTTTTTGGCCATGCCCCACCTAAGCATCTCTAACATCCTGATGCCCCCCACCCTGACATATAATTCTTACTATTCAAAAAGTGAACTCCTACTCATATAGAGTAAGCCTAAAAGGCCATTAACTTGGTTTAAGCAAGGTTCCAATATCCACCATTAAAAATCAAATCCCCCCCTCTCCCCGTGGGGCATGGACCCCACGTTGGGAGCCACTGGTCTAGTATCTCTCGTTCAGATCAAACTATAAGAGTTCTTCCACCTGATTTTTATTTTCTTAACTTTCATTCAAATTAAAAATATAATCTAAACTTTGTATTAGATAAAATAGTTTAACAAATATTAAGAAATATCTGTTAATATTTGTTAGAACCAAACTTAGAACAAAAACTGGTTCATTTATTATCAACAATGTTTTTATAGGCATTTTTTAAAATCTGTCTATTATCACTATAATTTAGGGTTTTCATCAATAAGAAAACTTTTTACATACGCCAAAGTACTTCTTCTGGGTTTGGATTTTAAAGTGGGTGAAATAACCTCCTGCTGAAGAGACTTATGCAATGCACAATACAATATTATTTTCATCTATCCTAACATAATTTTCCAGTGACTGGATGTTACATTTCCCTAAAAAGAGTATTCAAAACCGAAAGCAACTATTTTCATTTTGATTTCACTTCAACCCAAGTTCTGAATGACTTTTCCAAAAAGTTTCCTGAAACAAAGGTTATAGGCTCCAAAGAAATAAATATCGTAGGTTCCAACAAAACTTTCTGAGATTGTTCCTCAGGAAGTATTTTAACACTTGGCTTTCCAAATAAAACATCATTGAATTCCATATGTGTCTATAAATATAATTTGATCACATGACTAGACAGGTAGTGCTGCAAAGGATTCTGTTTACCGTACTATAAGTAACCTCCTACTACAGCTGTGGAACAGAGACTCTTTCATTTATCCTCATAGTATGTATCGCTACCAACATAAAAAGATAAAGATTTTCCCCAACTCAATACATTTTCTGGAATGGTGTAGGATGGAACATTAGATGCTGCAGTTATGTGGGGAAAATCAAATGAATGCATGACATCCCCTGCATTAGAAGCAATGACTTTTCTGTTTGTGCAATACAACTCTGGGTCCAAGCCATTACATTTCACACAAAAAAAGTGCATTTCCCAGGTTTTAAAAGCATAGACACAAAATCATATTTTGATCTCCATTTGACAATAGTGTTGCATTTTCCTGCTGCTGATGTGTACTAAGATAGCTCTCTCTCTTACTTGAATTGCTAGTAAATTTAGCCTTAACAGGGACAATCCACTTTTCATCAATCTTCCAAAATAAGAAACACTTGCTGGTTTGTTTTGTGATTCTAAACACTCTACACCATTTTTCATTCCATTACAGAGATTTGTTTTAAAAGATTTTACTCTTTTGTCCAATTTTCATACTCTAGCCAAGTAGACAGGCTGTAAAGAATGTTGCACTTGGCACAATATTAAGAAAGTCAAATCAGGACAGAACCACCACACATACTATACTCAAACTGCACAGATAAGGAACACATTTAATAATATTTTACTCTGCTATTTATTACTACTTGAAGTAAAAGGTTAGGTAAGGTATTGCATCGGATTTTAATTGTGTCACTCAGGCCCTGGTCACCTCCCAGTTGAATTATTACAGTGTATTCTGCATGGGGTGGCTCTTAAGAAGTATATAGAAAGTTCGGCTTGTGCAAAATGCTGCTGCATGAGCATTTATCTGTAGTTTGGTAGACTGCACAGGATACCTCTGCTGTATGAGCTCCATTGGTCATCAGTTTGTTTCCAAGTTCATTTCAAGGGTTAGAGTTGAAGGACTGACTTATTGTGATTTGTGATTTCTTCTGACCATCCCACCAAATCCAATAAAATGTGTATGTTTCAGGTTCTGTTGTCTAGGAAACTACCTGTCAATGAACCAAATAGCATCTGAGAAATAAATCACATTCCGCTCCTGTGCTCTCAAAAAAGGTTCGGTTTATTAACATCACCATGTTGGATTCAATGCTCCATCAGTCCAACACTAACTCATCTTCAGTTCCCCATCCAGGTTAAGGTTCATCTCACAACCCCCATACCCACAAGTGCAATCACGTGCACCAATCCGGGATTCACTGGCCTCTTCATTTGTTTAGTTGACCTTGGACTCTGTGTAAGGAATGTGTGGTGGTATAAATCTCTCTCTCTCTCTCACCCCTCCCATTTCCCTATCGCTGCTAACTGTGGCAGGCCCAAAGCCTGTAACTTTACATAATGGCTTTGGGCCTGACACTACCATATTTTTCAGAGTATAAGACACACTGGAGTATAAGACGCACTTTAGTTTTGGGGGAGGAAAATAGGTGGTGAAATCTATCTATCAGGTTTTCATCTGGCTAGCATCCTAGTCTGGTCAGCTTCAGCACATTCTTTTATCCCCTGGTTAGGGCTGTAAAAATCATCTTCAGAGGGAGTAGCAATGAAAACAAGCCTGCAGAAACTTAGAACTGGAAAAAAAATTATTCGGAGTAGTAGTGAAAAAATCCTGCAAGCTGGGAAGATTGTTAGCACCTTGTTGGGCCTTAAAAAAATATTTGGAGGAAGTAGCAATGAAAATAAGCCTGCAAGCCAGGAAGAGACAGGAAGATCATTAGCACCTTGTTAGGGCTGAGGACAAAAAAGCTTCAAAAAATTACATTCCAAATATAAGACAAATTTTCGGCCTCTGTCGGGGGGGGGGGGGAGGAGAGGTGTGTCTTATACTCTTAAAAGTATGGTACATATAGTGGACCCTGTTGTGGTGCCTACATTGTATAATATTTTTCCGTGCCTGGTCATGTCAGCAAGTCTGCAGACTCAGGGAACAAGTAAAATCATAAGGTGACTTTATTATTAACATCCTTCCATCTACTATATTCTTTTTCTGCTTTTAAAGTTTGTAACATTTTTAAAATAATTATTATATAGTAGTTTTAGGTAATAATTGTTTTATATACTGTAGAAGGAATGGAATAGAATAGAATAGAATAGAATAGAATAGAATTATTAGCCAACTGTGATTGGACACACAAGGAATTTTTCTTATATAATGATACTGTTATCCATTCATTCGTGTTCAACTAGCTATGAAGAACAAAAGCTAATGATCAGACAGAGAACTTCTCTACTGTAACCAAGAGATGTAAAGGTATTGACAGACCGTGAAAGAGCAGCAGAGAAACAGAACAGCCAATCAGAATACACCATTTTTGAAGTAAAAAGGAAAGTGAAATTTCAGGCCATCTCTATTCAAGCTTCCTCAATATGGTTGGAAAACTGTAGTTTTCCATCTGCAGTTACTGAATCATGCAGAATATTTTCATTATCTGATTTTTAAAAAACAACTTCTACTTATGCAGTGAAATTTTCTTTCTGGATTTCTTGCACCCTTTTCTTAAAATTAATCTGGACGATTTCCTGATTGTCCACAGTAGACTTAGAAAGGGCCTCAGTTACAGGGAGCAGAATAATTCTATTCATTTGCAAGTATCTGCTGCACTACAGAGAGAATAATACTAGCTGCAACAGAATTCCATTGTTTGCTGGACTGATGTGATATCCAACATCAATCCATAGAGCTTAGAAGCAGATAATTAAAAATACGAAATATGGGTAAATGCTGAAATTTGTCATGACATCACAGATAATATCATCAGATATTTGCATATGGGGTCAAAAAGAAAGTACAAATGGGTTAGTATTTCATAAAGACCTTTTACTGCAGACCGTCTTGAAGTTCAGTAGTCAAAAGTTTTAAGAAGATTAAAATAATAACGCAAGAATTCCAGTGGGAACTGTACTTTCAAATCAGAAACTTATATATAAGCAAATCAGGGATGGCTTTTGGTGGGTTTTTTTTTCTTTCACTCTTTCTTGTCCCTTTTGTCAAAAGAGACAAGCTGTACCGATTGATTGTTTTGGAGGCATCTATTCAACATTTTATCCGTCTGAAAACCCAGTTTTCACACTCCTTCCCTTTGTCAGCTTTCACAACAGCAACATATTAATGAGCTTCAGTAAAGTTTTGTCTTCATGGCATGTTGCCAGTGACTTTGTATGAGCTTCCAATCTTTACCTTTATTTATTCCTCTCTCTTTTCTTTCATACAAATAGCTTTGATATAAACAACAAAAGAGAAACTGCAGAATGCTGCTGCCAAGGTGAGTCATTTATCCAGGACCATAGAGACTCATTTACCTGTCACTACGGGCTCATTGTAAGGAAAGCTATCGGAAGAGGAGAACACCTAGAGATTTAATTATCCTTGTGTAATACTCTCTGGACTATTTAATTGATATGCTGCTATAGATGCATAGAGCAGAAGAAACAAATAATCTATAGGTTTAAAATGAATCCTCTTGGGAAGAGGTGAAGCTGTGTTTGCATGCATCCACATAGAAATATGTAATATGACAGCCAACAATTGTAAGACAACTTATTATTTAATGCTGATGGAAGAAAATTGGTGAGTTTTTTTTACAGATCACTAACATTTTGTGACTTCTAATTGTTTAACAGTCGCAATAACTTTTCTTCCTCAATTCTACAACGTAAATAGGCTTCAGAAAAAAGGATATTCATAGAGGAATTGCTTTTTACATGAAAAGACAGTGAATTCAGTTCTTCCACTTGTTCTGTCTTGGTTCCCCCAGACCTCAACACCAACTGGAAAAAACAGCCAGACACTCTGGTAGAAGCCAAAAGTATTTTATAGCTGGAAAAAATAAACACAGAGGAAAACCTGTTCTTCCCAACAGACAGGCTATAATACGTTACAGCAGAGTCCTGATGTCCAGACAATACAGCAAGCTTCTTGCTGGCACCCCCCCCCCCAAGGTTTCAATAGTCAAAGGCACAAACCAGGATTCCAAGACCCCAAAGTTCACAGCCAGGTCCCAAGACTCTCAAAGATAAAACTCCACAAGCCAGGAAGGGTGGGTCTGCCTTTTAGCCTTTCCAAAGAGCACCACACCCAAACCCAGCTGTTGCCTCTTTAATGCTGAAAGTACTTAGCCAATTGATTCCTTCTCTGAGTAGCTCTTCTCTGTCGCAGATCAATTATGGCTTGTGCATTTTCCTCTAAGGAATCCAGGCTGCTTGCTGGGGAGAGCTCCCTCTGGTGGAACTCTGGCTGTCCTCCCTCTTCTTCAGCCTGGGATTCCTCCTCCTCGTCTGCCTGCACCTCCTGTTCCTCAGCCTCTCCCTCTGAGCTGGAAACCGACAGAAGATCAGCCGTTCCCTGAGGGGCCTCAGACGGAACCACAACACCACTAAAACAAAATCCTCAGCTGAAGTTCTCTTCTTTTAAATCTAAATATACATCTGTATCATTTTCTAATCCATTATTTTGCACTTTGTTTCAGCTGATGGTTCCCAGAATTCATCGCAGGCACACAAATTCATGAGAGTGCAGATTCGTTATCTGAGCACGTGGGTTGATTTTCAGATGTTTCATTACTATGCTTAGTAAGATTTTCAGTGGAATTTAAGGAATGCCATTGTAGATGTTCTTCTGCTTATGAGAGCTTCATGTGGTCTTGTGATGAGAGGGTCATGTCAGGTATGGGTCATATGAGGAGTCAGGTGTGGATCACATCAGGTGAGGATCTTATGATAGGTCATGTGATATGAGGGTATCCATTCCAGTGTGGCTCATTTGTTCTGCTGGAGTGTCATGAAATGAATAGAATAGAGCTGGAAGGAAGTCTTATACTATAGCCCCCTGCTCAAGCAGGAGGACATTCACCGAGTGCCCAAAATGGCATGTGCATGCCAAAACTGAATGTAAGTTCACAAATGCACAGACATGAATAATCATAATCATAATCATAATCATAATCATAATCATAATCATAATCATAATCATAATCATAATCATAACCATAACCATAACCATAACCATAACCATAACCATAACCATAACCATAACCATAACCATAATCATAATCATAATCATAATCATAATCATAATCATAATCATAATCATAATCATAATCATAATCATAATCATAATCATAATCATAATCATAATCATAATCATAATCATAATCATAATCCACTGGAACTTGTGCCAGAACTACCATTTATCAGTGGCAAAGAACTGGTGGGATCATAAGCCCGAAAAAGTGGTCGAAAATGAGCAAGCAAAACTACTGTGGGACTTCCAACTTAAGACTGACTGAATTCTGAAGCATAACACACCAGACATTGTGATCGTGGAGGGGGAAAAAAGTATGGATCATCGACATCGCAATCCCAGGAGACAGCAGAATTGAGGAGAAGCAGCTAGAGAAATTAGTGAAATACGAAGATCTGAAAATCGAGCTGCAACGACTCTGGCATAAGCCAGTGAAAGCGGTCCCAGTGGTACTTGGCACGCTGGGCACAGTGCCAAAGGATCTCAGCGTACATTTGAAAACCATCGGAATTGACAAAAATCTCCATCTGTCAATTGCAAAAAGGCTGCTTTACTGGGATCGGCAAACATAATTCGCCGCTACATCACACAGTCCTAGGTGCTTGGGTAGTGCCCGACTGGTGATGAAATACGAAATCCAGCATAGTGATCTCGTTTGCTGTGTTGTATAGACATAATAACAATAACAATAACAATAACAATAACAATAACAATAACAATAACAATAACAATAACAATAACAATAACAATAACAATAACAATAACAATAACAATAACAATAACAATAACAATAACAATAACAATAACAATAACAATAACAATAACAATAACAATAACAATAACAATAACAATAACAATAACAATAACAATAACAATAATAATTTATTAGATTTGTATGCCACCCCTCTCCGAAAACTCGGGGCAGCACACAACAATGTTTGCACAGCATGAATGTGTGCATGGGTGCGGACATGTGTAGCAGAGACCGAAGACCAGCTGGCCAGCAGGAGGTGGGGTATCCCAACACCAGTAGTGCGGCAAGAGATAAGACCTTTTGTTTTGTGAGCTTCCATTGTCATTTGTCATTTGCAGGGCAGAAGTTCATGAAAGAAATGACCTGGGACAATGGCACGTGTGCCAGCAGTGGGTTCTCTGCATGCCATCACAGACCTATACCATTTCAGATAAGTGACTGTCTAGTCTCTTCTTAAAATCATCCAGTAATGGAACACCACTGTTCAATTCTGAAGGCAAACTGTTCCACTACTTAATTGTTCCCACTGTTAGGAAGTTTGTTTTTAATTCCAGATTGCTTCTCTCTTTGATTAGTTTCTAACCATTATTTCTTGTCCTGTCCTCTCATGGTTTAGATAATAATTTGGCCCCTTCTTCTTTGTGGTGACCCCTAAAATACTAGAATACTGCAAATCATGTCACCCCTATTTCTTCTTTTCTTTAGACTACCCAAATCCAAAACCTGCAGCCTGTCAGGGTTCCAAATAGCATCTGAGACAAATTATTCCTCAAATTTTCAATTTATAAGCAGAGCCATGTTGGCACATCTGGGAGAAATTCAAATTTGGGTTTCTCCACCCAGTTGAAAGTTCAAGCCCTTGTCCCCACACCCCAAGTCCATCACTTTAACCCATCTTCATCTGCCAACTTGGCAGCAACTCCCATCTCCTTCCTTGCAAGTGCAGAAATGCAAAGACAAAGGATGACCTTGACCACCTAGAAGGAATTTGTTATGGCTACAAGCAGACATCTCTCAGGCAGCTATCCCTCCCAAATTCCCATAGCTAAGAAACATAGAAACATAGAAACATAGAAGACTGACGGCAGAAAAAGACCTCATGGTCCATCTAGTCTGCCCTTATACTATTTCCTGTATTTTATCTTACAATGGATATATGTTCATCCCAGGCATGTTTAAATTCGTTTACTGTGGATTTACCAACCACGTCTGCTGGAAGTTTGTTCCAAGGATCTACTACTCTTTCAGTAAAATAATATTTTCTCATGTTGCCTTTGATCTTTCCCCCAACTAACTTCAGATTGTGTCCCCTTGTTCTTGTGTTCACTTTCCTGTTAAAAACACTTCCCTCCTGAACCCTATTTAACTCTTTAACATATTTAAATGTTTCGATCATGTCCCCCCTTTTCCTTCTGTCTTCCAGACTATACAGATTGAGTTCATTAAGTCTTTCCTGATACGTTTTATACTTAAGACCTTCCACCATTCTTGTACCCCGTCTTTGGACCCGTTCAATTTTGTCAATATCTTTTTGTAGGTGAGGTCTCCAGAACTGAACACAGTACTCCAAATGTGGTCTCACCAGCGCTCTATATAAGGGGATCACAATCTCCCTCTTCCTGCTTGTTATACCTCTAGCTATGCAGCCAAGAATACATTTTAAAATAGCATAAAGTGCAGCAGGCCAAAGACGCCAACTAAAATGGCTTCGACTTGACACATTCTTCATGTGCTTTAGTTACCAGCCTTTGATCATTTTAGTTGCTCTTTCCTGAACTTTTTCCAAAGTCTCAAAATATTTTTGTAGTATAGGGTCTTACTGGGATTTTGTAAAGCAGCACTAATACTTCACAGGATCTTGATTCTATACCTCTGTTTATATAACCCAGGACTGCATTAGCTTTTTTGGTGGTTGCTGCACACTGCTGGCTTATGTTCAAGTGCTCATCCACTAAGACTCCAAGGTCCCTCTCACAGTTACTGTTTTTGAGCCAGATATTGCCTAATCTGTACTTAAACCTTTGGTTTTTCCTGCCTAAATGTAAAACTTCACTTTTCTCCACATTAAAATTCATTTTGTTTGATAGGACCCATTGTTCAAGTTTGTCAATAACTTTTTGGAACCTGAGCTTGCCTTCCAGGGTGTTGGCGATTCCTGCCAGTTTAGAATCATCTGCAAATTTGATGAGTTTCCCTTCTATTCCCTCATCTAAATCATTTATGAAGATATTGAAGTGTACTGGGCCTAAGATGAGCCTTTTGGTATGTTTACTTCTCTCCGTGTGGATTTAGTACCAATAAGGACTACTCATTGAGTATGGTTTCTCAGCCAACTACTGATAGAATAGAATAGAATTTTATTGGCCAAGTGTGATTGGACACACAAGGAATTTGTCTTGGTGCATATGCTCTCAGCGTACATAAAATAAAATATACATTTGTCAAGAATCATGTGGTACAACACTTAATGATTGTCATATGAGTCAAATAAGCAATGAAGAAGCAATATTAATAAAAATCTTAGGATATAAGCAACAAGTTACAGTCATACAGTCCTAAGTGGGAGGAAAAGGATGATAGGAATGATGAGAAAAACTAGTAGAATAGAAGTGCAGATTTAGTAGAAAGTCTGACAGTGTTGAGGGAATTACTTGTTTAGTAGAGTGACATCCATCTGGTAGTGATGTTTGTGTATTCCACATTTTTTCTAGCTTACCATGAAGGAGATTGTGGTCTATTTTGTCAAATGCCTTACTGAAATCTACTTTGTCAAATGCCTTACTAAATCTAAAATCTAATCTAAATGTCCACAGCATTTCGCTGGTCTACTAATTTAATCACTTTATCAAAGAATGAAATAAGATTGGTTTGACATAATTAGTGGATATTTTTCCTGTACAAGGAGAATGGCAGTAGTACTAGTAGAATCACTTTGTTTATCATGTAGTGCACATATAAAATCCAGGCAGCACCATTGGCAGTGAGTTAGAACAGAAGCAATAGAAACTGAAAAGGGATTGAGCAGGGAGGAAGTAAATTTCATGCTAATTTAGTTTTCTGTTGACTCAAGAATGAATGCAGAGAACTTCAACCCAGCCCTAGGAGAAACTTGTAAACATCCAATCTATTCACATGGCAAATCCTTATTTTCTTAGGATAGTCTGTGCTGGTCTGCCGCTTCAGTTTTGGTCAAAGGCACGTGGCATGCCCCGCTTAAACTCAATGAGGAGGCTTGAAAGCCTTACATAAAAAATAAATGCAAACTCTACCTTTTGCTGCTGTTGCTTTTCAAAATAAATAGGTTTTTAAATGAGACAACTAGCAGGAATAACCAAAGGCTGTGCAGCCTACTAATGAAGTTTCTGATCACACCACTGGGATCAGCAGAAGGGAACAAACCTGCACAGTCCCTGCCTTCCCACTGAGCTGCACTCACAAAGTGTGTAATTAATTGTTACTGTTCATTTATTTATACAAATCAATGCATTTACAACTGAGTATCACCTGGTGTCAATCTAAGAATAGAAGAAAGACAAGGCAAAGTACAAGTAGTAATACAAATAATTTTTCCTTCCTGTTCTTTCAACTCTGTCACAAAGAAATACTAGCTGCCATCTTAGATGAATCTGCCAATTCATAAAACTTGGATGCTCCTAAGAAGGCATACCAAAAGAGCAAAATCAATAACATGCAATTTAACTTGCCATCTTTAAACAGATACACTTACTTAATCTCTGTTAGCTAGAACTACATTACAAACATAACACATTTTCTATTGTGACAAAACCTGTCTTGCTTTAACTGATATTCACCCTTTATCAGAAGCACATTATATTGATTTTAATGTCATCTCTCAACCAATTTGATAGACCCAATCTCTTTCTGTCACATTTTATGGCTCTCTAAGAACATGGGGTGGGGGATGAGATAGTTTAAGAATGTGGGATGGGAAATTTTTGGGATACTTGCAAAATGAACCTGGAGAAGACAAAATGTGGTACCGATAGATTTGGACAGGCATAAATCTGCATACAAATGGAAAATAGAAGGTATATGGAAAGTAAATGAAGATTTACATTCAGATTTCTAGGATGGAGCTAAGGAACTATCCAAAGCAAAAGAAAAAAGAGAAGATAGTAGAAGTGGTAAGGAAGAAAGACAAGTTGAGACTCCAGTTTCCTTCATTTCTATAGCTGCAAGAGATGAACTACCAGTGGAGTGATCTGTCAGCCTCTACTTTTCCTCTTCACCTGCTTGCCTCACCTGTCATAGTAACGGGAGAGGAGGTCAGTTAATTGGGAGATGAGAAGTGTACTGGTGAGTGCCCTGTTTGAAGTTTCAAATATTGCTAGGGAGGAATTTTCTCATCACTGCCTGGTACAGTTAGGCATCATGGACTTGTTTACAGCCTGCTCAAGGTCAATGGCTTTGGCGGCCCACAGTGTCAGATAGCAACTGTAAAACTCTACTTGGACCACATTTTTGGCATTACAACCAGAGTAACTTTCTAATAAGCCACCCTGGGTCTTTGGAGAGAAGTCTAATTAATAATAATAATAATAATAATAATAATAATAATAATAATAATAATAATAACAATAACAACAACAACAACAACAAACAACAACAACAACAACAATAATCCTATGCAAGCTTGTAAATCACACAGAATATAAAAGTACTTATTTCAGAATAGATATTTGCCATTGATTGATTGATTGATTGATTGATTGATTGATTCAGGGAATTGATGAATGAATTAGTAAATGAGTGACTGCTATCAAGTCATTGATTCTTAGCAGCCCCATGAGCAGATTTTCTCCATCACTATTAGTCCTTAATCTGGCCTTTGATATTTTTTTATGGCACCCATCACCACTATAATTGAATCCATGCAATGGCTATTGATCATCCTCTTCATTTTCTTCCCAAGAGAGCTAAACCTTTGCACAATGTGTCTAAGTATGACAGTTTTCTCTTTTTTTCCCCTTTGAGTGAGAACTCTGATTTAATTTCTTTTCATGATCCATTTGTTTGTTTCTTACTGTCTATGGTATTCTCATGAATGTTCTCCAGCACCAGAGTTCAAAAGCATCTCTTCCTATTCTGCATCTTCAAAGTCCAATTTTTTACTTCTAAAAACTTTAACAGACTTTTATTAGAAATACCATTTCTTGCATAATTATATTTGTAGGTATAGACCCATCATAGTATTTGAATAGTTTTTCAATGCCTTCATGGCTGCTCTACCAAGTGTTAGTCTGTGACATACAGTATATTTAGTACTTGTTCCTTTATAATTGATGATAGGTATTAAAAACAGAAGCTATATACCACTTCAATATCTTCGTTGTCAATTCTAAAGCAGGTTCTTGTGCTTTTGTCATTAATTTACTGGCCTTCATATTTCATTTTAGTCCCATATTTTCATTATTCTGCTTGACTTCTTTTCTTAGAGCTTGGAGATCATTTGTATTTTTGCCTACCAGAGTAGCGTCATCTGCATAGTGCAAGTTATTGATGTTTTTTCCTCCAGTTTTAAAACCACACTCATCTTTTTCCAATCCAGCTTCCCTTAATATATATTCAGCACATAGGTTGAATAAATAAGGAGGGACTTTACATGTTTTTGCACTGCTTTGTCAACCTACAGTTGAGGTTATTTATTTCAACTGAAACCATTTATTTCTTTGTGAAACAGTCACATTCTCCCTAGTGGGTGGAGCTAGCCTCCAACAATGGGAAAACGCTGTCTTTTAGCCAATCAGGACTGAGTCTGAAAAGTATAAATTGTGTCCCTCTGCCTAGTGACCCCTAGGCTCAGTCCTTAGCCTAGGACATGTGCTTTACTCACATCCTTAGAGATTAGCTAGCTATAAATTCATATTCTAACCATCTGCATACTAGAAATCATCATCCCACCTCCCCAAATGATTGCTGTCATCTGTTTCTGGGTCGAGAGTGGTGACTAGCCCTAGGCCCAGTCGCAGGGTGAGCCTCCAGCCAATATAGTCTTTTGGAAGGGTTTCAGCCCACTCATTCTGGCTCTCAGAAGGCTCCTGGGGTAAAATTGCAGGCAACAAGCCAGCATTTCCTCCTTGCGCTTACCGCTTGTCTTGTTGTGCACACAGGGAGAGAGGATATTGTCGGACAATCATTGCCACAATGCAGAAGCTTCATGCTTACATGGCCTCTCCCTCCAGCTGGGACCTATGTCCCAAGAGCTGGCATGCCCGCTGATTCCCAGCATGTTGCCAGTGCTCAGCCTAGGCAGCTGTTCCTGGCGCCTTCCTGCCATTCTGGCAAAGTTCTCATTGGGAGAAGCCCCAGGAGGCTCAGCAGCTGCGTTTACAGCTCACATGGCCCTTTCTGTCAGCCGTCCACCAGCACAGTGTTCTTCACCTCAGCAGCCATTTTAGGAGGAGGGCACTAACTGTGGTCACTATTTTGTCGCATAGATTGAACCTGCATAATGACGGATAAAGGTTTCAAACAGGGCAAGGCCAAAGCCAAGTCCAATAAGCCTGGGCATGCAGAGGAGACATCCCAAGCCCTCCCCACCTTCAGGTGTCATAGATAGCCCCCGATACACAAGCCCACCGTAATTCCTAGTGGCCCCACGGCCCCCAGGCCTATCCCATCTGAGACTGTGCAAGCCCCCCCAAAACACTATCCGGGCCAAGCCCAGAGCCAGTCATACAGGGGATACACAGGCCATACCTGCTCTCACTCCCAAATCACCCTGCCCCTCTGGCACTGGACCTACAGTAAACAAACAGCTATCCATCCAGGCATCCAATGCTATATCATTAGATAATGTAGACCTGTGCCTCAGTGAAACTGATATCTAGGAGTCATTCAGGCCTGCTAGGGAACAGGACATTAGGCATGATCCTCCCTCTTACTTGGACAATGTCTTAGAGAGCCAGGAGGTCCAGGACAAGATCAATGAAGCCATTAAGAGGGGAATCAAGGCTGGCATTAGGGCACTCATGGGATCCACCATGTTATCTGCACCAAAGCCTACCTCTTCCAACTGTGCCCATTGCCCCGACTTAGACTATGTTCCCCTTTATGATACAGGGGATATGTTGCCCCCTAGATCACAGGAACCTCAATCTGATTTGGAGGAAGACCAACTGGAAGAGAACCAGCTGGTCCAGAGAGCATGGACATTGATTTATCAGCTGATGAGGACTTAGCCCTGAACCACATCTACCAGTCTCTTTCACCCAGGCCTCTTTTTGTTCATCCTTCATAAAGCCAAAGCCACAGCCAATCCAGCCTCCCCCGCAGAGGTCCCCAAGAAGGCCAGGTCACAGGTGGACCTACTATTTGAGGAGGAGGCTTCCCAGACTGAAATAATTCCTGCATCTGGTCTCTTCATGGATGCGGTGTTGAAACAATAGCAGTGCAATGCAATGGATCCACTATCAAACTTGATAAGTGCTTCTTTAATGTGGCCTCCAACTTAAGTAAACACCTGGCAATTCTGTCTGTGGATGCTCCAGTTCTCGCTTTATACACTAATTGCCAGATGCCCGGAAACTCCGATGAACTCCTCCGACCGGAGGACTGACAGACCAAGATGGCGCTGCAGCTGTCCCACCAGGCAGCTTCCTGGGCAATGAAAGTGACCACAACTCCTCTTTCATCTGCCATACATCGCTCAGATGGCTGACTGCACTCCAGGACCACATTCCAGGGGCAGGCATTAGGCCATATCAAGACCTAAACAAGCAGTTCACATCAGATACCACACTCCAGGCCACTTGCTTTGAAGCCAGAGCCATGGGGTCAGCTGTTGTGGCTTGCAGAATGCACTGGCTCCACAGCTGACTAGCCAATGTGCTGAATTTTTTGTATATCAAATACCTGTTGAAGCATTTCAGGTCCAGAATAGCTCTTCACCCATCTGAGGATTTCGGAACCACAAACAATATAAAGTAGAACGTCTGTCCCTGTTGGCCCTCAGGTACCTGTTTGATGGCTCGAATGGCCAGCAGGATGGCCTCAGACATGAGACGGCCCTCTTGGTGGAACTAGAAGGCAGAGGACATTGGAGGAAAAACTTTCGGGGGGAGGGGTAGAGAAGAAATTTGAGCTGGATATCAGATGTTAGGGTCTCCCAGGCCCAGATGTCATGGGTCCTCCCACTGTCTGGCAAAGAGGGCCAGGTGACCCCCCCAATGGGGGTGTGTGTCTGAAGCCCAATTAGTGATTCCAGCAGAAGGGGTGACCACTAGCTCCTTGAAAGGACCATTTAAACTGGTTACCACTATATGATTGGTCTGGAGCTGGGCATTGACAAGCCCTATATTGGCCAGGAACCCTCCTATAGGAGGACCCTTGGGCCCCATCTAGAAAAGGAGGAGGACCAGCAGTGGCCTTGAGGATACACAAAGGAAGCATCTTACACTTGTCCCTAGACTGACTACAATGGGGTCCAGGACTTCCCTGAACTATAACTGACCCTTGATCAGTACTGCTGCCATCTGAGGTCTGTCCTGGAAAGGAAATGGCACAGCTCAGCATGCATTGAGTCCTTGATGCCTACATCCAAAGAACTGCACCAATTCATAAGAAAGAGGCTCTGCTTTTGGGATGCTTCATTGGGTCATAAAGCCTCCTCCTCTACCGTGGGACACTGAATTCGCTCAGTCATCACAGCCAAACTACCCTTGCCACTGACATCCATTTGACTCCCAGCGCAGCTACCATGGCGGCATGGTCCATGCAGGCATCAATCGAGGAGATCTGCCTGGCAGCTACCTGGTCGTTCCCAACTCCATTCATCCATCCATATAGAATAGATACATTCGCTGTTGCTGAGACAGCTTTTGAGTGACGGTGCTACAGCAAGTGGTGCCAGACTCCGGGGTATCCAGAATTAATTGCCCTCCCTAGGGACTTTGGTATGTCTCATCCTTGGGAGGCTATCTCCACCCACTGGGAAGAAGGGGCATTAGACATATCTGATATGCCCTTTCTCGTAGCTAGAGTAGAGTTTCCAAGTCTCCCCCACCCCCCAGTTTTTGTCCTGGCTGGCACATTGGAAGCTTATGGTTCTGCTCTCTATTCCTGTTCTGGAGTGTATAGCTCTGTTCTTGGTTCTGTTCTGCAGTTGGATAGCTTCACACAGAGTCCATTACCGTCCTTTGCCTAAAGAGGGGGTCACTAGGCAGAGGGATGCAATTTATACTTTTCAGACTCAGCCCTTATTGGCTAAAGGGAAGTGTCTTCCCATCCTTGGAGGCTAATTCCACCCTATGAAAAAGGGCGTATCAGGTTGATCCAATGCCCCTTTTATAAAAATGAAAACCAAAATATTTTGTTCCATATGACAGCCCACTAAATATTTCCTATATTTTGTCAAAACTTCAAATATATAATTCAATTTAAGTAATGACATTTATTTATACATCCTATTGGCTACATTATATTCTTTCTTTACTTAGGGTTTTTTATGTTTTTAAAGAATATGTTATACTCTTTTCTTTTCTGTTTATTCTTCATGACTTTATTGATATGACTTGCTGTGTTTAAGGGAAATTTTCAAGAGACTCTTAAACATGAAGTTTTTACATTCAATAGAACTATTTTCTATTCTACATTTTACATTCTTTCACAGACTTGCCATGCTATTACTTGCTATGCAGATGATAGCTAAAGGAAATATAAAGTTATTTGATTCCAAAAACTAAAAATAAACAGTCAAGGACAATTTTAGAACTAGAATAAGGCAATAATTGTGATGTCAACATCCACAATTGAAAATGTCTAATTTTTAAAAATTAAAAAAACAAGGAAGTATCAGAAATAAGGTATCTTTGAAATTTTCTCCTTCTTTCATGTTTCCATCAAAGAGAAACCCCATCTCAAGCATATCTCCCTGCATTATATTTATATCCTAGTTTGTGTGATGAAACAACACTATATTAACTTGGTTGACCATAGATATGATATTTACAAGTCAATGTTTATGGGCACATTTGGTAATCAACATGATATATGGCAAATAGCAACTTAAAAGAGAAATAAATGATACAGAAAATTGATTAATTGATTTGTAAAATAAACATTTATTAATAAGATAAATAGAAGTAATGTATCTGCTTAGAGGCAATCTAATGAGAAAAAAGAGGGGAAATTAATGAAGAATGCAAGAATAGTAAATAGTTAATGTGAAAATCGAGAATGAAAAAGAAATTTGTAAAAGAAACTACAATGAAAGAGGCACAAGAAAATACAAGTCTTGCATGAAAAACTATCAAATGATAGATGAATCTTGCAGAAGAATAAATGGGAAGTGAATATAAATAAAGAGGATGTAGAATCTGCTTAGAGTGAAAAGAGCTATGAAAGGGAACAGAATTACCCTAGTATGAAACATGAACAAAAATGCTTGGTAAGATTAAATGAAAGAGGCCTGTGGTTGGGAGAAAAATACATATAAGAGAATGATTCCTGAAATTCACAGCATATTCAGAATATAGTATTGTGTTTTAAGTCAGCCACAGTCACTTTGATAGTGAGGTGGAAGAATATGAATAGAATAGAATGAGTTTTTTTTTTTTTTTAATGATCCTGTAATCCCTTGCATTAGGGTGGAGTTGGGGCAACTGAATGGAGCTGAGCATTTACTGGCTGGATGCCCTTCCTGATGCCCATGTGGATTTCACAGCAAACACTCATTGCACCCAAAGAGAGAAATATCTGCCAATACCTAGGAATGAATTCTTAGCCTCCAGATTGCGAAGTTAAAGCTCCACCTCTAGGCACAATACAATATATTCTTTTTATTCTTCTCATTCAGGGAAAAAGTTAATTGCACAATGTCAAAAAAAGCAAAGTATGGGTACAATTAAAAAAGGCAGAGAAACTGCAGAAATATTTGAATAGTATGGAAGTATAGAAGTTGTTTTGAAATTTTAGAAGTTAAAAGAGCTGAATAAGTATTCTTTATTGAAGTGAATTGAATTAAAAATAACAAGATGACATGATTTGGGGTGAAACTGAAGAGGGGAAATGAGAACATCAGCAATATATCAGCGTGCAGAACTGAAATGAATGCTGTCAATATTGGTGTTGATGAAACAAAACCAAGAAGTGCTTAATAATATTAAAAATGGTAAAACGTCAGGAGTAGTTTGTATCAATATATAGTTGTGTGCTTTGCTTATGTTTTTGGCTGCATGACCTCTTGCGTAAAGACTTGAACACAAAAATACGTGAACACAAAAACAAGGGGGACACAATCTGAGATTAGTTGGGGGAAAGATCAAAAGCAACATGAGAAAATATTATTTTACTGAAAGAGTAGTAGATCCTTGGAACAAACTTCCAGCAGACGTGGTTGGTAAATCCACAGTAACTGAATTTAAACATGCCTGGGATAAACATATATCCATCCTAAGTAGTGATGGGCGAAACCAACGGTGTTCGGGTTCGGCAAGTTCGGACGAACGTCATGCAAAATTCGGCTGAACCCGAACCCAAACGGTTCGTGGCACCAAAGCTCTGCCTCCGGAATCCCATCGTTTTTTATTTTTACAATTTTTTTAAATTTTTATTTATTTTTATTTTTACGAAAAAGGACGCCGCAGCGGCACTGCAAGCAAAGAAAGGTCCATTCACGTGAAAATAAAAACTTTTATTTTTACATGAAAAGACCTCCCTTTGATTGCAACGCTGCTGTGGCGTTCTTTTTCGTAAAAAAAAATTTTTTAACATAAAAAGACCTCCCTTTTAAAGAGCTGGGGAATCCCTCCCACGAAGAGATTCCGGGGATGGAGCTTTGACATCACGTATACTGGCAGGTTGCTAAGGATGCCAAAGTGATCACTTCCTGGATTCCATGGAATCCAGGAAGTGATCACTTTGGCGTCCTTAGCAACCTGCCGATGTACATGACATCAATGCTCCGCCCCCCAAATCTCTTCGTGGGATTCCCCAGCTCCTTTTGTGCCTCCCTCCCAGCCTCCCGACCGGCTGACAGCTCCCCGGTGTTCGCCTTCCTCCGCTGCCACCGGTGCCCGGCTCCTCCTCCTCTTCTCAGCAGATGACAGCCGGGCGGTGGCTTTCACGGTGTTCGGTACGAACGCCAAACTAAAGCACAAATTTTTTAAAAAATTCAGGTTCGGGTCCAGCATGCCGAACACCACAAAATTCGGTACGGACCTGAATTGTGCGGGTTTGTTTCGCCCAACACAAATACACAAAATAGTATAAGGGCAGACTAGATGGATCATGAGGTCTTTTTCTGCCATCAGTCTTCTATGTTTCTAAAGCCTTTATCTTTGGTTGACAGTTTTAAGAACATCATTTGTATTCTCCTATACAATGGTAAAAGTAGCATAAGTGAAAAATCTTTCTAGTTGCTGATTTAGTTTAAAAAAGAAAGGATTTGACAGTTTTGATGAAAAGAGTAGATTGATCAAAATCTGATGTGTAGTGTGATTTTATGATGGGCATATATGAACATCAGTTTATTATATCTATTTTGTTTAAAGAAAATATATGATCATGTGAATAGGACTGAATTATGGAATCCTATGTGGGAATCTGGACCTGAATGTTAGTTGCTAAACATAGCAAGCATAATATAGGAAGGAAGCAAATATAATGAAAACAATTTAAATAATGAAGAATTGAAGAAGGGTCTTGGACAAGGAGAAACACATTTTCAAAGAAAAAAAACCCCAAGAAAATCCAGGTGTCTTTTGAAAAGCACTTTGGGCACAATTTAAATAATGGTTCAAGGTTGAACAGAGATTAAGGTAAAAAAATGAAATATCCCTTTGGGTTTTTTTAAAATACATGTTTAAATCAATCTATTGGGAATGCTTGTGAAATCAGAAATATGTTGGTTAGGAAAGTGAATGTAAATTGACTTTTGTATAGATTAATGCCATGTTTTGAGAGAGAAGCTAAATGATTAGCCACAAATCTTAGACTGTATGCTTGTAATGTGGATCTACAGCTTATTAAAGACCAAAATGTTTGCATTTGATTATAAAAATAGGGTCAGCAACTGTATTATATATAAATGAGCTGGGAAGAAATCTTAGATGATATAGATAAATTTATTTGCCTTGAGAAAATATTTACTAAAAATGAAAAGTAGATGGAGAAATTTTTAAAATATGCAAATGTTGCTATAAAGATATACAGTATTGTGTTCTTTCTTGCAAAGGAATGGAAGCAAGGGGTAAATAGACAAACAAAATTATATTGAATTGATGGAAGCCTTTAAAAAGACATGAGAGGACTTAAAAAAACAAAATAGTTATCTGAACATATGGACTTATTGGAAGCAAGATTGGTTTCTAAGGAAAATAAGTAATGGAGAAATATAGTGAATGGTATTGATGTAAATTAGTTTAGCTATGTTCCATTTTGTTTTTATATTTTTGAAATTTATATTCCAATTTCTTATTCCTTTTATGTGCTTTGCATAACAATGAAAACATAAAAATTATATAGTGTGATGCTTATAAGGTTGATGACTCAGGTAAACTGTATATCCTTCTCCCTACATTCCTATGCATAAGCTGTATGCAAAGATCCTGGAAAATTTAGCTATCACGGAACTATCAGCAGGTCACAAGATTACATTTTACCACTGCAACTAGTAACTTTGCCTTACTGGGATTTCAAATCATGGTCAAGGCTGTAAAATCCTAATGAAAAATATATGGAATACTATGGCTTATACATACATGGCTATTTCTAACTCCCCACCTATGCAGTGAGTATTTGCGTAGGGTAGGGCAATATAGGTTTCTATCTACAATTGTAATTCTAGTATAAAAAGGTGTTTGACAGTGAGATGGTGGCATGTAAATTTAATAAGCAGAAAAAAGTAGTTTGATTTATGCTTTCATAGAAACTTTGTAAATGTATCCATCCCCCCCAAAAAATATATTTTTATATATTTTCAAACATTTGTCAGACTACATGCATAAACAAAAGCAAACTTTGAAGAAAAAATGCAGAGTAATGCATTTAATTAAAGGCTTTTGTACAGCAAAATAAGAAACATATGAAGAAAAGAATGTTTTTATGTTGAGTGAGTGTGTGTCTGTGTGGAGAGAGAAAGAGAGAGAGATAAGACGTTTGCATATATAACTTTTAACAACTACAATTAATATGGTAATAGAAATCACAGTTTAAAGACAATTAAGGACTTTCATAGAAGACACATATGAGCAATAGAATAAATGCTTTCTAAAATAGCAATAGCATTTAGACTTATATACTGATATATCAGACTTATATATTACAGCCCCCTCTAAGCAGTTTACAGTGTCAGCATATTGCCCCAAACAATCTGCATCCTCATTTTACTGACCTTAGAAAGATAGAAGGCTGAGTCAACCTTGAGCAGGTGAGACTCATACTGCCAAACTGCTGGCAACCAGCAAAAGTAGCCTGCAGTTCTGCATTCCAACCACTGCACCATCATGACACTTAAAAGCTTGATAGACATGCTATACCAATAGGTTCATTGTACTGATTATATTTGCAACTTCAGTTTAATTAGAAGAAATTATATTGACATTTACAGTTTGAAATGATTTGGATCATATTATTTAAAGGACTGCCTGTCCCCACATAAATTTCCCCAGACTCTGACACAAATCCCTGAGAAAAGTCTAGAAAATATAATCAAGCTGTGGGTTTACAAACACTTGGGAAAAAAGGAAAGTGATTACTAAGAATCAGAACAGCATTATTTTAAAAATAGATAATAATTATTATAATAATAAAGTGACTACACTCCAATAAGGCATTTTCTATGTTGATCCTGGCCTTCATAGAATAGAATAGAATAGAATAGAATAGAATAGAATAGAATAGAATTTTATTGGCCAAGTGTGATTGGACACACAAGGAATTTATCTTGGTGCATAAAATTGAACAATGAGGTAGGTAATCACCTACAAAATGGATTCAGAGCTGGTTGAAAAAAATCTACCCAACAAAAGATCCTTAATGGAGGGAAGTATGCAGTGGGATAACTTAGAGCAAAAATATAGCAAGGCATGGAAACTGAGGAACAGAAGATTCACACAGGGATACTGGGGAAAGGCCATTTTGCATCTGTAGCTCGGGTTCCCATAGATTTAAACAACCAGTGCATTGCTTTATATTTGTGGACACATATCATAAATAGAGATACACTTTTCAGAATACAATAATGATTCATAGGAAATTGTTTTATACTGTAATGGGTCCCTTTTGAATACATGTCATATTTTAATTTTGTGCCATGAGATTCATTGGTTTTTAGAGATGTTTATATTCTTTTACATTTTATTCTGTTTGGAAACTAGCAGAAGAATAATGGACATAGATACTGTATAGTTTTATGATCCCCCAAACGCTGTATTATTGAAATGAAAGAACATCCATTCTTTGTCAAGGATAAAAATGATTTGAAGAAATAATCTATCTCTATATATTTTTAACACTATGTTATTGGCAGAAGGACCATATAAACTTTGGATTGAGTATATTACTTTACATGACTTTTTTTCATTCTGTCAAGTAAAGTGAATTAAATGTGCAGTCTGAACCAGCAGACAATCTCCAACAACCTTATGGAGATGTTAAATAACAAAAGTGTAAGAATTGATTCCTAACAGCTTCCCATGGGAGTAAGCAACCACTAATCTCTTTCAAACTTCCCAGTGCATCCCCCGTCATGGACTGTACGTCGGAAGTGGGACCCGGGCAGAGGGGAAGACAAGCGGGCTGCAGTCGGATGAGCGCAGCAAGTCTTTGTCCCCACCCCCACTGCCAGCATCAGCCTTATCTTCTGTGGCAGCAGCAGTGCCGCCACTGCTCGGACACACCAAGCAGATGTCCAAATTCCTGGGACTGCTACACATGCGCACCTCATTGGACTGCTGGTGCTCCAGCATGACATCAGGATAGAGGCCAGGATCAGGGCAGAGTGCATGTGCAGCCCTGGACATCCATTTGCAGGGTGAGCGAGTGGCGACTGGGGGACTGGTTTGGGGGTGTGGCCAGCCAGCCATCACTACTGGCTTGGAGAACCACCAGCTGACACTGCTACAAGTACGCTCGCAAACCAGTCCAAATCAGCAGCATTTCACCTCTGCTTTGGTTCCTGCAGATGGTCCAGAAGAATACTATGATTGATATTCTCAAAGATCCAAGCTCCTATAGTGTCAAGCCTGAGTCTCACAGCTTGACAGACCCATCCCCAAATACAGCTCATCTGCTTGGAACCCATATCACATTGCAGACATTAAACATCCTTGAAAATGTCCAAAGATACTTCACTAGAAGAGCCCTTCACTCCTCCACTTGAAACAGAATAACCTACGAAACTAGACTTACAATCCTGGGTCTAGAAAGTTTAGAACTATGATGCTTTAAACATGATCTAAGTATTGACCACAAAATCATATGTTGCAATGTCCTCCCCGTCAACGACTACTTCAACTTCAACCACAACAACACAAGAGCACACAACAGATTCAAACTTAATATTAACCACTCCAAACTTGACTGTTGTTAAAAAAATTCCCCAGACCATGAGAATAAAAGCTAAAAAACCACATGATATATATATCATAGAAACATTTATTAAACATAACATATATCAACACATAACATATATCAACACATAACATAAAGACACCAATATGATAACACTGTATCATATTGGGACCAATTGAAGACACTCAAAAGGTGTACTCAAAAAGGTAAAGTACCTAACTTCAAGAACCATCTTTTATAGTAGTTTCATGTCTAATTTACACCCCCTTCCTCCTGTCCATATATGGGGTTGTCTTGCATCCAATTTCATCATAGTTCCTTGGAACTCTCTAGATTAATTCATCAAGACTTTATGAATGTTTATTGGCCTAAACAATAGGATTTCTTCATCTTGATACGGGATGTAAACATGTTTTTGTACATTCTTGCTTTTCTGGCAAGAACTACTGTCCAAAAGGTCGGAAGTTTAGTACTCCAATAAGAGTGTTTTGTATCCATCTAGGCCTTAGATGCCTAGATTCTATAGATTCTATAGATAATTCTCTCAATCCCTTCTCTCTTTCTTCTAAGAATTATTTATTCAAATTCTTGGAATATTTCCATCATAATGCAGACCACCCAATTCTTGGGGATATTCATCCTTATGTCAGCGGGCCTTCCATCAGATAAAGCAAACCAGTATACATTTGATACAGGTACAGAACTTAATACATAACTTAATACAATGCTTATAATAACTCCTACAAATGAGTCTGGCAACCAAGAGTTGGAGTGTTCCATATGTCACTAGATGTAGCATTGTATGATTCTACTCCTTACTACGGCTTCTTGTGTCGTATCTCTACTTGAATAACTCATCTCCCATGGCTATATCCATATGTCTTTATGGTCACTCTATTTTACATTATAGATTCATTATCTCCCTTTCTATTTCACAGGTACAATACCTCATTTGCTTAAGTTGAGTTCCTTAAGGCATATCAGGGACGTATACTCAACAAATCATCTTATATGTTTATACTACTCCCACCTTACTACTCCTTGTATCTTATCCATAAGTGTGGGATATGTCACCAATTACATTCTATTCTCCAGGCCTTGATCAAACAACATTTGTAAAGATAGGCCTCTAAATAAACCATTATCTTGGTATATGTTTATAATGGGGTACATATACCATTTCTCCTCCTTCTGGGACATGTTTATGTAATGCCTACTAATACATGACTATCATGTTATAGTGTAGAATGATTTTTTCTGCTCAGTTACCTTTTCACAAATGACCCATTTGTTTACAAAAAATGTTACCTCCATAAATGTTAGATTTGTCTATTGTGCAGGGCTCATCTAATCCAGTTGCAAGAATGCATAAGCATGAACATATAACTCACCAAATAAAACCCCACTTGTCCTAGGGCTTCAGCCTTTTTCCCTTTCCAGCAACTCTATGGATAATTGTGTTCACACCTCTTGCCTATATATTACATACTAATTAGCTGGTAACATATTTCCCTACAATCACCAGGCATATTTTACTCTGTCCATTTAGAACATCCCAAGTAATCACCCTTGCAAGTTAGATTTCATAACAATCTTGACTTCTTCAAACAATAGGGGACATATATGCATTGTATCTGGATATGTTAATTCCCCTTTTCTTAATGTGTCTCCCATCTCCCTTGTTTAACTTCGTCTCATTTCATTCACATAGCTTATTGCACAGTTTTGCTAAGGCTACATTGTATAAAAATACCAGTTTGGAAGGTGTTTTTGTTTCATGATATAGCAATAATGATTCTTCTTCTATAATCCTTCACTACTTATATAAAGGTGTGTAATCTATACTTATAAAAATATTACTTATAAATAACTTCCACTTCATAGCTAGTGGATCAAATCTGGATCAATTAATACTAGTGATGTTTGTGTATACCAATGATCCTGTCCGGTATGGAAACAGAGCTGCTATCCCATCACCAAGTGATTAGATAACACAGCCTCTGATCCCATCCCCTTTGTGTACAGTATAACATTCCACAAAACAATCACCAACTTTATTATCACATTCATGCTGCTATGTATTATGTGTACTAGGCCCCCCCATCGTATAGTTGCATGTCATGTGTATATGTGATAGTATTGTATACACTAACACTCTGAAATCAGGGGCTTACATTCACAAATTTCCACAACATAAATGTGACCCATTCAGATATATCCTCCTCTCTATGAGAATGACAATGGCAAAATAAAACATTCCTATCCAGATTCACAAATCCACCCTCCAAAGTTCCATTTATGAAAGAAAAAAAAACATTAAAAGGTTTCTCAGTCCTTCTTTCTCTCACTCTGCTTCCGGGAGACACTGATAAACTGACAAAGTCCATTCCTTCATGCATAAAACCCTTCATATGTGTCCATGGCGTGCACAGTCATTTCAATCATTATCAGTCTTTTCAATGGACAGTCCCAAATAAGCTTCCAGTTATGTCCTTTTAAGTTTTCACTCAGGAATCAGTCCTCACTCTTAAAATTATGCACTTGTAAATAAGCCACCAGCCCGTCAGACCTTAAACGAGAAAAAACTGGGACAAGTTTCTTTTAGTTGTTTCAGAGACAATTTAGCATCTCAGTGCATCTCGTTCCAGTATTACACATTTAAATATACATTGCACAAACATTTATACACATACAAATGCTAAAGGTAAACGTTTCAAAGTTGTTATAACTTTATACTGCTTCTGGGATTCAATTTTCTCCCCAGCCTTTGCCAAATACACTCAGACAGAAGGGAATCCTTTTCAGTTTCCTATTCTACTAAATAGACCATAAAACGTGTACCTCTATCATTATTAATATACATTATTAATATACATATACTTTTCCATACCAAGGCATATTTATTTTACTATTATATTCACTCTCATCTTAAGTATTTATCATTTCAAATAAAATTGCTTTCACCCATCCACTTAAAGGATTCAATTCTTACCCAAATACATATCTCAACTTCTGGCAGTTTTTTTTTTTCTCTATTCACTGAAATAACCAGCCAGCAGGTTACCTACTACAATTAGTCCTCTCATTCCTTTGAATTCAAACAGTACACTGAGATCCAGAAATACTCTCCTCTCCAGATTTTCCAAGTTCACCATTAAAGACCCTTTGGTCCTGGGAATTCAATATTACCAGGTTCACCTTGTGGACCAGCTGGATCAGCTGGACCAGGGCAACCATCAGGTCCAGTTGAACCAAGAAGACCTAGACCTGGGCTTCCAAATTGTCCTGGAAGACCTCATAGACCCATCAGACCAGGTGCACCAGTGGGGACTAATAGCACCACCTAAACCTTGTATCACCACATTTGCCATAAGACCCTGGATCACAAGATCCAGATTCTCCAAAAAGAAAAACCACAAAAACCTTGAGGCCCTGTTTAACCAGGTTCACCAGGCTCACCTGGAGGTTCCTGGTTAAACAGGAAAACCAAGTAATTCCAAACAAAAAATAAAAACCCAGCAACACCACTAGGGATGACTTCTACTAGCATCAGCTTGTCCTGGAGTACCTTCTTCACCAGGTACACCAGATTTACTTTTGTTATCAACAGTATCAGGTTATTCATCCCAACCACTGTACAGTATTCCCTTATTTATGTTATTCCAATACCCATGTTTTAGTATATACACTCATTCACACTCAATCAAAAACAAAAGTTCTTTCACAATGAATGGAAAACAGTTATGCATCCTTTCATGCACATGTCCAACATATTTCTCACACTAAGTTAAATTAGTTGACCTTCTTCTTCCCTACTGCCTCTTTTACAGCACCTCATCTTTACTCAATAATCCACATCTTATACAAGCATTTCTTATAATCAGTCACACCGATCATTCAGCTTATTCCAGACAGCATGTAAAAAATCCCCTACTTATCACATACATTGCTTACTACCACTGCTTGTTACATCTCTTCTATCCAATTTTGTTACATTTGTAAAGCAACCCCCTTTCACAAAACCTTTCCCAGTTTACTTACTAGCAGCTAAACAAAATTATACTATAAACAGACACCAGTCTATACTAATCCATTCAAATGCCTTCAGCCTCTAACACCTTCCTTTACCACAGGAAATCATCAATCCAAAATTATCAAAACTACCTGTCTTCTAAATCACAACAGTTTTATCTAATATAGCTATACACTTTTTATTACATTCTGTAGCTAACCCAACATTTACTGCCACAAATAACCCAAATACCAACACTACTATTACAACAGCCAGAGTTGGAAGGGACCCCAAAGGTCATCTAATCCAACCCCCTTTCTTCAGCAAACAGCTCTCTACCAACTCATAAAAATGACAACAGGCCAACCGCTCCACTATGTAATCGCTGGCTTCATTCCAGCATCCTCATACGTATCATCCCACATCATATCTTCTAACAGTTTTCACATAGAAGTATTTCTTCATCAATAAACAATATAAAACACAGAACCACAATCCCAAACATATGTATAAACACCACTTATACCATGCTGTACAAAACAACCACACTTCCTTGCATTCTCTCAGATTACAAACCACAGAGAGAAAATAATGTATAAAAGGAAAAGAATGTTGCACAATAAACATTCATACACTCATAAACAACTTTCTCTTCCCTTAAAACAGAGCCAAATCCAGAAATACGTTACCATACAGTGCAAAAATCTATTGTCACAGAACCAATTTATCTAAATCTACACGAGCTTCTCAGCTGTATTCAATGATGCCACAGATTTAATCCAGAAAACAAGTATCTATCATCGAATTCTACTCAATTGTGAAATTTTTCCTAAAATGTGTAGCTTCCTTACGAGCATTGTAAAATCCAGCAACAATTGTCACAGCAACAATTAAATATTTTCATTTCATAACACCACAAGACTCCCTACCAGTACTTTATTTCATTTATCAGATTTGTGTACAATTCATAATTCATAATCAAAGCTTTTTACAATAAAATAAAATATGATTCCCCTCATCTTGAATCTCAAGATATCCTTCAAAATCTCCCAGCTAGCAATTTTCTTATGGGCATACAATAGGAGACTATTACCTCCAACAAATATACAAGGCAAATGTTAAAAAAAAATCCAATTCCTGCTATGTATCTTGACTAGGTTGTTTTAGAGATACAGTGTTAGCTTTTCCTTTAACTTAATAAGTAATTACTAGTAACTTAGTAAGCTTGACATTCCATCTCAGTTTTCTGATTCAAACCAAGATAAACACTTATATCAAAAAACATCAAAAATAGCCAGTTATTGTCCTCAATACTGGACTCCAGTTCATCATATGTAAAACATACACACTACTATGCATGAAAGAAACCTCCTTCATACCCACATCTATACACTAATCTTGGAATTCACCAATACGGAATTCCCTCCAACTGCCACATAAAGCCATAAAAAAAACCCTTTATAACTCTTTCTCATCCTCAACCTCTTAATATACGTAACAACTCAGCCACAGAACTGCAAACCTTTCGCCTGTGTATTAAACACATGCCATCTATCCCAATACAATATTTAAATTCTCTACTCTCTCACATAACAAATATCCACAAATCCCCTTATCTCCAGCTGCTTATAAACCAAGCCTGCTGTAATAAATTAATTCTCCTTCAAACCTACTGCACCAAACTATCCCAGGAACATCAATAGCCCCTCAACAATTAACAACTTACTTCCTCAAAAAGAAAACACAGCCTGTCAACCCACTTAACTTCAAGACAGCCTCACATTCTCACATTCCTTGTCTTAAACAAGCAATATTATAAACCCTACACATACAGCCTCAACTCCAATTCATCAAACAAAAAACCCCTTAGTACTTACCATCTGCTCACCCAAAACATCTATCTCTGATTATTAATCACATTTATCAAAAGCTCTATTTCTCAAGAATTCAAGAATATCAGTTAGACTTCCCTACACCTCTTGCAATAATCTTTTCGCTCTACCAGCAATCTAACTATAACCATATGTATCCCACTTCTTAAATCATACCAACAAAAGGACAAAATATTACATAGCACAGCTGCTATCTCCCCATAAAGACACCATTCTGCTCTTCAAGATACAATTTACCAGCAGCCGTCATCCTTTGTCAGAGAGGGGGAAAGAAAAGGAAAGAAGAAAAACAAAACAAAACACATACTTCTACCACCGCATCCGCTGTTAGTTTTTAATTTAGACGAAACCCATTCCTAGCATACGCTATGTCCTAAATTTAAAGTCAACACCCATATTTATGTTCCATAATAAAATCCCTGTTTCATTATGACATAGACGTTCACCCTGAAGTGAAACATAAGCAAGCCGATATTCAACTATGTAAATATCCATTCTGATCCTTTTAAAACTCTTTCTCCACAGTGTCACCACCCAACATGTGTTTTAAATTAGTTCTCGTGCACAAGAACCCAGCACAAATATAGAGACATTTCTCTCACATGCTCTGCGTGCCCACATGTATTCAATCATGCTACTACATATCACCAACCCAGGATCAGACCCCTTGGCCACCTTTACTCACCAAGGACGCTTGCTCTCGCCGGCAGCTGCAATTTTTCCCGGGAAACCTCTTATTCTCTTGGCCTCTCAGTTCGAAAAGAAGCTAATTCCTGGACATGGAAGCAAGAGAAAACCAGCCACTGGAAAAAACTCCAGTAAGGGCGCCCTGCCAGGTTTCTCTCGTCCTCCATCCAGGAAAAAAAGTTCTCGAGCCCCACGTTGGGCGCCAATTGTTAAAAAAATTCCCCAGACCATGAGAATAAAAGCTAAAAAACCACATGATATATATATCATAGAAACATTTATTAAACATAACATATATCAACACATAACATATATCAACACATAACATAAAGACACCAATATGATAACACTGTATCATATTGGGACCAATTGAAGACACTCAAAAGGTGTACTCAAAAAGGTAAAGTACCTAACTTCAAGAACCATCTTTTATAGTAGTTTCATGTCTAATTTACACCCCCTTCCTCCTGTCCATATATGGGGTTGTCTTGCATCCAATTTCATCATAGTTCCTTGGAACTCTCTAGATTAATCCATCAAGACTTTATGAATGTTTATTGGCCTAAACAATAGGATTTCTTCATCTTGTTACGGGATGTAAACATGTTTTTGTACATTCTTGCTTTTCTGGCAAGAACTACTGTCCAAAAGGTCGGAAGTTTAGTACTCCAATAAGAGTGTTTTGTATCCATCTAGGCCTTAGATGCCTAGATTCTATAGATTCTATAGATAATTCTCTCAACTGTAAAAAATATGATTTTAGTAATCAAGTTGTCGAAGTGTGGAACTCAATACCTGACTCCGCAGTGTCATCCCCTAACCCCCAACATTTTATCCTTAGAATATCCATGGCTGACCTCACCAGATTCCTAAGAGGTCAGTAAGGGGCATGCACAAGTGCACCAGCATGCCTTCCGTCCCTTGTCCCATTGTCTCTCCTATATTTCTCTATATTCTCTTTTCTATTCCTATATCTTCTATAATTTCATTGATATATTTTATTCCTATATCTTTTATTTATTTATTATTATTTATTTATTTATTTATTATTTGGATTTGTATGCCGCCCCTCTCCGAAAACTCGGGGCGGCTCACAACAAGTGAAAAGACAATCCAATACATTAATCCAATTAATTAAAATATTATAAATTTAAGAAAAACCCCTATACTAACATACACACACACACAAGCATACCATATATAAATTCAACGTGCCCAGGGGAAGATGTTTAGTTTCCCCATGCCTGACGGCAAAGGTGGGTTTTGAGGAGTTTACGGAAGGCAGGAAGAGTAGGGGCAGTCCTGATCTCCGGGGGGAGTTGGTTCCAGAGAGCCGGTGCCGCCACAGAGAAGGCTCTCCCCCTGGGGCCCGCCAACCGGCATTGTTTAGTTGACGGGACCCGGAGGAGGCCCACTCTGTGGGACCTAATCGGTCGCTGGGATTCGTGCGGCAGAAGGCGGTCTCGGAGATATTCTGGTCCAGTGCCATGAAGGGCTTTAAAGGTCATAACCAACACTTTGAATTGTGACCGGAAACTGATCGGCAGCCAATGCAGGCTGCGGAGTGATGGTGAAACATGGGCATACCTGGGTAAGCCCATGACTGCTCTCGCAGCTGCATTCTGCACGATCTGAAGTTTCCGAACACTTTTCAAAGGTAGCCCCATGTAGACAGCATTACAGTAGTCGAACCTCGAGGTGATGAGGGCATGAGTGACTGTGAGCAATGAGTCCTGGTCTTCTTTCATTGATTTATTTTACTATGAGTATATTCTATGACACCTTCATTATGTTTTGGATAGATAGATGATAGATAGATAGATAGATAGATAGATAGATAGATAGATAGATAGATAGATAGATAGATAGATAGATATCACCAAGGGTTCCCAAAAGACTAAGGCAGGATTCCCATCCAAATCCTAATAAGCAATTAACTGTCTCAACCCCATACATGGATCTAAACTCTGGCTAATGTGTCAAGATAAGGCACTTTGTATTAGTTCCAAAACTTATCAACAGTATTTACGCACAAAAGAATGTTTGGAAATGAGATAATAGTTTTCTAATACCTTTGGATTCAGGGAGGGCTTATTAGGGAGGGAGTGAAGCAACACTTCTTTAAGGGCTAGCAGCACCAGAATCAAATTTCCTTGACCATCCCAAAGAAGGCCAGAGTATTACAAGTATTTGACTATTCTGCTAAAGCTTGACTGACACCAAAAATCATGTTTCCATTTCTAAATTGAACAAACATAGAAAAAGAAAATCATGTGGCCTTGTCTGTTTTAGTCAGATCCTGAAACTTTCTATATGTCAGATACCTGAAGAAAGACATCACTCTGTTTCTGCAATATCATGGAATATGCCAAGAACTTCAAGGTTTCAAAAATGATAGCTTTTAGCAGAGTTAAGTATATTATAAATGAAACTTCAAGGACAGTTTTTTACCAGGAACATTGAGTATTCTCCAGAGAAATCTCCAAAATAACTTTTTGGAAACTCAAGTTTGATTCAGTTGCCAGAGATAATTTCCTACAAAGATCACTTGTTTTATTTTATTAAGAAGCGAGCAGAGTCTACTTTCATCACACAGGGCTTTATTAAACTGCTTCTTCTACACTTATAGCTCATAACAGAACAACAGGTTTGACTTTGAAAGTGACCTATATTGTGCTCTTTAATGTTCACATTTCAGCAGCTTGTGGGAAGCGAAAGCTGAATTATAAGCAAAAGCTCATCATAATAACCAGTGAAGCAAAAATAATCAGTGAATACACATATACACACAGTACCCAGGTATGTATTAGTTAATATTTTTTTACATATAGGAGTACATATATTTATTTCAATCTTTATTTGTTGCCATCAGTTTAGAATAGAATAGAATAGAATAGAATATTGGGCACACAAGGAATTTTCTTTGGTGCATATGCTCTCAATGTAGTGGAGAAAATATACATTTGTCAAGAATCATTTAAATATTGTCAGGGTTCAAATAAGCAAACTATATAAAAAGTTATATATATTTTTTGGTATATGCTTCCTGATAAATACTGTCTTTATTTCTTTCATTAATTTCCAGAATTTTACTGTGATTGGACAAATGGGAATGGAGTGGTTTGTCTGCTTGTTTTCAGAGACACTAATTCATTAGTTTTCAAATCCTAAATAAGAATATTTGAGGAACCAGGCATGTTCTGGATTCCTCAGAGAACAATTTTAAAAAGGTCTCTAGATAGCCTGATACACTGGCGCGTCTGTCTTCAATGCTTCAATATGGCCTTGCCTTGATTCTTAAAAACAAATCTCTGAAATTCCACCTCCTCAACCCTACTCAGCAGTTTCTCATAATCAGCTCTGATCTCACCTTCTTGTCTTATCTCACCTTCTTGTCAGCAGTTTCTCATAATCAGCTCTTATCTCACCTACTTTAATGGTGGTATCTCTCTGTTGAAGATGTGCACTTCCAAACTCAGAATCTTGTGGTAGGGAGCATATTCTCACATGATTGTTTTCTAGTTGATAGACCAGAATGATAAACAGTTTGCTTAATTTGACATACAAATAACTGCACTAGAGCACTACATCTTCTATGAAACTTCTCCTAGAGAGGAGTTTCAACATAGGCCTACCCAGGTTTGATGCAGTGGTGGGTTGCTCCCAGTTTAGCCAGATTCTAAGAACCGGTATCACTGGCAGTGTGAGGCTCTGCCCACCCAGCTGAAACGCTTCTGTGCAGTAGGGCCACACATGTGTGAACTGGTAGTAAAAGGTTTTATAATCCACTACTGGGTTGATGGAATGCATTTACAGGAATAATCTAGAAAAATACACCCATTGCTTCTGGAAAATATAAAATGTTCTTCTGTATTTACATTCCTTGTTCAATATGGCTTCACAGTGGGTATTTTCAGCCTACGTTACACTGCACAACTAGTTCTTCTTGTAGTTTTCTTTGTTCAATAAATCCTTTCTACTCTACTCTACTACATATAACACACTTATGCGTTCGCTGCCTTCAAATCTACAAATCCCCTGCACAATGTAGTTGTGGCAACACATCTTCTTCAATTTCATTTTGCTATGTCAATATCTCACACCAAAATTCATCTTTTCATCAAGATATCAAAATACTTTGATATAACTCAATTATTTGATAGACAACATTTTTTTTCTCACTTAATGCTCATGATCTTAAACCAAAGCAGATTTCACCACCAGATTTGAAATAGGGATCCCTCTCCCCGAGAAAGACACACACGGATTGACACATTTTTAAGATATTATTTTCTGCTACATCCTGCTAGGCAGGAGATAAGGGCTTCCTGCACCTTACTAAGAGGATCTGAAAACTATTTATTCAAACTCACATTTGGCGTTTCAACTGTAAGAAATTTGGCTGTACAGAAGAACGAAAACAGCTGAAAATGGCATATGTCTGTTAGCAGTAATTAAATCAAAATGCAAAGTTTCAGAGTTCTGTCTGCTCCTGTTAAATGTTCATGAGCTGTAAAACCTCTGATTAAATTTTAAGCAAGGGGAAATGTGCCAGCTTTCTGATACAGAGAGGCTAATGAAGTACATGGTATGCAATTATGAAAGTATGCCAGCTTTCTGATACAGAGACACTAATGAAGTACAGGGAGTGCAATTAGGAAAGTGTGCAGTATGACTACGCTACAAGAAAAACTGTTGGGCCTAATACCAAGGACACAGCAAGACTGCACAGCAAGCAGTTAGGCAGTGTTGACTGACTGCCTCTTACCAGCAAAAAGTGAATTATGTGGGATATGGCCAAGTTTATCTCCAGCCATAGAGAAGCTCTACAAGCCACAGCAGAAAGAGCTTAGATAAAAGACTGCTGCTTCTTTCCCAACCTTCTGGGACTTCAGATGAGCTTTTTATGGTTTGGTCCAATATTTTCTTACTACTTCCATGTGGCTAGGTTCCTTCCCTTTCTTTCCTTTGCTAGGAAAAGCAACTGTAGCAAGGGAAGAACCAAAGGGAAGGTGAGTGATGGATAGTTTGTCCTTTGCACCCTCCCATGGACCATTTCAAGCGAAAACTAGCCATCTCCATGAATAAATGCAGCATAGTAGCAAGGACATCATTGTAGGGCATCAGGACTTTAAGTCCGTGATGGCAAACCACAAGTGGCACATGGAGCCATATTGGTGGCATGCAAACTCTGGTAATTTGGGGGCCTTCTGGGCCCACTGGGAGCTGGGAAACAATCTGTTTTTAGCCTCTGGAGGGGGTGGGGAAGGCTTTTGCCCTCCCCGAGTTCCTAGAAAGGCTTTGAATCCTGGGGAGAGTGAAAAACAGGCATGCCATAGTTACCTGGAGGGGGGATCACATATGCATGTGCGGGGGGCACATGGACTTATGGGTGTGGGCACACTCGCTGCACTGCTCCTTTTGGCACACGAACCAAAAAGGTTCCCCATCACTGGCTTTAAGTGATCTTAGAGCTGAAATATGGAAGGACTATCATTATTCACAACAATTCCTTTCATTATTCAAAAACAGAGGCTTTAGATAAGAGACAGGACAAGATTATATCTTGAGCTGTTTTTATTTTTGTAAAAACAACTGTGCAAGAAAGGGTTTTTTTAGTACTTTCCTTCTATAATCATACCTTCTAGGAGGGAAAAAACAAATCCTTAACTTTTTTTTTTTTTTAAAGGAAAGTTGAAATTGCTATAGGTTAATTTAAGTCATGTACCTTAAATTTTGCAATCTATAAACCCCATAGAGACATGCCTTCCTTTTTGCAATCTGCCATCCCTGTGGCCAATTGCAACCTCATTGTCATCACTGCCAGCAATCTCAAAGCAAACATCTTCTCCCGCTGCTAATAGCTTTAGGGAAAAGGTAATTAAAGATGCCCTGAAATTATTGCAGTAAAAGGACTTTAATCAACAATCTTGATATAGCTGAGATTCTGGAGAGAAATGATTTTTCTGCATGAATTATTCCTGCATATGTGCATGTAACCCAGGCATATTTACTCACATATGTGCCTCACTACTTACCTCATGAAGCTTAAACGTTTCCCCTTTTGTTACAGTCAGGATATATCTATTTATTTATTTTTATTTAGTCCAATACATAATAATACCTGTACATAATGAAGGTTATAGTGGATATACTTGAAGTGAACTATATCAAGGAGAGAATAGAGGTGAAAATATAGGAATAAAATATATCAATGAGAGCATAGAAGAAAAGATATAGGGATAGAAGAGAAGATATATGAAATACAGGCGAGACAATAGGACAGGGGATGGGAAGCACACTAGTGTGCTTATGCATGGCCCTTACTGACCTCTTAGGAATCTGGAGAGGTCAACCGTGGATAGTCTAAGGGTAAAATGTTGGAGGTTAGGGGATGACACTACGGAGTCCGATAATGAGTTCCATGCTTCGACAACTCGATTACTAAAGTCGTATTTTTTACAGTCAAGTTTGGAGCAGTTAATATTAAGCTTGAATTTGTTGCATGCTCTTGTGTTGCTGTGCTTGAAGCTGAAGTAGTCGTTGACAGGCAGGACTTTGCAGCATATGATCTTGTGGGCAATAAGGTGTTTAAGGCATCGTAGAAGCTTTCTAGATCCAGGGTTGTAAGTCTAGTTTTGTAGGGTATTCTGTTTTGAGTAGAGGAGTGAAGGCTCTTCTGGTGAAGTATCTTAGAACATTTTCAAGGGTGCTAATGTCTGAGATGCGATATGGGTTCCAAACAGATGAGCTGTATTTGAGGATGGTCTGGCGAAGGTTTTGTAAGTTCTGGTAAGTAGTGTGAGATTGCCAGAACAGAATCTACATAGGATCAGGTCAACAACTCTTGAAGCCTACTTGGCTGTGTCTACATAAACACATGTACAGATGCAATTTTTGAGGTTTTATTGTTTTTTAATTGTTTTAACTGTTTTATAATTTTATAATTGTAAACCATCCAGAGTTACATGGCTGAGATAGGCACCCGTAGAAACTGAAAAAAATAAATTTATATTTATAAACCAATAAGGAATAAAGATTATAATGGTCATCAGAATTATGTTGATAAATTCTCGGTGTTGCAAAGGACTATTAGCAAATTGTCATTCACTCTAATTACTATATTTCTAATATTTCAGTCAGAATAAAGCTGGAAGGGATCTTGGAGGTCTTGTAGTCCAACCCTCTGCTCCTGTACCTTTTCAGATAGGAAGGTTTATTTATGAGGCATCTTTCTCCTAGGATAAATGATTCTAATAGTTCCAAGAATCAGGATGTACTGGCTGACTTCTGAAAAAGATCAAGCAAAATTGCTGTGCAAGCCTTCACAAATGTAGAAGAGTAGGAATAGCTTGTGAAGCAACATAAGGCTTATCTCATGCAGCTCCTGCATGGAATCTGTAATGGCTGATATTAATTTTGAAATACCTGTTTCAAACTTTTTGGAGAGCGAGTGACAGAGAGAGACAAAGACAGAGATGGTGACTGTGTTTTAAGTCACTTTTTTACTCCTGGCAACTGCCTGGACAAGTCCCTGCAACTTTCTTGGCAAGATTTTGGAAGCAGTTTTTTCATTGCCTCCTTCCCACGACTGAGGGAAACTTATTTGCCCAAGAGCACTTCATTCCACTCCATGCCTAAGGTGGAACTAGAACTCAAACTGTTTCAACTCCTACCCTCAAAACGTCGCTACAGAGCACTGCACACCAAGACAACTAGACACAACACTGTCAGACTTTCTACTAAATCTGCACTTCTATTCTACTAGTTTTTCTCATCATTCCTATCACCCATTTCCTCCCATGTTGACTGTATGACTGTAACTTGTTGCTTTTATCATAAGATTTTTATTAATATTGCTTTTTCATTGCTTATTTGACCCCTATGACAATCATTAAGTGTTGTACCACATGATTCTTGACAAATGTATATTTTATTTTATGTACGCTGAGAGCATATGCAGCAAGACAAATTCCTTGTGTGTCCAATCACACTTGGCCAATAAAATTCTATTCTATTCTATTCTATAACATCCTGACTTATGTAGAGTTTATACCAAAGATTATTTTGTGACTAGTACAATGGACAAGAGGAATAGTGCAGAAGCTATAGGATAACATCTAAGGATATTTGAGAAAAATCATTGAAATTATGCAAAGCTCCTAAAGTATTTTGATTCATTAAAACTTGGACCAAATCACAAGTAACATGACAAATTAAATGACTCTCTTTGAAAGAACAAACCAAATCCAACAGGTGTGTATCACATGATAACCAACATTTTGAAGATTATATGTTTTACCCGTGTTTCTTATGTATATGGAGATGGCTGGAAGGACTTGGTGGCATGGTAGGCTCTCTGACAGCATGCAAAAGAAGCCAGTTAGCATCATCTTATTAAATGGTATCACAAGTTCTTTGGAGTAAAGGAAGTTGCTGTTTCATTCACTGTCTCACCTCTCAGCTTCTTTCATCTAGTTACAAGCTGAAATTTTGCTGTCTCTTGTGTTAATGGAATGTTCCTATCATGGAATTTAAGGGTTTCAAGGATTTGATTGAGAGAAACAGGGCAAAAAAGTATTTCCCCCATTTTGTCATTCAAATTACTGATTCAACATATAGAAGTAATCATTTCATTTCCAGCTACAATTTGCTTGCAAAGTTTAGTGCAGCCTAATTGCTCTATTTACTCATGCAAACAATTTCCATCCAGAAGAAAACGTTTCAAAAGTACAAATGAGTCTGTCCCATCCCCCGAATTTCCACCTTTAGCTATAGTCAGATTTGATCTAAACTTAGCATAGATTTGCACAGTTATAATTCTATCCACATATCAAGAACTAAGAAAGGGTTTATAATAGAATAGAATAGAATATAATAGAATATAATAGGGTAGGGTAGAATAGAATAGAATAGAATAGAATAGAATAGAATAGCATAGCATAGCATAGAACAGAACAGAACAGAACAGAATAGAATAGAATAGAGTAGAATTTTTTATTGGACATGTGTGATTGGACACATAAGGAATTTGTCTTTGGTGCATATGCTCTCAGTGTACATAAAAGAAAAGATAATATTTGTCAAGATCATGATGTACAGCACTGTCATAGGGTACAACTAAGCAATCAGGAAACAATCAATATTAATATAAATTGTAAGGATACAAGCAACAAGTTACAATCATACAGTCATTTATGGGAGAAGATGGGTGATAGCAACAATGAGAGGATCATTTATTTTATTAGAGTTGGAAGGGACCTTGGAGGTCATCTGATCCAATCCCCTGCTCAGGCAGGAGCCCCTGTACCAGTGATAGGGAACATTTTTGCGTTGAACTTGAATGGGCTCTGTTGCACATCCAGGGTTCTGGGCCCAGTTCCAGAATCAGTTTACAGGGCATTACAATAGGCCACGTTATAATAGATTATAATAGATAATTTAATCTCAGAAGGAATGATGTTCCAAAGGGTAGGCACCATGGCAGAAAAGGCTCTCCCTCTGAGCCCTACCAGCTGTCATTTCTTAGCCAGTGGCATCTGTGGGGAGCTTCTCCTGCTAGACCAAGTGGAAGAAATAGGAAAAAAATGAGAAGTGGTCTGATCCCCAGCCATTAGCATCTTGAATTATATCCAGAAAAAAAACACTGGAAGCCAATGCAGTCTGCTGAAAAGTAATGCCACATGAGCCAAATAACTAACACCATAAATGCCACCATATTCTACATAAATTCAAACTTACAAATGCTCTTCAGTGAGAGAATGTTGCAATATCTAATCTGAGGTCATGAAGAAATGGGAACAATTCACACAACCCAAACTTTGCAAAGTCCCTCCTAGCCGCAGCAATCACTTGCTCCTCAAGTGGAAGCAATGTGTCCAGGAGGGCTCTAGGTTTGTTTGAGGTGAGGTCTCCCCCTTCTAAAACCAAAATTAGAGGAATTACGAAAACCAAGAAGTCCAAAATCTCAGAGTTTCTGTGTCTTGTTTGGATTGAGCCAAAGCTTATTGTACCTCATCCAGATGACTGCAGAGTCCAGTGTGGATATTGAACTTCCACAGCATCACTTGATGACATAAAGTCCCTCTGAGTCTCAGCCACAAAAAAGGCAAAATGTTGGTTTTATTTTTTTATTTTTTTATTTATTACTTAGATTTGTATGCCGCCCCTCTCCGAAGACTCGGGGCGGCTCACAACATGTAGAAACAAATCATAAGCAATCAGACAAATTTAAAATATTTAAATATTTAAAAAACCCCATATGCTAACAGACACACACACAGACATACCATGCATAAATTAAACGTGCCCGGGGGGAGATGTTTCAGTTCCCCCATGCCTGACGGCAAAGGTGGGTTTTAAGGAGTTTACGGAAGGCAGGAAGAGTAGGGGCAGTTCTAATCTCCGGGGGGAGTTGGTTCCAGAGGGCCGGTGCCGCCACAGAGAAGGCTCTTCCCCTGGGGCCCGCCAACCGACATTGTTTAGTTGACGGGACCCGGAGAAGGCCAACTCTGTGGGACCTAATCGGTCGCTGAGATTCGTGCGGCAGGAGGCGGTCTCGGAGATATTCTGGTCCGATGCCATGAAGGGCTTTAAAGGTCATAACCAACACTTTGAATTGTGACCGGAAATTGATCGGCAGCCAATGCAGACTGCGGAGTGATGGTGAAACATGGGCATACCTAGGTAGGCCCATGACTGCTCTCGCAGCTGCATTTTGCACGATCTGAAGTTTCCGAACACTTTTCAAAGGTAGCCCCATGTAGAGAGCATTACAGTAGTCGAACCTCGAGGTGATGAGGGCATGAGTGACTGTGAGCAATGAGTCCCGGTCCAGATAGGGCCGCAACTGGTGCACCAGGCGAACCTGGGCAAACGCCCCCCTCGCCACAGCTGAAAGATGTTGTTCTAATGTGAGCTGTGGATCGAGGAGGACGCCCAAGTTGCGGACCCTCTCTGAGGGGGTCAATAATTCTCCCCCCAGGGTAATGGACGGACAGATGGAGTTGTCCTTGGGAGGCAAAACCCACAGCCACTCCGTCTTATCCGGGTTGAGCTTGGTTGGCGGGCCCCAGAGGAAGAGCCTTCTCTGTGGCGGCCCCGACTCTCTGGAACCAACTCCCCCCAGAGATTAGAACTGCCTCTACTCTCCTTGCCTTTTGTAAGCTCCTTAAAACCCACCTTTGTCATCAGGCATGGGGGAACTGAGACATCTCCCGCGGGCATATACAATTTATGCATGGTATGTTCGTATGTATGTTTGCTTAGTAAATGGGTTTTTTTAAATATTTTAAATCATAATTTAGATTTGTCATGAACTGTTTTGTTTTGTTGTGAGCCGCCCCGAGTCTGCGGAGAGGGGCGGCATACAAATCTAAATAATAAATAAATAAAATGGCCACCAGGCAAGGTGGGGGAATAAGGCATGTAGCCTCAAGAGCCAGGCTAATACCAATGCCTCTGCCTGCTCTACCTCTGTCACAACTAATTCACATCCATATCGGCATCTCCTGTTCAATGGAGCACCCACTTGCAGATCTTCTAGGCTTCTGACATTAGTCACATCTCCTTCAGTCCCAACAAAGATCCAGCAGTCTTCCTTTACCAAAAATGACAGTAAACCACCCATAATGTGTCTAATGCCACTGGCCTTCTTTCTGCTGCCAGATTGATCAATACTAATCAATGTGAAAACTGCACAACAGGTTTTTTTTTTCACTTGGCGGTCCCACCATCCAGCTGCCACCATCAGCCCCAGGCAAACAATCCTCCATCTGGCAGCATGGAACAACAGGTAAGATATTAATAGGAAATTACCTCTTACTCTGATTCAGTCATATAAACTGGCAAGTTGCCTAGATCTAAAAGGTTCGGTCCTCTTTTCTTCCCATCCATCATCTTCAACCGCACAGAAGGTCCTCTGCCATGAATAGATTAAGTCCTCTGCTGGTCCTCTTACTCTTTAGCATTCTTTTCCTGGATCATGCTTCAAGTGCTTGATAGGCTTACAAACTAATGAGCTTTAAGCAGTGCAAAAACCACTTAATCCATTTTATGATGACTGGCCACACTTTATCTGGATTAAAACCAAGAATCCATCTAGAGCTTTCTAAGTCTATGTTAGCCATTTTAGCTGCCAACCATCATTTCCATTTCTAAACACCTTCCTGAATCCATATGGGTATTTTCTTTGTCAAGACTTCTTTACTATTCCTTATCTACAAGTCTTCCTGTAGTATGTCAATTATTTTGAATTGCTGATGAAATTAATAGCAGGTACCCATGGATGCCATTGTTACTGTGCCAGGCTCTCTCTGTGGCCTGCTGATCTGATCTACTATACTTCTGCTGATTGAACATTGCTGGTGAGAAATTACCAAATTCTACCATGGATGAGGATTTGTTCCCCAAAGGATCTATACTTACTACTGATTCTCCTGGGACCCAAAAAATCCATAAGGCAAGTCGATGCAGCTAGGAAGAAATCAACATTGCCAATGTACTTTGCACCAGTCTGCCTTCCTTCTCCACCTCACCCCCATGCAAATGAAACTACCAGTGACCAGTATCAGAGTTAGTTAGGGAACTATACTAATATGTTTGTGATCCACAAAACCCAGTGATCCAGAGACAGAAACCACATCAACAAGCCCACATTACTGATCAATCTTCGATGTCATGCAAATCCAAGTGCTCAAAAGAAGAAGAAAAAGCCCTAGAAAAGAATATTTAATTAATTTGTTTTTTAAGCTGAAGTAGAATTTCATCAGTATTGTTACACCATAGTTTATATCTGGGTTATTTGCTGGAATATTTGGAAGCTGCACTGTTCTTTTTCCATGCTTGCTATCTCCCTGCCTGAAAAGAAAAGCAGGGGAGTATTTCATTTTTTGAACCTGTTCAGGTAAAACTTTGCTTTATTAATATTTCTAAGGATTATATCACACCAGCTCCGATCATTCTAGTTCTTCCTTAAAATAAAGCAGCCTTAGGTCCTTTCATGCTTTATTATTGTCCCAATGTGACTCAAGTTAAATTATTTTTCCCGTGAATTTGTAATTGGTGATTAGAAATAAATCATAACCCTCTACATATTTTGAAAAGCTGAATTGATTGAGGTCATAGTTGGTTTGCAAAGACCTACAAAGCAGACCTTGAGGGGTGTTGAACTGATAGAATAAGCATGGATCCAGCAGAATCCATTCTATAAGCCTTATTGTTCCATTCAAGGATAAAGCTGGTTTTATACAAACTGTAGAATGAGTTTTGTCATATATAAGAATTAGCAAACTACCATTTTTATTAAGTATATTGTATGCCTGACTACTAAATTAGCAAAATATGGGGTTTAATAGCTGATTGTATCATCACATTATTCATCTTGGCAAACAATTGTATTTTCCATGTAAAACTCTTCTGTTAGTTATTATGATGCTTTCCTTTGCCAAGAGAGTGATCTCTATTTTTCATTTATAATGGGTACCTGTCTCAATTGTAGTGGTGGTATTTTTGCTAACAACTTGACAATGGATTTGCATAACTTCTTTGCATTGTGGTGGCTTGGAGTAATGAATAAGCCCCTTACTGCTTTACAGGAGAAGAGCTAGTCTAATCTTACAGGATAAGATTTGTCAAATATTCCTGTACATTGCTTTTCTCACTTGTTTCAATTACAGAGAATGTGATGACATTTCTGCTCTGCAGGCTCTGAGGCTTTTTAACACTGCTGTTCTGTTCGGGTCGTATGTGACCCAAAACTAAGTTATTATTATTATTATTATTTATTGGATTTGTATGCCGCCCCTCTCCGTAGACTCGGTTTGAGACCCTGCATATCTGAAACTTGAAATTACATGAATTCGCGTCATTTGTGGGGTTCTTTCTATGAGTATTTTTTTTGGGGGGGGAGTGCTTAGTTTTTGCCGGGCAAAAGAACTTGTACTGTTCCTGGGTCTATTTGACCTGGACTAAAAAAGGTTGATTTTAGTTACTTAAAAAAATTTTTTTTTGAAAACTTTTAGCATTGGTTTACTAATTTTAACAGTAGTGATCACAACCAAATGAAAAATGAAATGAAAAAAAATTTAATGTTTATTTATTTATTTTGCTCAGAAAAGCCCCTCCCCCCGTGTACAATTTTGTTCATTTTTATCTAGATTAGGCTGCCAGTTCCAACTTTTTTGAATACCTTTCACATTGCATTACTAGTTTGAACAGTCCTGATCATAAATAAATTAAAAATGAAATGAAAAAAATAATGCTTAGTTGTTTAGTTTGCTCAGAAAAGGGACCCCCCCCCCGCTGTGTGCACTTATTTTCATTTTTATATAGATTAGGCTGCCAATTTCAAATTTTTTGAAAACTTTTTGCATTGGTTTACTAATTTGGTTCCTGATCACTAATTTGGTTCCTGATCACAACCAAATGAAAAATGAAATGAAAAAAATGTTTAGTTGTTCATTTTGCTCAGAAAAGGCCCCCCCCCCCAGCTGTGTGCAATTATGTTTACTTTATATATATAGACCAGGCTGCAAGTTCAAAATTACTTCCTTGTTTTTAGTACAATGGATTTCTTGCATAAAATTAGTTGTCTGGGTATCATTTACTTACTTTTCTGTGTACTTCATCTAGAGGTGGGCTGCAGCCGGGACAAACAGGTATGCAGTACCAGTAGCAAAACTAGGCTTATATTTGAGTATAAGCAGAGCAAAAATTCATTTGGTTGTGATCAGGAGTATTCAAATTAATATACCAATGCAAAACGTTTTCCATAAAGTAGGAACTTGCAGCCTAATCTATATATAAATGAACATTATTCCACACAGCCGGGGGAGTGGCTTTTCTGAGCAAAATAAATGACTAAACATTATTTTTTCATTTCATTTTTCATTTGGTTGTGATCAGGAAAGTTCAAATTAGCAAACCAATGCAAAATGTTTTCAAAAAAGTTGGAACTGTCAGCCTAATCTAGATAAAAATGAACAAAATTGCACACAGATGGGGGGGAGGGGCTTTTCTGAGCAAAATAAATAAATAAACATTTATTTGCGATCAGGACTGTTCAAATTAGTATACCAGCAAAAAAGTATTCAAAAAACACTTCCAGTAACTAAAACCAAGCTTTTTTTGGTCTGGATCAAATAGATCCGGGAATAGTACAAGTGTAACCTTTCCACGAACAGAACAACAGTGTTAAAAAAGGGAAGCCAAGATAGTCTATGATCTAATGGCCTTCAACATTTTGTGATTACAGAATGAAACTTATTGTATTGACACATCTTCTGAACACATTTGAAACCAGTTTCTAAAGTAATAACCACAACACCGGATAAAAATGTCAATTTTGAAGATTTGAAGTAAAACAAAACTTTTTAAAATCTTTCCACTGTACTTTGCAGTTTTCTGAGACTGAATTTTGTAGGGAAAGAAAATAATATGTATATAGTTTCTTTCACCCTGGAAATTTTCAGGGTAGATTGGAGTTCATCTGTTTGGAATGATATCCAATATATTTTTAATATATTAAAAAAACAGAAATAACACAACTGTACAATAACTTGAAACCACTGGATCTTCATGAAATTACTGGGATATTTTAATTCAGTAATATTCAAGAATTAAATATGTTCACAAATAAAAAAACTATAAGTAGAAGAGAACTTTGATAGCTACAGTCAATGTTTGTTAAAGTACAACCAGGAAATACATTTATAGAAATATAGCAATTATGCCATACAGTAATACTTAATTAATACTTAAATAAGGTGGACTAGCAATGCCATAGCTAAGCAATGTGATTGTAAAGCAAAAAATAATAATAATCAGGAAATCACCAGGTGAGATGATGGAATCTCACCAATATGGAATGAGGTATCATCAATATGATGTAATACTTAACTTTATATCTATCTCCAGGTGACCTCACTAGTATGGTACTTTTTTTCTTTTTGGGGCATGGAAGCTGTGATAGTCTGGATGGCGGATACCAGGCTTCAGCTGAACCTTGGTAAGAAAGAGTGGCTATGAGGAAGACTCAAGATCTGTTGGTTTATTATCTTTAGTTATGAATGGGCAAATACTACCCCAGGTCTCACATGCAGTCTGAGGGTTCTCCTAAACCCATGATTCCTGCTTAAAGAGCAAGTGCCAGTTGTGGCAAAGAAAACCTTTATGTAACTTCATGGTGTGCATCAGTTGTGCCCTTTGCTGAATCATGAGTTATTCATGCCCGGTCATTTCTCAGCTAAATTACTGTGATGCATTATACATGGGGCTACCCTTGAAGAATGTTCAGAAGATACAATTGGTACAAAACACAGCAGTTCTGAAGGCCCCTGAGATAGCACATGTAACACCGCTGTTCAACTTGTCAGGTTCATGTCCAATTCAAGGAGTTATTTATCACCTTTAAAACCCTTTATGGTATGGGTCTAGGTTATCTAAAGAGCCATCTCACCCCAATGGGGTTGTCCATCCCACTCATTCAAGGGACAGAAGCTTCCTTTGGACCCCATCTCCCAAAGAATTTTGGCTGGTGAGATCCAGAAAAAGAGACTTTTCTGGTATGAGCCTCAACTTTTGGAATATTCTCCCATTGAGGGAGAGCTTAGTCCCCACCCTCTGTCCTTCAGGGAGAATCTTAAAATCTGGCTCTGGCTCGTAGCCTGGGGCCCTAATAGGATTGTTTTATGCTGGGAGTGACCGACAGGTTGGGGAGAAGATACCCATCTCTGTTTTTAATCTTTATTACATCTTATTTTAATCATCATATGTTCATCATTTTGTAAGTCACCCAGAGTCACTGCAAACATAGAACTGTGGCATGTACACTGAACAAATATATAAATAAAACAGCATTACTACTAACTACAAAAAAATAAGATACTCTTTGACACATAACCAGTTTGTGCATATTCCAAACTATGTTTTAAATATTGAGGTTTTAGAACCTAAAGACATGTGCATTTTAAAAGAGCAAAAACTGACCTGTTTCATTCTCAGTTCACGTTTGTTATTAATGAATCAACTTAATCTGCTACATTGCCAACTATCAGAATCTCTCAACAATTTGCAATAAAAATAAAATAAAATTGAGACAGTAAAAAACACTGTTAAAATAGCAATGAAAGCAATAATAAAATACTTAAAATGCAGAGTTAAAATCAGCGGTTAAAAGCTTCCCAAAATGATGTGCTCTAATTACATTTTTAAACCTGGTAAAAATATTAAACCTTTCTGCTCTGCCATGAATAGTTTCTAAAAAATGCAAGCAACCCAACTTTATATCCAAGTCAAGTTTATGGCAACTATAGAACATAGATTATCTTTAGAAGATTCATATAGAAGGAAGCCATCTATGAAACAGCCGGGACCTAAGGCTCCTGAATATTGAATAGTCTTCACTTATTACCAAAATTTGGACAAAAACTTTGAATGGTTGTTGAGTGAAGTGGTCATTAAGTGAGATCTCACATAGCTGTTCATTAACCAAACTCATTGTTCATTAGGCAGATGGAGTCCCAAGTAAAGAGTGCAGGGTGATTCAAGGATAGGGGATGCCTGGGAAATGCTAGCATGGGCCATATGTAGGTTTGGAAGGTGATACAATGTGGTAAAAACAACCCATGGAAACTTCATCAACTACCCAGCCCACCAATGCATACAAAGTACCCAACTTACCTTCACTGTTTTTCTCCAGCTGCTAACAGCCACACCCAGTCTCCACAAACTATGCTTTCTTACAAGGTCACCTATAGTGTTGGGCGAACCGAACTCACACAATTCGGGTCCGTACAGACTTTGCAGTGTTCAGCATGCTGAACATGAACCCGGTCGTGTTCGGAGGGGACCACCTCGGCGGCGGCTTTAATGCACCGAGAAACTTGTCACTGTCTTACTTTCCCAATGGAGAAACACTCCCCACACACACACCATGCACCCATCCTCCTTACGATGTCAAAGGAGAGGGGGGCGATGGCAGGCAGAGGGGAATCCCAGCCTCCGCACCGAAAGCCAGGAAGTGATGACTCCATGATGTCAAAGCCCCACCCCTGGAATCCCATCATGAAGAGGCTGGAGGAGTGGAGACAGGGGATTCCCCTCTGCCTGCCACTGCCCCCCGCCCCTTTGACGTCGGAAGGAGGATGGGCGTGCATGGTGTGTGTGGGGAGCGTTTCTCCGTTGGGAAAGGAAGATGATGGCAAGTTTCTCGGCACGTTAAAGCTGCCACTGAGGTGGTCCCTGGAGAAACTTGAAGATGGGAGGGCAGGGCCAGAAGGGTTCAGCGGGTTCGGGTTCCACTAACTTGCCCAAACCAGCCGCCAAGTTCACACAAACCCGCCAAACCCACATTTCGTTGGGTTCGCCCAACACTAGTCACCTAGTATTATTCTCCAAGTGAGCTCCATTCTCTTGAATACCTCCTTATCCAAATATCTCCATTTTGAGGTTAAAAGCTTCCTCCCAAAAATCCAGCAGGATTTTCAACTCCAAAGAAATTCCCTGTTGACTTTGTGGGGAAACTGGCAGTGAACATTGCAAATGGCCCTCAAGTGATTGGGAGGCACTTGGTAACTGATTATAAGTGGGAATAGATTACCAAACACCCATATCAGAATCACATGACCATGGGGTCATTGCAATAGATGTAACTTCAGTCATGATGGATAAATCCCTTCATTCAGTATCACAGTAACTTCAAGCGGTTACTGAAAAAATGTGTAATGTCCTGCTCACTGACATGCAAACATGTAAGTGGCTTATTTGTTTTATTAATATTCCCTAGCAATTCCCTTCACCAAAAACCCAGAACTGTCCTAATTGAATTCAGTTAAAAGCAAACCAATATTAGCAATAGCAATAGCATTTAGACTTATATACCACTTCATAGTGCTTTTACAGCCCTCTTTAAGTGGTTTACAGAATCAGCATATTACCCCCTCATTTCACCCACCTTGGAAGGATGGCAGGCTGAGTCAACCTTGAGCCGATGGTGAGATTTGAACTGCTGAACTACAGCTAGCAGTTAACTGAAGTAGCCTGCAGTGCTGCACCCTAACCACTGTGCCACCCCGGCTCTATTAGGCCACCACTAGAGCAATGATCAATGAGTCCACAAGGCACATGAAAACTTTCAAAACAAGATATATTGAACGAGACAAATTAAATTCACAATAGGGTTCATGATGCAAGAATCCAGAGTCCACAAGGGACAGTGTCAGTCCAAAACAAGGCAGGAATTACAATGACCAAGAAATGAACACATGGTTCCCCACATTGTCTCCACCTCTCTGCTATGCTAAATAGCCAATTTCTGGTACAGCCCATCGAGAGGCATAAGGCTACATAGTAGCTACTATTAAATTAAGGGGTGTATTAGCTTCATGATTTATACATGTTAAGACAAAGACCTGGATAAGAAGTTTGATTAATGCACAGGAGAAACTTTTGGAAGGCTCCAGTGCAAGCCCTTAATCTACCCATATTCTTTGAATAAATACTTATTGCAAGCTCAACTAAAAAGCTATTAGGCATGAATTCTCAACAGCATCAAATGTAACATAGCACTAACAAGATAAGTGAACGCAAGCCTGGGTCTGAAGAATTAATAAGTAGCACTGGGAACCATTGCAAATAACAGTTATGCTTTAAAAAAAAAACCTACAACATTTCTTCAACTTCATTGTTTAATCTAAAGGATCCTGTTCCCCAGCTGGAAACTCTGAATACAATAGGACCCCTACTTGTGAGGATTAGATGAGGAAGGCACTTTTCTGAATCAGTTCTCTTCCTTCTTCAGTAGATTGGTCATTAGTGGTTGGGGAGCTCAATCCCTAGGACTTTATGTTATAGTTGCTATGAGGCTGAATGCTATTGCTGCTTCTACATCAAATTTCTGGTTAATGTCATCCACCAGCACAGATTTAAGAATCATTAGCACTGAACATATTCAATTTTATATCTTGACTTTAAGCTGTACTGGAGAGGTAATTCGGGGTCCTCTTGCTGCAAACTGGTAGGATCTAGCTGGAGATGAACAGGCTTAATTTCAATCCAATGACAGTCTTTGTACAGAGAAACTTCTAGCTTTAATTCTGGATAATATTGTGCTTTCCCAGGGAGAATTAGGGTTCATTTTCCTTTCCTCTATTTTTCCTTTTCTTTAATGCTTTTCAGATGCTATTTCCCATTCTTTTCTTGCATTTTGAATAATGTTGCATAGTCTGAAAGGGAATAGCATGATATGAGTGAATAGATGGATTGAAAAATATCCCAATTCCTGAAAAAGTAATCACTAAAGAAAAAATGGCATCTAATAGGAATATGATTTTATTTGGTCTATTGTTTTATTAAAAGTACTGGAGTATCCCCCATTATTTTCAACGATATGCTAACAAGGTGAAATTTTAGGAAGTTGTGCAAAAGTCTTTATAAATTTGTATAGACTTCTAATATACTTTATTTTTTAATGAGAAGGAAATGTAATGTTATATAAGAAATAGGGTTTTTTTAGACTAGTCTGAGACAAAATAAACAGTGAAAAAAACCATAATAATTGCAATATTCAGGCAAAGATATGAGACTGTTTCATCAGATTACCTGTATACGCGCTAAAATAATCAGATGAGTCCTGATCTGGTAAAGTAGGCTCAATTACTGGTAGTCCTCATCTTCCAACAATTCATTTAGTGACCATTTGAAGTTGTTGTTATTATTATTATTATTATTATTATTGTTGTTGTTGTTGTTGTTATTATTATTATTTATTAAATTTGTATGCCTCCCCTCTCCGTAGACTTGCAACAGCACTGAAAAAGTGACCTGATCATTATTAAAGTTTGTTGCAAAATCAAAACCAGTGGCACACACCCAGACGACTGATTCAGATGGATTCATAAACTTCTTTATAAACATAATAACATACTGTATATATTTACAATACCATTAGCAGAGTTCTTCTTCAATCAGATAGCAGAGAACAGTTAAGTTTCATTTTAGCACAGTTCAGAGTGGAAGAGTACAGAGTAGAGAGTGAGCCACACCAAGCCTAAAGCTTAAGTTTAGATTCTCTGCACAGACTCAGATGTGTTTAGCTCCCATTGGCTGACTTAAATGCTATGCCTATTCATTGGCTGACCTTGTTATCACTGACTCTCCCAGTCATGAATATTCTAACAATCATTATTCACACTTATGACAGTTGCAGCATCCCCATGGTCACATGATCAAAATTCAAATGCTTGGCAACTGGTTCATATGTCCTGGGGTTATGTGTTACCTTTTGCCACCTTCAGTCAAACCAAAGTCAATGGGGAAACTAGATTTACTTAATAACTATCTTAACATCTTAACAACTGCAGTCATTCTCTTAAAACTGTGACAAGAAAGATCATAACATGGGGCAAAACTCACTTAAAAATTTGTGTCACTTAGCAACAGAAATTTTGGGATCAATTATGATCATAAGTTGAGTACTACTCATATTTCTAGATATGGGTGGTGAACTCGATTTTCTATTCCATTGCATTAAAAATTACCAACTTTAAATCAAACCAATCTAGGACTTTTTACGATTCTAAGAGGTCTTTGGAAAAAATGCTAATTTGTATATCTTCATTTTCTTCTTCCTGCAACCTATGTCATTGTGGTTTTATTCTGTTGCCAGTTTTTGTCTTGAAATCAATGACAGAGAATTAATTACTGAGGGAAAATCTAATATGACTTCTAACATGTTATTTTGACCGATTAGTTTTACTGACTTGAATAAAATACATATATATTTATCGATCCATTTAATTATTTCAAGTGCTGAATAATGACCCTCTCTCTATGTGGGTTTAGGATATTTTCCCCATTATCCACTGAAGATCAAAAGGCCTTGAACTCACAAGTGTTCAATTTGTCGTGAATTGTTATTGTTTAAAATGTTAAGATATTCTTAGAAATGCAGTTCCCCCCCTCCCCCTGACTCTCTGGTGTGATTATAGCACATTCTATCGCTTCAAAATTCTTCCTTTAAATATGTGGGTGATGCTTTAGTTATCCTTGATTTGTAGTCTATAGTAACAGAGGAAAACCATTTCCTCTTCTGCAGTCATATAGCAGAACTAAAAGCAGAGATACCATATGGCAACTCTGTATTCATTTGCTTCCGTCTTTTCCATCATCAGGTGTAAGACATTGAACAAAAAATATGTCATTGTAATATGTGACTTTGCTAGATAACTAAGCCTAAGCTGATCATCTGTGTGCAAACTGACTGTGTGACAAGTGCTGAAAGCAGTGGAAAAGCCATTGTCAGGTAGTAAACCATCTGCTACCGTTCAGTGAGGAGACTAAAACTGAAAGATTTTCCTTATTTGTGACTACCTAGCTTGCACCTAGCAAAGTAGAACAGAGAGTTTAACTTATAAAACTGCTATTAATTAATTTTTGTTTGTGTTGTGGTTAGCTCTGGCCCTGCTCTTGCCCCAAGGACTGTGGATGTGGGGGAGACCTCCACATGCTGCAGGCCTGTTTTGCTCCCGGTGGAATCTGCTGATGAAGGCTCCTCTGACCAAGAAGACATGAGTGACAGGGAGGAGGAGAGTGTGGCAGACAGCTCAGAAGGAGATCAATTATCTAGCTCCTCCTTGGATTCAGAACAAGAGTTAATGATACAGCCACGCATGCGGAGAGCAATGCATAGGCAACAACAACTGAGAGATTATTATCAAAGAAAATGAGGCCACCTGTGGTTGGGTGGGGCTGTGGTAATTAGTGAGGCTGCTATAAATAGCAGCCTGTGGGTTTGGCCATTGTGGAGGATTATCTGATTGTTGTGTTTCGTGACTGCTTTACTGACTTCGACTTTTTGTGTGCTGATTTTTTCCCGCTTTGAAACTAAACCAGAGCAAAGTGTGTTTGACTTTGTGAAAGAAGAAGGACTGTGAATTGCCTCACAGCTGCAAGCTAAGTATCACAGAACTGATAAGGACTTGTACAAATTACCAGTTTGTTTGGAGATCAGTGCTCTTTGCTATACCAAAAGAGGGCTTAGTTTAAGTGAATTTTCAGTATAAAGAACATTGTTTTGAATTTTCAAACGTCTGAAATTTGTACCTGTGAATTTTTGGGAGGATTCTACCAGAGAGCCCGACAGAACAGTTTGTTTGTTTGTTTGTTTGCTTGTTTGTTTGTTTGTTTGTTTGTTTGTTTGTTTGTTTGTCTGTCTGTTTGTTTGGATTTCTAGGTCGCCCTTCTCCTGTGGCCTCAGGGCGGCTTACAACTGCAATTGCAATGCAAATGCACACATAGTATTACTTTTGCTTCCCAAATGGTCACTTAGATAACTTTATTTTCTTGACACGCTTTTGTTGTTGCAATTTTCTGGAGCCTACTATCTGGTTCTTCTAGTCCTCAAACATCTCCAGCACTATCTTGCCACAGCTGGGAGCTCAAACAGCATCTCACATCTTGATTATAATCCAATTTCTAAATTGATGACCAGGTCAATATTTTGCAGGATGGATTCCACCTTGCTCAGACAGGTTATGGCTCAAAAATTCACCCACTAGGGCTCTGAATTTAAACTGGAAATGTTGTTCTGAAATATAATGTCCCCCTACTCAAGGGTCTCAGTGGAATAAATAAATTAAAATAAACAGTATCAAATATACAGGGATGGGGCCAAAATTATATTATTATTTTCATTAGTCATACCAACTTCACTGGAATTGATGTGTAACGCCCTGCTGCAGCAGCATTTTTCTAACCCAGAGTAAAGTCATATAATAATTCACTGGTTTCCCCCCATACATATATAGAAACTTCATATATTATCTTCAGTTTATCACACCATAGCTAATATATTACAATAGTATGATTGCCTTTGTCGCCCTAGATTGTGAATTTTTTAGGTAGACTACAATGGGTAGTTGGTTAACTATTTCCATTTTCTTGAAAATCATGCCTTCCTTCTGCAAAAACTTCATTCTCTTTTAACTCTGTTTTCCTGAAAATAAGACTGGGTCTTATATTAATTTTTGCTCCAAAAGACGCATTATGGCTTATTTTCCAGTTAGATCTTATTTGGGGGCAAACACTGTACTACAACATGTCCGTCTGACTGAAGATACTAGCTAACACTTATTTCGGGTGGGAAAGGCTTACATTACGAGTCTCCTGCTAGGGCTTATTTTCTGGTTGGATCTTATTTTCTGGTAAATAGCAGAGGGGTGTCTCCCTGAGGCTGGGATGCCTACACTCCTGACCCAGGAACAGGAATAACCAGCATTCAAGACTGATCACTCATGCATGCACGATAGTGTGCACTCATGCTCTTTTGGCACCCAAGGTAAAAAAGGTTCGCCATCACTGACCTAGTAGCTTCATGTACTGCAGATATTGAATAGGAATGGAGAAAGAACAAAACCACTATAAGCAAGGTTTAGAGCTAGATCTCTCTTTTCTAACAAAAGCAACTGAAACTGACATCAGAAGAATGAGAATCACTTCAAAACTGACTTCTTCTTCAAGGCATGTGGTGCAACAAGCTAGAACCTCATTTCTAAGTGGTGCAGAAAGCACGTACCCCTCTGTTAAAAGAATGAAATAGTTTGGAAAATAACTTTTAAAGAGGCAGAATATTATATTTTCCAAAGAGTGAAATGGAGAAACATCTTTTTTAGAGGCAGAAAGCAACCCCCAATTTCCTTGATAGCCCATAGCAGATGTCAGCACTTGAGATAAAGCACTTATTGTAAAAGACAAGTATCTATATAGTTCTATTCATTGGCAAAACAAATACTGCAAGCAGAAATCCATTCAAGACAGGATATCTTGAAACTGGCTACAGCGAAGTCTAAACAAAGGCAAAATGGTAGGATTAGCCCTCACTCAAGATCCAAAACAGAAAGAAAACTATTAAGTCCCAATAGGAATTGCCCAAAGGGTTTTCAGAACACAAACCCCTTCATTGCATCACCCTCATGGCAGTCCAAACTTCAAACAAATCTGGGAGCTCAGAAAAGCATCTAGGCTTTGCATTTCCTATTTTGCCTATACAATCCCTGCATAACCCTTACATGACCCCAAAGGAATCTAACAACAGCCAATAGAATACATGTTCTTGCACAGGAACTGGAAGCTCAAGTGCAAAACCCAAAGAAGGTATAAAAAACTCCCACAACCAACTCCATTTGGTAAGCTGTCCAGAACCACAAATCCATATGGTTCTGCTTCATCAATAAACCATCTTTCCAATCAGCCTCCATGTTTCCAGTGTCTTTCCCCCCACTTGGAACTATACCAAATGGATATTTCTTCCTACAGTGGGATGAAGGGTTTCCACCTTACCCTTGTAAACTGGTTCCAGGTGATTTGCTTCTGATCTTTCCGGAACTGTCCAATGGTCTGGATAATTTGTTTGAATGCACACACAAAAAAAGAAGAAGAAGAAGAATTCAATTCAATTCAATTCAATTTATTGGATTTATATGCCGCCCCTCTCCGAAAACTCGGGGCGGCTAACAACAGTCATGAACAATATACATGAACAATATACAGTAAAAATCCAATACTAAAAACTAACTTGAAACCCCTTAATGTATAAAACCAGCATACGTACAAACATACCATACATACAGTTGTATCAGCCTAGGGGGAGAAGAAGTCTTAATTCCCCCATGCCTGGCGGCAGAGGTGGGTTTTGAGTAGCTTACGAAAGGCAAGGAGGGTAGGGGTAGTTCTAATCTCTGGGGGGAGTTGGTTCCAGAGGGCCGGGGCCGCCACAGAGAAGGCTCTTCTCCTGGGTCCCGCCGCATTGTTTCGTTGACGGGACCCGGAGAAGACCCACTCTGTGGGACCTAACTGGCCGCTGGGATTCGTGCGGCAGAAGAAGAAGAAGAAGAAGAAGAAGAAGAAGAAGAAGAAGAAGAAGAGAAAAAGGAGGAAGGGCCATCAATGAGAAAGCAAGAAGCATTGAGAAAAACTTTTATTTTCATCAAAGAGTTCTTCAGACTTTGTGCTATAGCATGATCATTTCATCAGCATCAGAGCAATGCAAATGCTAATCAAGAACAATTTCCAAGAGACGCATTGGAAAAAACTTAGGTTCAAATTCTACTTGTGGAATATTCCAAGAAAAAAAATCTCAGGAGGGAGTGGGGGGAACAGAGAGATGGGTGGTGGTGGGGGGATTCATTTACAGGTAAATTTAGGCTGAGTGAATTGGGAAATTGTATTTTTTTTAACAAAATGAAATTGAAAAAGACACATTTTTCTTTTAGGAAGGTCTACATACAATAGACGATTAAAATAAATTGCTGTATTTGGCAATTGTATTCTGATTATAAATTAAAGGGAAAAAATGGAACTAGAGCTCTTTGCACTGATTGGAAGAACCTAAAAATGGACTAAATCAGACAGGGAGAAACATCAGACATGAGCCAACATGAAATGATCCTATTAACAACTGCTTTTGGGATAGATTTGATTAAAATTGCCTTGACTTCAATATGTGTTCAGCTTAAAAGAATATTAGCCTTTCTCGAGCTTTTAATAAATGGGGAAAGAAGTGATCCCAAGGGACCAAAAAGTCATTACAGAATTAATTCTCGGAAGCTAGAAATGCACATCAGCTCTTTGTGAGAAGGGACGGATCAATGAGGGCTGAATATTGCCAGATATGGAACTTATTTTTCTAAACTAGACTGAAAAGAAAGCAGAGGAATTGTATATGAACTTTGATAGCAGAGTAGTCACTTGCAAAGTAACTACTTTTATATTCCAGTCCTCCATGTTTACGCTCTATCTAATGGAAGTTGTACCACAGAGGAGTTTTTGGTCAAATTCAGAGAATAGAATAGAATAGAATAGAATAGAATAGAATTTTATTGGCCAAGTGTGATTGGACACACAAGGAATTTGTCTTGGTGCATAGGCTCTCAACGTACATAAAATAAAATATACATTTGTCAAGAATCATGTGGTACAACACTTAATGATTGTCATAGGGGTCAAATAAGCAATGAAGAAGCAATATTAATAAAAATCTTAGGATACACGCAACAAGTTACAGTCATACAGTCAACATGGGAGGAAATGGGTGATAGGAATGATTAGAAAAACTAGTAGAATAGAAGTGCAGATTTAGTAGAAAGTCTGACAGTGTTGAGGGAATTGAGACAGCCTATTCAAAAGTTCTTTTAAAGCCTATCTAGGAAATACTGTTTATAAGAAGCTGCATTAATTCAAAAGGAATGATAGAGAAAATTTAAATATTTCTACTTGTCCAAACTAATTTATCACAGATGTAAGAGATGTTCCTGAAAATAACTCAATTATAAATAGACCTCAAAATGATGCTCAACCCTGGCTTCTGCTTTTACACACTGCATAAGCACTAACTCATTCCTTATGCACTTTCTGAAAGTTGATTGACCCCTAATATATCTAATATTCCCTCGCCATGCCTATTGATGGTCTGTGTCTTCTTCATTCTTGAGTCTTCTACTAGGGAAGTGTGAGGGTTCTGTGAAGGATCTTAGCTCTTTTTAACATTGCCCCTTTCGGGACAGAAAGCTTTGTTTCTGGGATCCGTTGGAGCCACTTTCCCAGCTTAGGATTCACAGCCCCGAGTATTCTTATCACTATTGGACCATTTTGGCCTTTACTTTTCATAATGTCTCTAGCTCCTATTTCAGTTCTTATTATTTTTTTGCAGCTTCCCATAATCCTGTTTCTGATCTTGCTGTCACTTGGCTCCACAACACCTATCACCACCACTATCTTCTGCCCATTATCTACAACCAGTGTTCCCTCTAATTTTTTTTTGGGGTGGGCGGAAAAGTAAAAATAAAATAAAAATAAAAATAAAAATGGGACCTTCTTTCATTTATGGTGGACATGTCCCCATATAAAAAAGACATGGAAAAAACTCCAAGGATGGATTTTCGATATTACCACAATTAAACTGATATTAAAACCAGAGACCTTTCTTCTAGGCATAATAAATCAAAAACTTTAAAAAGACTATTATTATTTAATACAACACATGATTACTGCAGTTAGAATTACAATAGTCCCTTCGGGACTGGGCGGCATAAAAGTATAAATAAATAAATAAATAAATAAATAAGAAAGAAAGAAAGAAAGAAAGAAAGAAAGAAAGAAAGAAAGAAAGTATGGGCATGCGCTATCACACATGAGCGAGTTCTTGCAGCCATAATTCTATATTTTCAATAGTTTATTTTCAAATACACAGTAATCATTCAACACTCCAAACTAACTAAGATTAGCCTCTCACACCAGCCATTGCAAATTATAAATCTTTCCCTCTACAAATACCAAGATGTATTTGAGAACTTTAGGTTTAGTCTGTCAGTCTCAGATTAAAAACATTATCAATATCCAATGTATTCATAAATGTATTTAATAAGCCAAAAATGTCTGGCTCACCTTACAGTTTCTCACGTCTGTCTCTCACATTGATGATGACCATTCCATCTTTGTCTTTGTCCATTCTCAAATACATCTTGTATTTCTAGAGGGAAAGATTTATAATTTGCAATAGCTGATGTAAAAGGCTAATCTTAGGTAGTTTGCAGTGCTTAAATGGGTGCTAGAACAAGTCAAATATAATAAATTAACCATACCTATTGGTACATCCAGATTTTCTTTCTCTCCCTGCCTTTCTCCCTCTTTCTCTCCCTTCCTTTTCCCTCTCTCTATTCTATTTCCCCCCTCTCCCTCCTTTCTATCTCATCCTCCCTCTTTCCTTTCTATCTCTCCCTCCGTCTTCCCTTTCTATCTTTCTCTCCCTCTTTCCTTTCTCCCTCTTTCCTTTCTATCTTTCTCTCCCTTCCTTTTCCCTCTCTCTATCCTACTTCCCCCCTCTCCCTTCTTTCTATCTCATCCTCCCTTTTTCCTTTCTCCCTCTTTCCTTTCTATCTCTCCCTCCTTCTTCCCTTTCTTTCTCTCCCTCTTTCCTTTCTCCCTCTTTCCTTTCTCCCTCTTTCATTTCTATCTTTCTAACCCTGCCTTTCTCCCTCTTTCTCTCCCTTCCTTTTCCCTCTCTCTGTCCTACTTCCCCCTCTCCCTCGTTTCTATCTCATCCTCCCTCTTTCCTTTCTCCCTCTTTCCTTTCTATCTCTCCCTCCCTCCCTCCCCTTTCTATCTTTCTATCCCTGCCTTTCTCCCTCTTTCTCTCCCTTCCTTTTCCCTCTCTCTGTCCTACTTCCCCCTCTCCCTCCTGTCTATCTTATCTTCCCTCTTTCCTTTCTCCCTTTCTCTCCCTCTTTCCTTTCTATCTTTCTCTCCATCTTTCCTTTCTCCCTCTTTCCTTTCTATCTTTCTCTCCCTCTTTCCTTTCTATCTTTCTGTCCCTGCCTTTCTCCCTCTTTCCCTTCATCTCTCGCTCTCTTTTTATCTCAATTCCCTCTTTCTCCCTGGGCTGCTGTGCCTGCCCTGCAACCCCACCACGGACGGACTGCGTTAGCATCGGCGCCCACCCCCACATGCTGCAGCTGCCGGACCATCGGCAGCACACACACACACACACCACACACGCTGCGTTTCTCCCTGCCTTTCTCCCTCTTTCCCTTCATCTCTCCACGCACATGCTGCAGCTCCCGGACCATCAGCGGCACACACACACACACACCTCATACACGCTGCGTTTCTCCCTGCCTTTCTCCCTCTTTCCCTTCATCTCTCCACCCACACGCTGCAGCTCCTGGACCATCGGCGGCACACACACACACACACCCCGCACACGCTGCAGCTCCCGGATGGACGGCGGCACACACACACACCGCACATGCAGCAGCTCCCGGACGAAGGGTGGCACACACACACACACACCGCACATGCTGCAGTTCCCAGATGGACAGCGGCACATACACACACACACCCCGCACACACTGCAGCTCCCGGACAAACGGCGGCACACACACCACACACACAAGCTGCAGCTCCCGGATGGACGGTGGTACACCCCCACACACACACACTGCAGCTCCCGGACCATCGGCACACACACACCCCACACACACGCTGTGGCTCCCGGACGTTCGGCGGCACCCCCCCACTATGGACGCTTAGAAGCCTAGCGGCGGGCAACTGCTAGGCCTCTTACCTTTCTCCGGCTCCCAGTCCGGACAGTCATCGCCATTCCCCCTCCCCACCCCCATGGATGCTGTGACTCCCGATCGTCGCCGGCATCCCCCCCATGGATGCTTAGAGGCCTAGCAATGGGCCGCGCCGCTAGGCCTCTTAGCTTTCCACAGCCCCCCACTCCCAGTGCACCACCCCACAGATGCTTAGAGGAGAGTCCCAGCAGCAGGCCGCGCTGCCAGGCCCAGGGACCCCCGGACAATTTTCTTACCTTGCCTGCTGGCAGCTAAACAACCGTTTGGCTGCTGGGAGGGAGGAGAAAATCTAGGATTTAAGGGGCGGGGAAGAAAGCGGGCCTGCAATTGGGCCTTTTCTTTCTCACCTTTCCTTAAGGAACTGTTGCTGCCCTATGTTTGTAGAGCAGCAACAGTTCTCATTTCAAATTCCAGCGTGGAGGTCGGTCCTCCACGCTAAATTTGAAATTCCTGGGCTGAGCGGTAAAAACCTCTGCGCCATAGCGCACTGCGCAGCTTAGAGGGAACTATGCCTACAACCACAATATCTGGTTGATTAGCCAGTACATCTCTACCTGTTTGGATGCAGAAGTTCCAAAGAATCTTAGCACTGTTTCTCAATTTTCTGTGGAATCTTCCATTGGGATTTGGGAGAACTGTGCAGATGTTCCTATATATAATGCCAATTCCTTAATTGTGCTGCTCAGTTTATACTGTTCCTGTCTGCATATTATACCCTGCTACTATGTGCTGAATTGTCTCTGAGGCCTCTGTGCATAGCATGGTAGATATCTGCTTCTATGCATTTGGTGCTGAGTCCCTGCTTTTGTGCTAGTATTATCAGTGTCTAGTGCTTTTAGTCCAGACATTTCCAACCAATGGTAGGATTTCCCAATGTCAGCCACCTTAGCTATCTGCTGATGGTACATCCCACGAGGGTGATATAGGCCATTACATGAGCACAGCTCAGAAGGACACTGGGGACAACAGTAGAGGCTAAAAGAGCAATTGCTGACAGATAAAGCAGTTACCCAAGACTCAAGATTTAGACAGACCAATCTGAGCTCAGCCTGGATTGACTACAGGAATACCTATGATTCAAAGCCATAAAGGATTTATAATTATCTGGCACTAAACAAATTTAATAGAATGGCACTGTGGAAATGAACTCAAGTAAAGTCACACAAATAATCATTAAGTATGGGCATATGCCAAGGGCAGATGCCTCTATCCATACTCTGTTCTGCATAAGCTTGAAACTAGATAATCACAAGGACGGGATATAAATACAGTTTACTACTGGCCAACTCTTCTACATGTATGACATCTAGCAATTTGCTAAAAATGACCAAGACATCAACAAACTGATCAACCTGACAAGGATCTAGGATGACATTCAGACGTGAAGACAGTAATTGGATAATAGTCAGAAGAGAGAAGGTAAAACTGATGGGCTGGAATTACAAGCAGGCTGTATAATAAACATGCAGACAAGCTGCCTACAGGTACCTTGATATCTCACAGTTAGGAACCACAGTTAGGAAGCCTGGAAGACAGCAAAATTTAATTCCACTAAAGGATAAGATAAGTCCCAAAGACACAGCTCAATGGAAAAACAAGGTCCATACCATCAGCATGTATGCTCTGCCAGTCATCAGATATCTTGCTGGTATAGTGAGTTGGCCAATGGAAGACATGAAAACTGTCAAGGTGAAGACCCAGAAATGGTTTGCAGTCCAAGTCCAATTGTACTTCAGCTGGAAAGAGAACAGACAGGGTCTAGTAAGTGTCAAAGTCATTGTCCCAGAACATCCAGGACAGTAAGAGGGCACCCAAAAATGAGCTGCTGGGAGAATCCTTGGAGAAGCACAGACATTACAGGAAGATTAAGCAGAGAAAATGCCATGGTTAGATCCTGCTTGCAGGATGTACCATCAAGAAACAACTAAAGTGACAGACACTGGGAAATCCAACCAGAGCTTAAATAAAAGGCAGAACTGGGGCATATATCAAAAGGTCGCAAATTGTAATTCACCACAGACATTAAAACAGCAATATATGTAAGAAAAAAGAAATCTAAGTACTATGATACATAGTATGAAAACATTAAGTTAGAGGGGTAAATAGATAGGATATGGAACTCTGCATAGGAAAACCAGCTGTCATTCACATCTGATTACTTATGAAAATAACCTTGTTAGCAAGCATGGTGTTTTAAAATACACATACAAAAGAGTCTCTCATAGTGAAAGAATATGCATATCAGGGTTCCAAATAGCATCCAAAATTAAACAGAGTCCAAGGCAAAGTATTCCTCAAAGTTCCAATTTATTAACAAAGCCATGCTGGCACATCAAATCTGAAGTCATGGAGGTTTCTCTGCCCATTTGAAAATTCAAGCCCTTGTCCCCACACCCCCAAGTCCATCACACTGACCAGTCTTCATCTGTCAACTTGGCAGAAACTCCATCTCCTTCTGTGCAGGTGCAGGAGTGCAAAGACCAAAGATGACCGTGACAATCTGAAAGGAATTTGTTATGGCTACATTCAAACATCCCTCATGCAATTACCCTTCCCAAATTCCCATAGGAAAGAATACAATTTAAAATGGCATAAAGTGTGGCAGGCCAAAGAGCCCAACTAAAATGGCTTTGGCCTGACAATGCCCACCTTTAGACTCTTTAGAGAAAAGCAATTTTACTTCTATATATCTCAATTTCTTTACCTGAAAATTCTTCAAATGCATTTTCTGCTTTAGTAGAATACGTTTGTGCTTTATCTTGTGTGAACTGTTACTTTATTTATTTATTATTTAATTTATACGCTGCCCAGCTCCCTAAGGACTCTGGGTGGCATATAAAGGTTGGCTTCATAAAGGTGCTTGTACTTGTAACAGAAAAGTGAATTATAAATACTTCCCCCATTTATGAAATCAAAATTATAAGTTAAATAATACTTTATATGGTTGTTCAAGTACTCTCACCTTCAAGAGGAGAATGTGCAAGTAATAACAATAGTGTGGGTTAATTAAAAACTCTTAAATATGTCTGATCCTCCATTGATTTGAAGAGGCTTATCCATACAAGTATGACTCATGTTATATGTGAGTCATATAGAAAAACAATATATTGAATGAAACAATGTATTGAATGAATACAAAAAAATAGGGAGTTGTGATAGGAATACAGAAGATAGTAGCAAGATAGTTATAGAGGAAAATGGGAAACAACTATCTTTGCAAATATATTCTTGATTCCAAAGAGCAGAAGTCTGAGAAGACTGAGAATAACTGCACCTTAATTACAGCAGGTATGAAATGAGTAGGATATTCGCTTTCGTAGTCTTCCAACTTTATTGACAAGTCCTACAAAGTTGGCAAACTCAAGAGAGATGAAGGACTTGAATTTCTGTAAAAATCATTATTGCTAGTAAGGTAATGCACTGGAATATACAACTGTGGCTTAGAGTGTTTTTATAATAAAAATAGAAGTGAGAAAGAAGTGATATCATTATGGGAATTTAATATACACCACCCAGACAGGCAGAAGATAGAAATGAGATATCTTTGTGTCAAATGACATGTGCACAGTGACAATGAGATATTACAACTACTATGCCACCTGCTGAAAATCTAACTCTGCCAAGAATCAGAGGTACAAGAAATTCTTGCTCTCTTTTATTTATACCTTCCTTGATCAGAAAGTAGAAAAAGAAGCCAGTTTATCACAAACAAGACATTTTCTGACAGTAAGAGCTTCATACATTGAAATCAATTGCCTCAGCAACAAATACATTTCTATTCACAGGAAGTCTTCAAACAGAATATGGAATGCCATATTTTCTATAAATGCTCAGCAAACCAAGTGTGGGTTTGACTAGATGGCCCTGAAACTTTTAGAAAGTTCAAATGACAGTGGGTATGTTCCAGAAAAACTGGGTACGATTGTTGTGTACCAGTCACAATCAGTTTTATTGCAATGGGTAGCTCTACAAATGTTATAATTAAATAAATAACTGACTTTAGGAGTAATGACAAATTCAGTTCCAATTCCATTTCTGAGGATTGGGTCTATAAGCAGTCATCTCAAGCTCTCTATGCTTTCTCAATACAAAGTTTAAAGCTTTAAAGATTAGTTACAGTAGCTGTATACTGGTAAATTGTTTAGATTCTTATATCTTATGTTTTGAATGAAGTTAACCCTCAATGCCTATTAATGCCAAATATGCTTCAGCTAACCTTTTAAGTATACAGACTTCTCCTTTGAAGTTTAGATTTTTGACCAGATGCCACATTAACATTTTAACAATAAACCTGTTCAGGAATACAGAACCCATCTGTTGTATATGTGAGTATGACTATAGGCCACCCTGACTCCCAATGGGAGTGGGTGGCATAGAAGTTGAATTACAGGCAGAAACTTTGGACTCAATTTGCACTGAAGTTGTGCACGTCATTTAACTTCCAATGCAGTGTTCTCTCTAAAATTTTTTTGGGGTGGGCGGAAAAGTATAGTGTCTGAGAGGCAGTCCCTTTGGGACTGGGTGACACAGAAATAATAATAAAATTTCCCTCTCGGCTTCTGGGCAGGTTTGGAAAACTCTGAGTTGATGATGATTTTTAAGTGAGCGATTGCTCACCTGCTCAGCTTAGAGGGAACTATGTTCCAATGTACTTATTTCTATTCCAAATTGAACATGTCATTATTTTAAAATTTCAAACTACAATTGAACATAGTTTTACCATATTTAGTAGAACATCTACTGTATATCTCAAAGAAGGGAAAAATAAAAATGCCAACGATCACTATCGTATAAATTACTCTGTCCTTTGACAGTCACTATTTTCAGATAGTTCCCTAATATACACAACCATATGCACATAAATACAGGGCAGTAGTTCAAATGAGTTGGAAGGAACTCCTTCAAAAATAAATTGAAATGAATCCAATAGTAAAGTATCGTTTACAGCATAAAAGCTCCAATTCCTTTCTGATGGAAAAAATCAGTTATTATATGTAAAATCAGTAAGACTTTGAGATAAAAATACTTTGTCAGTTTAAGCATCTCTATTAATTTCCATCAATTTTACACAGCTATTAGCTTCCCTGACCAAGCAAGATCGCAAGATCCATACATCCCTTCCAGTTGTATCATTTTCCTTCTCATCCAAGGCATGTTCTATGTCCAGTTACATAGAAAGGGAAATTCTTATGTATGCATATATATTTGTTTGCACACATGTTTGCATGTATGTATGTATGTATGTATGTATGTATGTATGTATGTATGTAACATATTTTTTGCTGATAATGAAAAGGAAGGGAGACTGCTATAGATCTATTTTGGGATTATTTGCCCTCATCAGGTAGCCACGCCTTTACTGGGATTTGAACTTGGGACTCTGCCTTGTAAGGCAGTGGCCTACCCTCTAGGCTACAGGCTCGCCTCCTGTATCAGCTTGTACCAGGGAAAGGTTATGTGTGATTGTTGTTGTTTTTTGTCAACTCAGCCTGGTGTATAGGAGGAGCACACAACTTCCTTTTTGCCTCTCAGCCCCACCAGGGGCCATAATGTACCAGTGGCTGACAGTTGTAAGAGTGACTTTGAGCCCTAGTGAATGAGGCAGAAATCTCACTAGCAGGGCCTCTGTCTTCCTAAAGGGACAAGTGCACTTGAGATAAATGCGTAAGGCTCTCTGAACATCCAAGGTCCCCTTTAGAAAGCGATGCATGGTGGGAATATAGGAGAGAGAGTCCCAGTGACCACAGGACAAAAGGGATGACAATGCAGCCACCTGCCTCCAGAGGGTATTTATTTATTTATTATTTATTTATTTGTCCAAAACACAATACATATTGAAGAGAATAGACATGTAGCAATATATATATAAAGAAAAGGATAGAAGAAAAGATATAAAAATAGAGGAGGAGATATATGAAAGGAAGAAAAGATATATGAGATAAAGGAGAGACAATTGGACAGGGGACAAAAGGCACACTGGTGCACTTATGTACGCCCCTTACTGACCTCTTAGGATCCTGGAAAGGTCAATCGTGGATAGTCTAAGGGAAAAATATTGGGGGTTAGGGGTTGACACTACTGAGTCCGGTAATGAGTTCCATGCTTCAACAACTCGATTGTTAAAGTCATATTTTTTACAGTCAAATTTGGAGCAGTTAACATTAAGTTTGAATCTGTTGCATGCTCTTGTGTTGTTGTGGTTGAAGCTGAAATAGTCATTAACCGGCAGGACATTGCAGCATATGATGTTGTGGGCAATACTTAGATCGTGTTTTAGGTGTCATAGTTCTAAGCTTTCTAGACCCAGTATTGTTAGTCTATTTTCGTAGGTATTCTGTTTCATGTGGAGGAGTGAAGGGCTCTTCTGGTGAAATATCTTTGGATATTTTTGAGAGTGTTGGTGTCTGAGATGCGGTATGGATTCCAGACAGATGAGCTGTATTCAAGGATGGGTCTGGCAAAAGTTTTTTAGGCTCTGGTGAGTAGTGTGAGATTGCTGGAGCAGAAGCTGCATAGGATCAGGTTAACAATTCTAGAGGCCTTTTTGACGATATTGTTGCAGTGGGCTTTGGCACTTAGGTCATTTGATATTAGAATTCCAAGATCTTTTACTGAGTGGGGGTTGGCTGTGAGATTTTGTTTATTCAATTTATATATGAGGCTCGGGTTCTTTTTGCTGATGTGGAGGGTAGAGCATTTGTTGGCTGATATTTGAAGTTGCCAGGGGTTAGACCAATCTGAGACAAAGTCGAGGTCTTTTTGGAGAGTAGATGTGTTGTCCATGGTGTTGAAAAGTTTTACATCGTCAGCGAAAAGAACACAGTTGCTTGTGATGTGATCGCAGAGGTCGTTGATGTAAAGAATGAAGAGAATAGGACCTAGCATGCTGCCCTGGGGAATGCCACATTTGACAGGGACGGGGATGGAAATGGCACTTCCAATTTTGTCAACTTGTTGCCTGTTTGACAGGAATGCAGTAATCCAGCTGTGGAGGAATCCTGAGATGCCATAGGATTTGAGTTTTAGGAGTAGTTTGTTGTGGACCACTGAGTCGAAGGCTTTGCAAAAGTCAATATAAATTGCATCAATGGATTTTCCTTGATCTAGCTGGGTAGTCCATATGTTTTTGCAGTGAAGTAGTTGTAGGTTGCAGAATAATTTCTTTCTGAATCCAAATTGTCTGTTAGAGAGTAGGTTATTAGACGCTAAGTAAAGGGTGATAGATTGATTTATAATTGATTCCATGATTTTACATGAGACACAGCATAGTGATATTGGTCTGTAGTTGTCAACGAGAGAAAGGTCTCCTTTTTTGAAGATGGGGATGACTACTGCTTTTGACCATAGTTTGGGGAGGGTGCTGGTTCTGAAGGACTTTTGGAAGATAATGCTTAGAGGTTCAGCTATAGCAGAAGAGAGCTTTTTTAGGAAGTATGCACAAAGACCATCTGGTCCGACTGATAGGGAAGATTTGAGGTCAGGGGTTGCTTTTTCAACGCAGTCTACAGTGAAGTCTATTTGGGTTAGGTTGTTGAGAGAGTTTGAGGTGCGATTTGCAAAGATGGGGGATGAGCCATTACTGTTAACAAATACAGAGCCAAAGAAAGAGTTGAAGAGGTTAGCTTTAGATGGATCATCATGTTATTCTTTGTTGTTGGATCCTACAAGAGGTGGAATAGGTCTAGAGTCATTGAGTTTGTTGTTGACGAAGTTGTAGAAGGCTCAATTAGATTTGGTGCAAAGGAGGTTTTCCTCTTGTTTGCTGTGATAGTTGAGACATTCTGCTTTTATTTGCTGGCATATGCTTTTGCCTTGAGGCCCTTGTCAAGACCTTGCTTCAGAAACTGGAGAATCCTAGACACGGGTACGTTGATTGGCATGAGATCTTAAGGTTTATATTACGAGCAGAACATACGCCATGTCACTGAGTAAATCCTCTCTGTGGAAGCCTGGCAAGATGACTGTATGAACTTGATGACATCAGAGTCATAGCCTTGGCTGGTCAAGGTAATCTTCTCAAACTCCATGTGGTCAACTGACACCAAAGAGGGTCTGGGTGGAGAAGGGGTTGTTGGGAGAGGAGAGTGGGTGAGACAGGAAGCTTCCAAGATTCCATGACTGAAAGAGTCTTTAGGTCAGCAAACCAAGGATGCCTGGGCCAAGTGGATGCAATGAGGACCACATCTGCCTCCTTTTGAATCACTTTGTGGCTCACTTGGGGTAGGATGGGGAGGGAGGCCACTGAGAGCGGAGCACGTTGGTTCACTCCGCCTTCGGTGTATGGTAACCAGAGTAAAAATGAGGAAACTGTGCATTCTCCAACATGGCAAATAGATTCATTTGTGGCCAGCCAAATCTGGTCATGATGAGCTGGAACACAGAGGGATATAGACACCATTCAGCTTGGTCCACCGATGAGCGGCTCAGCCAATTGGCCTGGACATTGGAAGAGGAGATGGTGCTCTGACCACAGACCTAAGCTCAGATAAGAAGCAAGCCGCAGCTGTGCTTTAAATGGCTGCTAGCTGCTGACAGTCTTTCTTTTTCTCTTCTGAGCCAAGTGCCATGAACAATCGAGAGGAAAGAGAAATGTGACATGAGGAGGCGTAGGGCCTTACCTTAAGATGACAGACTGAGCCAAGACCCCAATGTCAATGTCACCTGAGCTGCCTTTAAAATAAGTTTAAAAGTGAGTGAAAGAGGTGGAAACTCACAAAACTGAGGGAATTAAAGGACCAACGATGGAACCAGCAGCAGGAAAGGTGTTCGTGATGTCCTAATGCACTGAGGACCAAATTAGAACTGGGAGGCCAGTGGGCGATCACAAATTGGAAACTCGATCGACATTGCTGATGGGTGTTGACAACCCATCCTGAGTGCTGGCTCCTTCCAGGATGGAGAATACTATTTCCTCCTTTCTCTGATTCCTTTTTTAAGTACTGGAAGTAGAACTCCAATAGATTTGAAGAATGTAGTAAGAACTTCAAACTTTAGCTAGAAGGTATTTTCCGTATATTTTCAAATGTTTTGCTTTATTGCAACTTCTATATCAGGGAATGGTAATAGCTATACTTCATTCATCCTTTCAAAAGTCACTCTCTGTCCTGAAAAGCACTGGGGCAAGTAAATTTCATAATGAATGAATGAAACTTGCACTAAAGACCTAGTTCTTCAAAGCCATTATTATATTATAGAATAGTCTGAAACCTCTGTTCTTTCAGATTATATTAATGAACTGTTGGTAATCCTGAAAGATCTGTTGCTTTACCCAGAAGGTGGTTGCTTCATGTTCTAAATGCAAATATTTTTAAAAACCAATAGCTGTGTAAGTTGATGCTAGCATGATTATCTCTTGGGTATGACAAACTCATAGATCTAAGACTTATGCTACATTTACATTCTGATATTATCATTAATGAACACATTACAGCTTACACTGTCATCTTTTATTGCTTACACATTGCTCCTTATAAAAATTAATCATGATATCTCTCATTAGTTACAAATGCAACCCAAAGACAAAATGTGGCAGCGTGAACTTTAATGAGGATGTTAGATTTCTGTCATTGAAAAGTATTTATAAAAAGAGGTTGATGCATGATTAGTGACATTTTTGTAGAGAAAATTAAAACAGAATTACAATCATGTTTTCTCAGTCTGAGTACCATATTTATTTATTTTATTTATTTATTTTTCTCTAGTTATTCATCTATTACTTCTTAATATTATATGCAGATGGTTTATTCTAAATTTGTGATGCCTACACATATATTACAGAAATTATAAATTAAAATGTAGATAAATAACTTCTTCTTTATATGCATTATCTGTCAACCCTGACTGGAGCCATCTTTGAACTTCAGTGTTGCCACACTAGAGCTGAGGGATAGGGAATGGGAATTAGAGATAGCCAGGATTGTGTAGCCAAAATAAAATACTTTATCTTGGAAACCAAGTAGATTCTCACACCTGGACTGTGCTGATAGACTATGATATTTCGCTCAGATTAAGAGCTGTTTGTTTAAGATATTGCATTAGGGGAATGTAGTGACAGATTGCACTCTGGGTAATGTAGTCCATGACATGTGACCTCACCTGTTGTTCTTTTTTGCCGTTGAGCTATACCTAGGCTGCTGGGTAATTGTGCCATGCTCTCCATCAGCCATTTTAAGTCTTAACAAAGGACCATGCAATAGCCTACAGATGGGAGAAATGAATCTCTTTTCACCTATGTGTAATGGGACAGATTATGGCCATATATTGTGAGAAATTTCATTTCATTAGTAAGTCTATGATCAGGCAAGGGTTGCACTTACTGGCCATTACCAGTGCACTCTTTGGGACTGTTGCAGGTACATCCGACGAGTGCATGGGTGCAAGATTTGGCTTCTGCACATGCAACTCTTCTTCAGACATCGCCACTCTTGTCAAAGATGCAATGGAGCGTGAACAAAAACACAAAAATGCCATCCTCTTTGGCCTTGAAGAAAATGATGAACCTGATTTAATAAAAATACGTAACATTATTCGCCAACAACACCTCTCTCATACAATCCCAGAAGACAGATTAGAAGTCTCAAGAAATGGACCAGAGCACAAGTACAGTGATGGCTCAGTGGCACCATGATTCTGCAGAGTGATTTGCAAAAATGAACCTACAAAACAGCTTTTCATTAAAACCATCAGCCTCATAGCCAGAAACAGCACCAGTCGCAGCAAACTCAGATCCAGACCTGACCTGTTGTTCCTCCAATGCATCTGCTCCCGTGAACTAAAAGCTGAACTAAAGCAACACCAAGACCTGAGTGACACCAACTTATACATCAACTATCACACAGAATGCATCAAATCCAGGACCCACAACCCTCTGTTCATCTTCCAGCCTAACATCCCGCATCAACCACTTCCTTCCTTTATCATAACCAAAGGCCCAACCGACCATCTCACAAAAACAAATCGACACCTACCAAGCAGCACTGCAGCAACAAAAGCAAAATGTCATCCCTAACACCACAAAGTCTAGGAAAGCACGCCCCTTACTGCCTCTAACCAACCCAAAACCTACTCCCAACACAAAACCAATCTCAAATGCAAATTATTAAACGCCAGAAGTATAGCAATAAGATATCAGAATTCCTTCTCTTTCTTGACTCCTCAGTCTTTGATATTATCTTTGTTTGTGAAACATGTCTCAATGCATCCTACTCAGACTCCATTATTCCAACAAGGAACTATCTTGTCTCTTGTTATGACCCTGAATCCTGCAGAGGAGGCGGGGTAACTATATTCTACAAAAAATCTCTAAACCTAAAAATCTCTAAAGATGAATAGCTTCCAACCATGTATTGTATTTCAGTGCCTTTTCTTATTCCACCTCAACTTGCTATGTATATAACTGTGACTTGGATGTGATTTTATCATTGGCAACAGAAAGGAGCAGCAGACTAACTCTAAGGAAAGAGGTAAGACAAAGTAGACTATTGTCTACCAACATCTCAGAATCACCCTTCAACATGAGTTACCCTAAACGGCCCACTAAGTCCACTTAAATCTTAGTTAATGCGATTGTGTCTCCAATTTCAAAAGCTGACCACTTTGCTCCCAAGCTTGCTTTCTGTACATATCTTGATTTAGATATAGCAATAAAAATAGCATTTATAATTATATACCACTTCACAATGCTTTGCAGCCCTCTCTAAGCAGTATACAGAGACAGCACATTGCCCCCCAAAATCTGGGCCCTCATTTTACTGACCTTGAAAGAATGGAAGACTGAAATCAACTTTGAGCCTGATGAGATTTGGACTGTCAAATTCAAATCAGCAGAAGTAGCCTGCAATACTACTCTGCTCAAAAAAAGGGGGGGGAGAACACTTAAACAACACAATCAAAATCAAAAACAACACAAGCAAAATCTTGTGACAGGACACTCGTGTCCTTGAGATTTCGGCTATTTTTACACATGCATCTGTATGCATGATACACATGAATGCATAGCACATGCATTCATACGAGATCTCCGTGCTGTGTGTGCAGCAAACCGGTAGCAGCAGGTAAAAGCAATCTGCCTCTGAGTCACATATTTGGAATGGAATGGAATGGAATGGAATGGAATAGAATATTTTATTGGTTCAGAATCCTATGATCTCACAAAGACTTTCTGTACTTAATAGGCAATTATGTCTTCCCGATTGACAAATAAGAAGCACTCAAGAGTGTAAAATAGACAGAAGGTTTGACTAAGGTCTATAAACCACCAAAGAACAAGGTAATTTCAAATACTGGAGAATTCAAATCAAGATATAGTGATACCTTGTCTTACAAACTTAATTGGTTCCAGGACGAGGTTCTTAAGGTGAAAAGTTTGTAAGACGAAACAATGTTTCCCATAGGAATCAATGGAAAAGCAATTAATGCGTGCAAGCCCAAAATTCACCCCTTTTGCCAGCCGAGGCGCCTGTTTTTGCACTGCTGGGATTTCCCTGAGGCTCCCCTCGCTGGGAAATCCCACCTCCGGACTTCTGTGTTTTTGTGATGCTGCGATTTCACTGAGGGTCCCCTCGCTGGGAAACCCCACCTCCGGACTTCCATTGCCAGCGAAGTGCCCATTTTTATGCTGCTGGGATTCCCCTGCTGGGATTCCCCTGCAGCATCACGGAAGTCCGGAGGTGGGGTTTCCCATGGAGGGGAGCCTCGGGGGAATCCCAGCAGTGCAAAAATGGGTGCTTCGGTGGCAACGGAAGTCCGGAGGCGGGGCATCCCAGCAGTGGCGGTGGGTTTGTAAGGTGAAAATAGTTTGTAAGAAGAGGCAAAAAAATCTTAAACCCCAGGTTTGTATCTCGAAAAGTTTGTATGACGAGGCATTTGTAAGACGAGGTATCACTGTATATATTTTTTGCAGGCCAAATTGAAAGTCTAACAAAATCTAAGTCAATAAAATTTTTCAAAGCAATGCTTCAATATGACAAATGTTGTTGTTTTCTATCTCCAAATCCTTTGATGTTTCTTTTAGATGAGCATCTTTCTCACAACCTACCTCATTCAAACAGATTCCCAAACAGAGTCACTTGCTTCAAAGTAATATTTCAAATTAATCAGTCATATTTGAAGCACTGCATATACAACAACTAAATTCATAGACTCAGTGTTTCTCAATCTGAGATTGTTATTACTTCTATTATGGAGAATGCTAAAAACAATTAGCGGTGTGATTGATTGCCTACTCATATTGGTGTATAAGATTTAACAAATTAGGAACCACTCTTGCTGATCAGAATGCTTTTAGGATTCTGGTTCATATTACATTGGGCTTCATTCACTTTCTCACCTTTAATTTTTTGATGTGGCCACAAACTTTAATTTTGCTCTTCTGCTGATAGAATATTCCATTCCAAGAAGACCCCAAGAGTTCAACTCAGTTCTCAGCAATCTAGGTATGATCTCAAGGCTGACTAATTTGATATGCAACATCTCAATGATGAGTGATAGGCTAAAATATTCAGACAGCAACTTGTGTATTCACTATTTTATTAATGCCCCTTTCTCTGTGCCAGTTGTTTTTATAGGGTTTACCTATTCCCACAATATATTACACTACGGCAACCTCTTTTGGCTGCCTTTCCTAAGTAAATAGCAATCATACAGTAGTCTTAATAAATCATAAGTTTGACTCAATTAAGTCCTACCAGAGATGAAGAGAGCCTTCCAAAGTAAGACCAGGCTTGTGAATCAGTTATTGCAATGTCATAAAAGCCAATGATGAGAGGCACTAATGGTTAAGCTAATGCACATCAATGCATAGTGTGCAATCTAACACTCCAAAAAAGCAAGTGAAAAAGAGGATACTTATATCTTAAGCAGATTTTGAAAGTTTAAGCAGGATTAAGAGCTTTCTGCATTGCTTTAGCACAATCTAGATTCTTTGCATTAAAAAATTAGAGATTACTATGTTATTCTATCCTCCTTCATACCATCGTTGCTTCAAAACAGGTAGGGAAGATGTTTAAAAAATATTGAAAGTTTCCAACTGAAATTTAATAAGATAATGTCTGAAAATGAATCTTTCTTTCATGCTATGTCCATTCTATATTGCCAAAAATATGGCAGGCATCAGTGTGTTAATGCTTTTGCCCTATAGTATGTTAATATTTTAATGAGATGTCATTATGCTCTTTAATAATTGCATCATTTGTACAATAATGTCGTAATGTGTTTTCCATCGTTTTTTCTAATGTAGGAAGTTAGCACCTATCCCCCTCCTAGAGAAATGAAATATTTGGCAATATTATATTTTCCTGGATGAGAAAATGGAGAAACATGTTTTTAGGCAGGAAACAGACTCACTCTTAATAGCCCCATCTTTGGCAATGGACCATTAAGACCAGAGAAAACTTGATCATTCCCCCCACCCTTGTCAATGGTCAGTCAATTCTACATAACAAAGATCTAGAGGAAGAACCATAATAGCCATCTCATCACATGGCACCTGAGAAGATTACATCAGCCAATTCCCCTTTTCCCCAAGACCTCAAACCATGTGGTTCTGCTGTCTACCATTAAACTATCTTTCCAAATAGCCTCCATGCTTCCAGTGTCTTTTTCCCCACTTGGAACCAAACCCAGAAGGACATTTCTTCCAACACTTTGTATTTGTTAAGACCTGACGAGACGCGATCCCCGCTGGACGGGGGTCTCGACAACCCTGTGATGGTTCACTTTACGAGGCCCGATCCTGAAACCATTACTAGTGCTTACCAATGAAACACGGAGTCAATGGTCTGGGTAAAGTGACAAAGCTTTATTGTTACAGGTATGCTTCTTTTATACCCTTCATATGCAAATGAGGGGTTTCAACTTGGTAACATTCTATTGGCTATATGCAAGTTTAATGTTTCCTAATATACGTTTCTTATAGGCTACAAATATAAGATTTTCAAATATATAAGTTTCTATAGGCTAAAAATAAGGCTTTTGAATACACAAGTTTTCATAGGCTATTTCTATATGCAAAAATAAGGCTTCTGAATACACAAGTTCTCATAGGCTATTTCTTTTAAGCTTCTTAATTGGTTACAAAGAGTATCATCTAAAGCTTATAATAGGCTACTAACTTCTCACTTTATGCACCTATCGGAGGCTGAGCTGCTAGCCAATCACACTGTTTGTGTCTTATCTCGTACCATGAGCGCTGTTGAGGAATTTTTCTTAGTCTGTCCAAAGTTCATGGCTATCCTATGAAGCACTGTCTCTGGGCAAATTTTCACTATGCCTGTCCAGATAACTGTATATCCTAAGCATAGCTAATATTTGGCTTACACAATCCCTACAAAGACCCTTATAGGAAAACATAAAGACAAACGTTTTTCCAGCACTGGATTATTTCCAAATGACAACATTAGAACCCAGATTTAAGTCACTGCTCTGATCAAGCTGACCTGCATTTGGTCAGTTTAGAATGCTGTTTTGTTCCTGAGCAAAAGTGATTTCTGTTTAGCTTATTATATGCAAGGTGTTTATCCATGTTTCTGCATTTGCCAGCCTCTGTTCCATTGTTCTCAGAGATTTTGAAGATATTTATAAGATCCCTGATCAAAATCTGATGCTGCAGATCCACTGGTAGCAGGTGTCAATTTTACCCTACTTGACCTACTTGACTGGGCTCAGCCCTGCTCCTATATCAAAAAGATTTAATGCACTTCCTGACTTATTCTCATCCTCTAAGGATGAGTCTTATGTGAAGACTATGAATATTTATTGGGTATAAAATTACACATGTATACACAAACACATATCTCCTCAAAATAGCTTTGCAGACAGATGCTTAATTATGGTTCATGAAGCTGGTTTTTGAATGTTGAAATGACTTTTGCCATTAAGTCTCTCATAATTCTCTCTTGAGGCATTTTCTGTTTCATGAAGTGATGGTATAATATATATGAGCATGCAACGAAGATATTTTCAGTACTTTTAACAGAAGACTCCCCAAAGATAAAAGATACTGAATACACAGAAAATGCCAGTGCATTTTCAGGTGCATTTTTAATATGTGTATATTTAAAGAATTGTTTCTGAATTGGGCAGCTTTACAATTCCAAGAAATATAGAAAATAAATAGGAAAAATGACAGTCTAAATGAGCAAGGAGCTCCAAATTTCAACCTGTCATCAGAGATATTAAATTTCCTCCCTGAAGAAGGAAAATGTAATAACATAAGGTTGTGCAGATGTTTGATAAATGTGGGCTGTGTAAAAGATACTGTCTTGTCACATACATGAACAAATCAATGATGTCTGGTTCTATATCTCTTCTGATCATAGTATAAGGCTGATTTCTAAAAAATAATATATATTTGACACTATTTGACTAGCAGATGATTGTAATCTTCTTTACTGTTCTGGGAATGGATCACATTTCAAGATATTTTAATAAACATGATTTGGTCTTGCCATTCAGTTGTTCCATATTGTATAGATAGGATCAATTTTAGTTTTTTAATGTAAATATCACAAAAATTGGGGTGTATCTGTTAATGAAGAACTTTTAATTCATTGTGCTTGCATTTTTGCAATTCAATTGTTACATAGTTTTTCATGCATACTGGTCGACTGATTTCAGAGGTTGGGTTAATTAACTATGCTGTTACCCTTTAAATTGTCTCTTTAATACTGCAATGGAAGGACTAGACAATATAATTCCATAAGGTCAACATTTAATTTGCTGCTTAAAAATTGAGCTGTATTACAATTATATAATTAGAATGCATTAATATCCATTATAATCTGCTGTAATGCATTTATTAGTGAGTTTTTCTTCCTTTTTCTCTTTCTTCCCTATTGTACTGAAGCAATAAAAACTTACAAACAATTTAAACAATGCAGTTATGTCCATCTGTTTGTTTAATGTTCACTTATCCAGGAAGGAGGAATAAGAAATTTCTCTAGTTCAGTTTATTTGAAAGTCAGTGTTCGTAAGCCATTGCTTTGGGAACCACTTTGTCCCTCCCTTTCTCTTGGCAGCATTTTCATTCTCAGCATATCAATCAACTTTTCTCTATTAGCAGGAAATATAATGTGATATCTATCTGTTTCTCTTGTAAGAAGCAAATCAGGCAATTGATCCATTCTGAAGACCATTCTACTATCAACTGCAAAAGAAAAAGTTTTTGCTTGCAGCAAGTTTTACATGTTGAAATTATATACCATATAGTTATAGTTATAGATTATTAGATTTGTATGCCGCCCCTCTCCGCAGACTCGGGGCGGCTCACAACAGTGATAAAAATAATACATGGTAACAAATCTGATAATTAAAATCCAAAATAACAATTTAACATTAAAAAGTCTAAAAAGAAAAAAACCCAATATATAAAATACATACACACAGTCATATCATGCACAAAACTACATAGGCAAGGGGGGGATGTCTCAGTTCCCCCAAGCCTGATGACAGAGGTGGGTTTTAAGGAGTTTACGAAAGGCAAGGAGGGTGGGGGCAGTCCTAATCTCTGGGGGGAGTTGGTTCCAGAGGGTCGGAGCCGCCACAGAGAAGGTTCTTCCCCTGGGTCCCGCCAGACGACATTGCTTAGTCGATGGGACCCAGAGAAGACCAACTCTGTGGGACCGCTGGTATTCGTGCGGCAGAACATGTATTTTTCAAATGCTGTATACAGACATAATATACTAATATATTTCACTAATCTGAAATTGCTTAGGCTTTGTGAAAATTCTAAACATTTCTTCTTTGCTTCCTTATGACAACCCTACAAGCTATCTGCATCTCCAGTCTTGCCAAGTACAGTACTGTACATTAGTACATGTGTGTGTGTGTTTTCTATCTATATCTCCCTTCATTTTCAATTCAGCAAAAATGTTACACATACACACACACATACATACATATACATACATACAGTATTTTTCGATGTATAAGATGCACTGGTGTATAAGTCCGGGTTCAAGTTCGGCATTCGTGCCGAACCCCACGAACCCCACCACCTGGGAGGAGGAGCCGGGCACCGGTGGCGACGGAGGAAGGCGAACACCGAGAAGCTGTCGGCTGGTCGGGAGGCTGGGAGGGAGGCGCAAAAGGAGGCGGGGAATCCCACAATGGGATTCCAGGGGCGGGACTTTGACATCACGGAGACTCCTTCCTGGCGCGTGGCTTTATTTCCTCCTCAACTCCCCATTTCGGCTGGAAAGGAAGAAGTCTTTGTGCCGTCAAAGTCCCGCCCCCAGAATCTCATCCTGCTTTTGCTTGCATCGTCCGGCTTTCCCACAAACAGGGGACTTTGGCTGCAAAGCAGTGTTTCCCCCTTGCACCCCCAGAGGACTAAAGCCCCGCGCCACCTGACCACTTCCAGCCCACCGCTTTTGATCTCGCTCGGACCTGTTATAGATCTAGTAAATTTGAAACCTAAGATATCTACATGATTATATAAGTTTTATTTATTGTTTATTTTATTTTTTTATTTTATTGTCAAACATGTACAAGATAGCAGGTGTAGGTATAAACATAAACATAAGCAAATACAGATAAATGCACTTCGTTTAAAGCAGTGTTTCTCAACTTCAGTTATTTGAAGATGTCTGGACTCCAACTCCCAGAATTCCTCAGTGAGCAGAAGTCCACACATCTTCAAGTGGCCAACGGTGAAAAACACTGGTTTAAAGAGATGGTTTAATGGCAAATTGGGGAATAGATCTCTCATATTTACTAATACAAGCAAGTTATCATAGCCTTTTTGTCATCTTCATAAAGATAATGTTTGCAATCTCACCCACTACTCTATTAAAGATTTGCCTGGAGCATTTCTAGACTCATCCTGTGTAATATCCCAAGTTAAAATCTGGAAATAATAACTTTCAGTCACAATGCATAAGAGCTTGATCTAAAATGATGATCTCAAGGTGAAAGGGTTTCCTTTGTAATGCCCTTATCAATCACACAGACTTCTCTGTTGGGTTCTCTTTCTTGTTAATAAAGGAGAAATACTCATTGTCTATGGCATGGTAGGATTCACTGAAGGGAGGAGAATCAACTACAGTGAACAAGGAATATTTTTTAAAAGAAGAAAGTTTGTACCCAAAGCAGAAACTGCAAAATGAAAAGAAGTTATTTTTAATACATATGAAACCAAGAGCCTTTTATATGCCTGAGTTGCTATTGAAGTCTGGTTTGATGTGATTACAAGGAGCTATTGTTTCATGAATGAATCTTAATCCTTTTGGCACAGCGAGAGAGGGTATAAATTTGTGAGCTAATTGGCATGCAGATCATTCAATTGCTTAGGTTCTGATTTGAAAGATTCAGAATGAATATGCCTGCTTTTAAGAGGAAAGCATTGGAAGAAGTGAAGGAATGCACTGTTTTGAGAAGCTTTACAAAACAGTGTCAAGTGGAAACAGAAGCATTTATGTCAATAAGGTCCTTAAATTACCCCAAGACCTGAGATTAATAATGAACAATTCAATCAAGCATTCATTCTCACTTTTGTTCTTTCCCACATCTGAGATGTTTAAGAACAAGATCAAGTATATCCGAGTCCTAATGGACAACCATTTAAATATGAGCCAGCAGTCTGCAGCAGCTGCCAAGAAAGCCAACACAGTTCTAGGCTGCATAAACAGAGGGATAGAATCAAGATCACATGAAATGTTGATAACACTTTATAAGGCCTTGGTAAGGCCACACTTGAAATACTGCATTCAGTTTTGGTCGCCACAATATAAAAAAGATGCTGAGACTCTAGAAAGAGTGTAGAGAAAAGCAACAAAGATGATTAGGGGACTGGATGCTAAAACATATGAAGAATGGTTGCAGGTTTACGCCTGGCCAAGGTGCCATGGTGCCATGGAGTTCCCCTCATTCCGTAGGGGAACCACAATATCCAGGTCTGATTCAATTGGAAGCAGACCGGAACTGCCCTGGAGGGTCAGGGAAGAAGATGATATTGTGAGCAAGCTGGCAGGGATCTGCAACCTCCCTCCCAGGGAGCTGATAAAGAGGATGTTTGCCCAGGTTCACCTGGTGTACCAGTTGCAGCCCTATCTGGACAGGGAGTCTCTACTCACAATTACTCATGCCGTTATCACCTCAAGGTTCGACTACTGCAATGCTCTCTACATGGGGCTACCTCTGAACAGCGTTCGGAAACTGCAAATTGTGCAGAACACAGACGCGTGAGCAGTCATGGGCTTGCCCAGACATGCACATATCTCTCAAACACTCTGTGGTCTGCATCGGCTGCCAATTGGTTTCTGGATGCAATTTAAAGTGTTGGTTAAGACCTATAAAGCCCTATATGGTATCGGACCAGAATACTTACGGGACCGTCTTCTGCCGCATGAGTCTCAGCAACCAGTCAGTTCTAACAGAGTCGTCCTTCTCCAACTAGACAATGTCATCTGGTGGGGCCTAGGGGAAGAGCCTTCTCTGTGGTGGGCTATTAGACTTCTGCCACCTGGCCAATGACAGTTATGCAAGTTAGTGGACTGAATGGGTATGAGTGTTTTTATGGTCTTTGGATTTTTAGGTTGTTAGTTATTAATTGGATTCATGATGTTATATATTGTTATTTCATATGTTGTAAGCCACCCCGAGTCCTCGGGGAGGGGTGGCATGAAAGTCCCAATCAATCAATCAATCAATCAATCAATCAATCAATCAATCAATAATTTATTTATTTAATTTATTTATTAATTTGTCCAATACACAAATACATAGGAAGAAAAATAGACATGTAGTAATATATATAAGGGTAAAAGTGAACTTAGAGGAGAGGATATATGAAAGAAATAGAATATATATTATAAGTGAGAGAAAGGAAAGATAATTGGACAGGGGACGAAAGGCACACCAGTGCACTTATGTATGCCCCTTACTGGCCTCTTAGGAACCTGGAGAGGTCAATCATGGATAGTCTAAGGGAGAAATGTTGGGGGTTAGGGGTTGACACAATTGACTCCGGTAATGAGTTCCACGCTTTGATAACTCGATACTTGACTTCTTCTATTTTCAGCATAGAATAGTTTAACAGAATCTTAATTTCTCTGGCTTCAGAGATAATAAAAATGATACAGTGTACCTTTACATATAACTAAGTTCAATTCATTGTATATTTCATGGTCCGAATATTGCAATCAGTATTATTTTTAAATTTATATCAAAACATTTATATCATTTTTATCATTTAAATCATTTAAATTTATATTTATAAATTTAAATGAAATATATAGATTATTTAAAGCTGTTGTACAATCATTATAAATGGTCTGGGTAATTTATCTTGAGTCATCCTAATATTTTATATATACGCGCATGTGTTTCCTTACCTCAAGTACGAGTCTGATTTGATCATTTATTTATTTAAGAACCACCGTAAAATATTTTCAATAATTATTTAAATATTTCTAACTTGATTGCTTTATGTGCCATCATGTCTTTGTATGTGCCATCACGTCTTTGTAAATGTATAAACTTACTCCAAAATAATTGGTTCCCAAACTAGTCTTTCTTCTATTGATCTTCCATTGATGTCCCAGTGCCAATAATGTCCCATTACCAATAATTAAATCAATCTGCTTTTCTGCTGAGTTTTCTTCTCTTTTCTTCTTCCTTTCCTAGCACTATAGACTTCTCTAGAGAACTAGATTTTATTATTTATTTATTTATTTATTTATTTATTCTTTGTCCAATATACAATACATATGGAATGAAATAGACATTAAGTAGTATATATAGGGATAGTAAGTAAAAAAGAAGAGGAGTGGATGAGAGGGAGAGAATATATAGGATAGATGAGAAAAGGAAAGGTAATTGGATAGGGGACGTTAGGCACATCAGTGCACTTATGTACGCCCCTTACTGGCCTCTTAGGAACCTGGAGAGGTCAATCGTGGAGAGTCTAAGGGAGAAATGTTGGGGGTTGGGAGTAGACACTATAGAGTCCGGTAATGAGTTCCACGCGTCGACGACTCGATTGTTAAAGTCATATTTTTTACAGTCAAGTTTGGAGCGGTTAATATTAAGTTTGAATCTGTTGCATGCTCTTGTGTTGTTGCGGTTGAAGGTAAAGTAGTCGTTGACCAGAAGGACATTGCAGCATATGATCTTGTGGTCAATACATAAATCGTGTTTTAGGCGCCGCAATTCTAAGCTTTCAAGACCTAGGATAGTTAGTCTGTTTTCGTAAGGTATTCTGTTTCGAGTGGAGGAGTGAAGGGCTCTTCTGGTGAAATATCTTTGGACGTTTTCGATAGTGTTGATGTCTGAAATGTGGTGTGGGTTCCAGACAGATGAGCTGTATTCGAGGATGGGTCTGGCATAAGTTTTGTAGGCTCTAGTCAGTAGTGTGAGATTGCCAATGAAATGTTCTGAAGGCCCCTCTGGTAGCACATGTGACATTACTATTATGTGAGGCGAATTGGCTTCCAGTTTCCTTCCGGGTCCAATTCAAGGTGTTGAATTTATAACCCTTTATGGAATAGGTCCAAGTATCTGACCCCAATGGGATTAACTCAGCCAACTCATTCCAACAGAAAGGACCTATAGATCACACCAGCCAAAGAACTTTGGCTGATAGTATCTAGGAGAAGAGCTGTTTCTGCTGTGGACCCCACTCTGGAATATTTTCCCACCAGAGGTAAGATATGCCTTCTGAAATTGATGAAGACTTAATGATGAGGCTTTAAAACTCTGTTTATAAGTGGGGAGAATTTTGATTTGTTTCATTTCTTAGAGAAAGATTAGAGATGGATTACAAAATGGATTTATTTGATTAAGGTTAAAATATATATGTTACTATTTCTGGTAGTTCTTAATAGACTTTTACTAATTAGGACTGGACAATGAGTTTTTATAATTTGCTTATGAATAAGAGAAAAAATGGGAAGACAATATCTTTTTTATTGAAATACTAGACTGGAGTTAGGTTTCTGAAATTATACTTCTCTGGAGACAGGGGGAGTAATTTTTATATATCATTTTTTTTCTTTTTTTTAATCTCTCTCTTCACATCTCTTTTTATTTCTCTACTTTTTATATTTTCCTTAGTTTGTGTGAGTCTTTGTACTTGTATACTGTGTATAAAATTACTGTTGAAAGAAAGAAACATAACCTAAAAATCCACAGTTCTGCTCGTTTGGATAAGACTTAAATGCATATTGGTATGGAATTAGACTTAAAGGCTTAGGATTTATGTATTGGTATTAAAGTCATTTTATAGCAATTATTTGTGTTACCTAAATATTTTACATTTGGGGAATGTTTTTCATCTAGTTAAATTCTCAGAGGAAAGAGTAAATGCAGTCTTTTTTCTCCCTTTCTAATGAACTCTGTCTCCAGAACATATTTCAGAAGGATGCAGAGAAAAACCCATAGTGAAACCAATAGTAAACCAACTTATCAGTCCCCGTGACAAACTTCTCATGTGAAACAAGTTGCTTTTCTTGAGGTTTATCTGTAGAATGCCATATGCTTTAAGGGAGCACTATCAAATGGATCCTTTGGTAGGAGGAGGTGTCATTAGCCTCTGAACCTGACAGCACAGGATGGGGAGGGGGGAGGAGGACAGTGATATGTTTTTTTTTCCATGCCTTATAATTCCCTGGACTGGTGGTGAACCTGTGAAACATCTGCCAGAAGCAGCACGCAAAGCATCCTGCATAGTAGGCAGGGTCTGCACACACTACAGTCAGCTGGCCTTTGTGCACACTGGAGTGGTGAAACACAGAAACATAGAAGATTGACGGCAGAAAAAGACCTCATGGTCCATCTAGTCTGACCTTATGCTATTTCCTGTATTTTATGATGGATATATGTTTATCCCAGGCATGTTTAAATTTAGTTACTGTGGATTTTCCAACCATGTTTGCTGGAAGTTTGTTCCAAGCATCTGCCACTCTTTCAGCAAAATAATATTTTCTCATGCTGCTTTTGATCTTTCCTCCAACTAACCCCAGATTGTGCCCCCTTGTTCTTGTGTTCACTTTCCTATTAAAAACACTTCTCTCCTGAACCTTATTTAACCCTTTAACATATTTAAATGTTTTGATCATGTCCCCCCTTTTACTTCTGTCCTCCAGACTATACAGATTGAGTTCATTAAGTCTTTCCTGATACGTTTTATGCTTAAGACCTTCCACCATTTTTGTAGCCCGTCTTTCGACCCATTCAATTTTATCAATATCTTTTTGAAGGTGAGGTCTCCAGAACTGAACACTGTATTCCAAATGTGGTCTCACCAGCGCTCTATACAGTGGGATCGCAATCTCCCTCTTCCTGCTTGTTATACCTCTAGCTATGCAGCCAAGCATTCTACTTGCTTTCCCTACCACCTGACTGCACTGTTCACCCATTTTGAAACCCAGAAGAGCAGCATTCCGGTGTGCATGCAAGTGTCAGCACTCAAACTTCCAAGTTTCCGTTGCTGCATGCATGTCAGCCAGTTGTTCATTAGACATGTGTACACACCGGAAACAGGAAGTTCAGGTACCGGCATGCTCCTCTTCCAGATTTCAGTGCTCCTGCACATGCGAAGGCCAGCGAGGCCACGCTGTCCAGGCAGGTTGATTTTGAGTGCCATTTGTAGCACGCAGATCAGCACATGGTAATAATAACAACAATAACAATAATAACCATAATAACAACAATAACAATAATAACAGCAATAACAACAACATAATAATACTAGTAATAGTAATAGTAATAGTAATAGTAATAGTAATAGTAATAGTAATAGTAATAGTAATAGTAATAGTAATAGTAATAGTAATAGTAATAGTATTAATAATAATGATAATAATAATAATAATAATAATAATAATAATAATAATAAATAATAATTTAGATTTGTATGCCACCCCTCTCCGAAGACTCAAGGTTAGCCTCTCTAAACTGATCACTGGCTAGTTAAAGTTCATTCCAGCCCAAATCCTGATTTAACAGTTGACAGTGAGCAGCATTATCCTACACCGCCCTTACTGTGACAAAAATAACAGATTTCAGATTCATATAGTTCACAAGGAATGAGAAAGATGGTCAATTTGCTTGGATTCCCATGATCTGTTTTTTTCAAGCAGGATGTTGATACTAAAGACCTGCAGCAAATGTCATTATAACTGCCAGATCTTAGTCAGTTGATATAGCTTCTGTCATATTTGCTGCGTTATCTACAGTAGTTTCTTCTGAATTATTTAAGGCCTCTGGGTCACAGTTTGGTTCTGATATTGCCATGATATTGGCAACTAGAATAATGATTAGTTGGGTTGCAAGACTATCTGTAAGTCACCTTGGTTTCTAGGTGCAAAGTTTGTTCCCATTGGATGATGGGACCAGGTATAGATTTGCTTTCAAGTTTCCTTCTAGTTCCTTTCAGCAAATATCAGCTGCCCTAGCATCAACACCAGTACCATGACTCAAGGACAAGACTTGGCTTGAATAGTTTCTTCATCAAAAACTAGGATGATCTATGTGTAACATAAGATGTGCTCACTACATTTCATACTCACCCACAAATACGAATGCATACACAAATGCATACACAAAGGCATATAAATCCAATTAATAAAATAAATAAATAATAATAAATAAAATAAATGCATGTACATACCATACCTTCTGTCATCTTTAAATCCCTTAAACTTGCCATATTTTTCAGAGTATAAGATGCACCTTAGTTTTGAGGAAGGAAAATAGAGGAAAAATCTACCTACCATGTATTCATCTGGCTAGTGTTTTTAGTCTGGTCAGCTTCAGCACATTATTTTATCCCCTGGTTAGGGCTTAATAAAATGTTCTTTGGAGCAAGCAGAAATGAAAAAAAAGCCTGCAAAAACTTAGGGCTGGGAAAAAAACATTATTCATAGAGAGTAACAATGAAAAAGATTGCAAGCTGTTAAGAGCTAGGGAGATCATTAGCACCTCATTAGGGTTGGGAAAAATGCTGTGGAAAAGCTACATTTAGAGTATAAGACACCCAAATTTTCAGCCTTTTTTAGGGAGGAAAAGGGTGTGTATTATACTCCCAAAATACTATACATGTCTTACACTTTTAGTCTTCTTCCTTGCTCTTTTCTGAAGCAATTAATACTTTGCCTTCAAAACTGGTTGGATGAAATGTTCTCTCAATCCTGAGAAATGCTGCTTCCTATTTCATCAACTTGTTAATGCCTAACAAGCTACATTTTCTGCATTGTTACTCTCTTGATAAACTCTCCAAACAGGGATTGGTTTTCCCTATTTACTCGGTGAGCCCTTTCTATTCATGCTGGAATGTGAATTCTTTGAACTGAAAAAAACTATCAATGGCTAGATAGTGCTCTAGGTTTTACTACGAAATTAAAAATTGATAGATCACTAGGTCCAAGTGGAGTTCATCTGAAAGTTCTTAAATAACTCAAAAGTAAAATTACTGATCTTATTGAATATATATATTCAATATGACAGCAGTACAAGAAAGGACATGGTAACTTATAAATAAAATAATCAAGAATATGGGAGAACATGTCAGGAGAATCATCATTACTTATATTAAAAAAACCTATTCCTGTCTCACTAACTTTGAAGAGTTTTCTGGAAGGTCATACATATTTGGTTAGTTATGCTCTGGCAAATGCGGTGTATACTGATATTTAAATATTTCTTTCCTACAATTTCTCAGTCTTGGGGAAAAAAGATTAGCAGACATGGCATAAAATAGTGGGCCCTGTCATACACTGATAACTCTTGAAAAATGAAAAAACTGGGATTAGGATTAAGTTGTCACAAGAGGAATGTAAACAGTGGCATTTCCCTGTGAATCTGTATTGGCACTTTAAAAAAAAAACTTTGTTCAGTAGATTTATGTACTTGGGGGTGAGCAATAAACTGGTCACCTTTGCAATTAAACTGATTTAATTCTGTTAAATAAATTAGAAAACAGCATACAAAACTACATATTGTGAAATGCTCACAAATTTATACCACTGTTGGAAGTTATCTGAAAAACAAATGTCATATGACACACACGCAACAAAAGGTTAAAAGCCAGCTAATAAATTCTGAAATATAAATATAAATAAAGAATTTTAAAATGTACGAAATCCAACTTGGTAGATTTGACCCACTCTGAACATTATTTTTCTTCCTTTTTTCTAACAAATACAGTATATTCGTCATTAAGCTGCAATTCCTGAAAAAATACCTATCTTTTTTTTCTTTCTTATGCATAACTTTATCATGAATCTGAAATAAATAACTTTGAAACCGAGAAAAACATCTGATGTCTGAAAAGTGACAGCGAAATAGCTCTGCCATAACTAATGACAGAAAAGCTTTCCATTCCATTAAAAAAAATAGAACATTTAGGAAGCAAAGCAAAGAAAGTACTCTCTTTAAGAAGAGATGGCTCCTTTATATCTATAGTCCAGCGTTTCCCAACCGGTGTGCCGCGGCACACTAGTGTGCCGCGAGACATGGCCAGGTGTGCCGCGAGAAGCTCCAGCTGGGCGGGGCGCTGCCGGCGCCCCTGCCTGAGTGTTATCCTGTGGATGGTCTTGGGCTTCACAGTCGCTTCCTGGTTCCCTCTCCTCCCACCGCCTGTGTCTCCCACCGTCGCCTCCACCAAGCCGGCGCCCGTTGCCATGGGTTCCTCGAGTGGGAGCTGCCACTTCCCTCCGTCCAGATCAGCCACGCTGCCGTAGAAAGCACAGAGGTTATTGCCACCGCTTCTGCCTCCACTCAGGGAGCCACCGTGGTCACCGCGCCTTTTCCTCTCGCTCAGCTCAACCACGATGGCTCCCTGAGTGGAGGCAGAGGTGGCGGAAATAACCTCTGCACTTTCTACGGCGGCGTGGCTGGGCTGCCTGGAAGGAAGCGGCAGCTCCTAGGAATGAGGCGCTGGCGGTAGACACAGGCGGAGGGAAGAGAGGGAACCAGGAAGCAACCGTAAAGCCCAAGACCAGCCACAGGATGACCTTCAGCCAGGGGCACCGGGACCGCGCGCAGCCATGGTGGGAGCAGCGTGAGAAAGAGAGGATTCTATCCCACGAGGAGATGCCCACCGAGCTGCAGGTCCCGCTGCCGTTGCCTTCTTTCCCTCCGCCTCTTTCTCCTCATGCAGCCTGAGCCCGCCTTTGCGAGTCCGCCCTGGCTTTCGCTTCGCCCCATGATTTCCCCGCAATTTCATCCAGGCCACCTCTTGCCTCCTTTTGAACTGCGGGGAAATCTGCGGGCGAAGCAAAAGCCAGGGCGGGAGAGAAGCGTGGGGGTGGGGAAGGAGGAGAGACCGTCAGCGCTTCCCCTCCGCCAAGCTGCCTGCTTGTCCTCGCGCCTCGTTGCTACCTCCTGCCTTTTTCCAGGGGCCTTTGGAAGGTACCCAGGGAAGGGGGGGATTGGAGGTGGCTGCAGCGGCTTCTCATCCTCCTCATCCGGCTGCTAACGCCCGCACAGCCCCTCTTGCAGTCCCTTCACCGAGCGCTTTTGTCCCAGGCTGTCAGCAAAAGGGCTACAGGGCAGGCGGGGCAGGCGTTCTTCTCACAGCTGAGGCAGGATTTGGAATGTCAGGGTGTGTGTGCATGCGGGCTCCACATCCCCCTGCCACACGGAACTTTTAAAATAAGAAAAACCTTCGCCGGCCTCCGCAGAGAAGAAAGGAAGAGAGAGAAAGAGAGAGAGAGCAAGAGAGACATAGCAAGAGAGGCAGAGAGATAGATAGCAAGAGAGACATAGCAAGAGAGGCAGAGAGAGAGAGAGAGAGAGAAAGAGAAAGAGAGAGAAAGAAAGAGAGCTAGCAAGAGAGAGAAAGAGAGACAGAGAAAGAGAGACAGAGAGAGAGAAAGAGATAGCAAGAGAGAGAGAGAGAAAGAGAGAGAAAGAAAGAGAGAGAGAGTATGAAAGAGAGATAGCAAGAGAGGCAGAGAGAGCAAGGGAGAGAGAAAGACATATAAGGAGGGAAGGAGGGAGAGAGAAAGAGAGCAAAAAAGAGAGGAAGAAAGAAAGAGGGATGGAGAGAGAGAAAGAAGGGAAGGAAGGAAGAGAGAGAAAGAGTGAGGGAGAAATAGAGCGAAATGGAGGAAGATTTTTTTTGTCAAAACTTTTCTTTAGCCACCCCCCCACCCCCCGTTCAGTGTTCCCCAGGATTTTGAAAATATGAATAATGTGCCGCGGCTCAAAAAAGGTTGGGAAACACTGCTATAGTCGATCTCATCCCATTCATAAGAGGTCTATAAGAGGTGTGCATAAGCTCACCATTGTGCCTACCATCCCAGTCCTACTGTACTATTGCCTAATTTACTTATATCTATTTGGGTAATGTTTATGTTTATACCAATACCTACTATCTTGTACATGCCTGACAAATAAAATAAATAAATAAGCATCTTTTCCTGGCTGAATTCCTTGAAAAGTGAAGTGTTGCATTTTCTGTATGCTCTACAATATTGTGTGTATGTCTGTGTATTGAACAAGTTCACCCAACAAACAAATATTCTATCACTCTCAATGAAGTCTCATCTTGTATCACTGATTGTTCCTATTTGACTAAAAGAAAATGACTGTCTATTTGTAATAGCCTGATTGCAATTGCCTGGTCTTGCATTTGCTTTGAAATATTAGGGAACAGCTAAGGAAAAAATCAATTGTGTTTAAAAGATTCTGAGAAACGTTTTACAGCTCCAAATCAGGAAATGGTGTTAAACAAATAAGAACTAATTGCTCTTAACTTCCTCTATAAATGTCCAGTTTTGCCTCATCTTTGTGGCATCCATTCAATGAGAACAATAAATACTAGCCAAAGTTTACAAAGGGACCATGGTAATAAATGTATTATCTGAGAAAAAAAATGTGTTCTGCATATTCTGCTGCTCTAGCTGACCATGCTATAAAATACACAAAATCCAGACAGGCTTGAATATCACAAAGCAACATCTGACAGGTGTTATGATCCTCAGAAACAATGTCCATATATATTTATTCTTTCTGTCTCCCTTGCATCAGTATCTCTTTCATGCTCATCATTTCTTTTTTACGTAATATAGTAAGAAAGGTTGATGAGAATGAGAAAGATAATGGATGGGAGGTAAAAGAGAAATTCAGAATATGTCTGAAGAAAGTGTGTAAGTGCAGAAATAAATGGAAAAAACTCATAAAGGAAAAAGAATTTTAGAAAAAAGTTGTTTCCACCATACCCTATATTCCACCAATTTCAAAAGTTTGACAAGGAAGAAGAGGAAAAAGCACAAAGAACATACTAAATACAACATACTAAAAAGCACGTATAAAATACTCATTACAATACAGGTTTAAAAGTTATTTTTAATGCAAAATTATCACCATGCTCAAATGTCTTCAATTACACAAAAGCAAAAAAACTGATTTCTTATTAAAACCTATTCTTTTCATCCTTCTTTAAGTTGTCATTCAAATGAGTCATAAGCCTACTGATTTTTTAAAAAAATCATTTTGACATTCAAGAGTCATTATATTAATGTTAAGCAAATGACGACAAATAAAAAATCCCACCTGTGATTGCTCTAATTCTAAACATTTTTTTTAATGACCCTGTAATTCTTTTTATCAGGATGGATTGGGGCAATGGAATGAAGTTGAGCATGGCTGGATACCCTCATTGCCATCTACACAGAGTTCCCAGGAGATATTATTTCTTTGTGCCCTGATAGAGAATCATCTGTTCCTACCTTTAAGAGTTATTCCTCCAGAGACATAAAAAGAAGTCTTTCGTTGACAGAACTCCTCATTGTCCCACTAATCCCAGCGACCGATCAGGTCCCACAGAGTGGGCCTTCTCCGGGTCCCGTCAACTAAACAATGTCGGTTGGCGGGCCCCAGGGGAAGAGCCTTCTCTGTGGCGGCACCGGCCCTCTGGAACCAACTCCCCCCGGAGATTAGAACTGCCCCTACTCTTCCTGCCTTCCGTAAACTCCTTAAAACTCACCTTTGCCGTCAGGCATGGGGGAACTGAAACATCTTCCCCTGGGCATGTTTAATTTATATATGGTATGCTTGTGTGTATGTCTGTTAGTATATGGGGTCTTTTAAATCTTTTAATTTTAAATTTGTTAGATTATTTATGATTTGTTTCCACATGTTGTGAGCCGCCCCGAGTCTTCGGAGAGGGGCGGCATACAAATCTAAGTAATAAATAAATAAATAAATAAATAAATAAATAAATAAATAAATATAAGATATGGAACATCTTGACTCCTGGAGTGATTTCAATGGTCATAGGGTTGGGCTGAAATGTGAAAAAGATATAAGCAAATTAGAGTGAGTGGTCTAGGGAAGTCAAATTCTGAAGTAACACTAGATATAGCTCGAACAATAATGTACATTTAACAGAGCTGATTTTGCACCATATTTTTGCAGACAATCAAGAATATCAAAGAAGGGAAAATAGAAACAATGATTCCATTATGGTAAAACAATGCAAATTTATTAGGGATTAGCAATTGCCTAATTAAAATATGTCTATTCTACCTGTGTTCAAAGAATGAATTTATTATGTGAAAGAATTGCCATATTTTATTACAACATGTCTGAAAATATTATAAAAACATAAATGCTTATTTGAAAATCTCCCATTATCAAACAAATTAATGATAAGTATTACAATGTTATCAATTCTCAAAAATTGATTTGCCTTTAACACAGTTCCATAGCTGCTCAAACAAAAAGGATTTTAAAAAAACCCAAACAACTTAACTTCTGAAATTTGATATCCCATTCTAAGTTGAACGTTTCATTCAAAAAGCATAATTCATTTTCCTCTTGGAATTGAATTCAAGTACAAAACACAGCTGAAACTGCCTGACATTTAAATATCTCAGTTATTACATTTTAAAGCATATTGCTTCATTATCAAAATATAATAAAGCAGGTTAATAATTACAGAAGTTGTTTTTTGTCCTTCATTCTTCAAGCTAATTTTCAAAAAATTATCAGTTGTGAAAATTAGTCTATGATTGCCTTGCTAACAATCTGAAAACACTTGCCATTGGTGTTAAACATCCCTAATTAAATGTTATGTTTGTGAATAAATTATAAAAATGAGGCCAAGACAAAGATTATTATCCTACAATTCTTTTTAATAATGATGGTGTCAAATGTTAATTTCACACCTGCTATCATGGTTTAGAAAGATGGTTCAATATGTGCAAATAACTATTATCGTCATACTTTACAATACAGCTTTTACTATGCCATTCAGAAGTATGTCCAGTTGAGGTTTCTTTTTTTAAAAAAAGTTTGTACTCTAGTTAAGTGGTTTAGACAAAAAATTGGGAATTATCATTGGACATTTTACTGGAAGATACACATTTTCATTTGTTCTATTTTTTTTCTCTTTCATTGATAATAAAGCAAATAATTTAATTTTGGTAGTTCCAGATATATTGTGATATTTTCCCTTCTGGTTAGTACTGTTATGGGAACAAATATTTCTTTTTTATCCTGAGACATTGATCTTCCTAAAAAAATTGACTGGAACTGGAAGAATCCTTACCTGAAGAAACCATTCTCCTGTGACTCTGGACCTAGAGTCCAGAGACAAAGCATGTGCTTATCCAATGTCTCTATTACAGAGACACTAATCTCATAATAGCAATAGCAGTTAGACTTACGGTATATATTGCTTTATAGTGCTTTACAGCCCTCTCTATGCACTTTACAGAATCAGCATATTGCACCCAACAATCTGGATCCCCATTTTACTGTCCTTGTAAGGATGGAAGGCTGAGTCAACTTTCAGCTAGTCAGGAACGAACTGTGGGCAATTGCCAGAATTAGCAATACTGTACCACCATGACTCTTCTCACCATTAATAGCAAATACCCAGAGCACATAAGATAATTTTATACCACCCTGCTGTTTTCAGTTTAGCAATCATGCTAGAACATACAATGTTGCCAGGTTCTGCAGAGCAACTTCTCAAATTTGTTGGAATACTGTACATTCTTTTGCATCTTCCATGCTTTTTAATTGATTCCAACCCACTCTCCTTTATATTGGTCTATTACCATAATAAAGATTTGATCTGATATTAAAAAACAAAGAAGTATTTTTAAAAATTCACCTGTTCATCTAGATACCCAGCCTGAGGGGGGGGGCAACACAAGAAGGGGAGCATGGGAAACGCAAAGCAAATTGTCACCCCAGCGAGCGGCACAGGTAAGGCTATAAGTCAAGGACTTAAGAGTTTATTTGAATGATGATGATCATTCAAGCCACTCCCACCTGATCACATGGCTGGTAGCCACTCCTTCCCAGTCACATCACCATTAATCCACACCCACAAAATAAGCCACACCCACATTGTGGCAGTAAAAATTTTGGCTGCCCAATTACTGCCCGTAACTCCCCCTTTTTAAAAAAATGGCATCAATTTATAGAATTCATATTATGTAGAAGACATGCTATTTGACAGTTTCCTATCACTTAGCAAACATTATTATCATGCATTCCTATTTAGCATTCAGTGGTTGTTTCACACTGCGATCAGTGCAATTTTTTTTAACCTACAATGTCTACTCATTTTCCTACATATACAATGGCAGGAAGGTAAACTTCTTAACCTCTATTTTGCATCTGCCCATTCTCAAAAAGGAAATGAAGCTCTAGTTGGTAATTGTTATGGTAGGAAGGAGCTGCAAATTAGAATAGATAAGAAGGGAGGGTAAAAGAGAATTTGCTTAATTTAAATTAATTTAAAACAATGGTTTAAATTAGGCTAATCAGGTAATCTTTGGGAAATTCTGGTGGATAGGCAAACTCCAAGGAATTTTATCTGTTATTTCTAATTCTGAATATTGCTCTTCCCAGAACTGGTATGTTCTTCTCAGATATCCTCTCCTGGTTGGATTTGATTTCTAATAAGATATCATTATGTCTTTGTTTTAACTGTTCATATATTTGTGATGGGTAAACAACTTTTCTTCCTGTAATCCTGCAGCTGCTGGCTCAGATTACTCAGCCAATAGCCCTGAGTTCTGCAGCACATTTGTCACCTTGTTGACCCAAGCAATGAAAAATCTGGTATGGGTTTCTTTAAATTATGTCTCAACTTATTGTTTATGAGAGAAACATTTTTATTATCTTTTGGGGATGAGCTACAAAAACAATTAATACACACACACACAAAGTTTCATCTCCCACCATTTTATTTTGCTTCAGGGATGCCTGATTTTGCCTCCAAACATTATCAGTTTTGTAACTAGGATTCAAATGGGCTTGAATTGCCCATTATCCTGAATTCTCTAGACAATAAGAACTGAATATGGGATACTTGTAGCTCCTCTATAATATATATACTTGGCTGCTGCCATTTTACATCTTATCTTCTTGATATAGTTTTACTGAAAAGGAAAAAAAAACCACATTGCTAACTCTCTCAAAGGAGGAATATGTGCAAAGTAAATAGATATAAAAGAAACCTGAGTACCCCCTTTATCATGTGTTTACTGTACAGAAACACAGGAGAGAAATAAGATTGAATAAGTATGTATTTTCTTTCTTTCATGTTAAATGAAATAGTTTTCTAACAAATTTTCTGACAATGGTTTTCGGACTATAATGTGTGGGTCAGCTATTTTTTAAAACCCCAATTTTAATAATTGTAACCACTCACCAATTGTAACCATTCATTTCTTCCTTCTCTCCCAAGTCTAATTTTTCCCCCTTGCCCTGTTGCAAGATCTTACATTGCAAGTAGGCTATCATTCAGCTGACATTATCTCTTTTTACACAGGCTGGAGTTCTACTTTTGCAGTTGTGGATGGTTATTACAGCTTTAGGGGCAAAACATTAATCAGATCTGAATATTGATTTTTTTGGGGGGGTTGTTCTTTGGTACCTAAACCTTGAAATATGATCAGATATCTCTTTCAAGTTGAATTGGAAAAATATAAATGCAGAATAATTACTTTGTGTTAGTTTGCTGCACTAGAAGGCAGACTATCCTTCCAGTATTGTTGCAATAAAAGACATCATAATTAATGGAAAGGAAGACAGTTTCAGCTAGTTGCTATGATTGTTATTGTCTTAAGGGTTCTGGATTTCATTATTTCCATATTTATAGTTGCTAAAACCTTCACAAAGTAACAGAAGAATTGTCTTCAGAAATCACTAACCTATTTTCAGGATACCTTAATAGAATAGAATAGAATTCTTTATTGGCCAAGTGTGATTGCACACACAAGGAATTTGTCTTTGGTGCATATGCTCTCAGTATACATAAAAGAAAAAGAGACATTTGTCAAGAATCATGATGTACAACATTTAATGATTGTCATAGGGGTCAAATAAGCAATGAGGAAACAACCAATATTAATAAAAATCTTAAGGATACAAGCAACAAGTTACAGTCATATAGTCATAAGTGGGAAGAAATGGGTAATAGGAATGATGGAAAAAAACTAGTAGTAATAGTAGTGCAGACTTAGTAAATAGTTTGACAGCATTGAGGGAATTATTTCTTTAGCAAAGAGATGGCGTTCGGGAAAAACTGTTCTTGTGTCTAGTTGTCTTAGTGTGTAGTGCTCTGTAGCAACGTTTTGAGTGTAGGAGTTGAAAAGTTTATGTCCAGGATGCAAGGGGTCAGTAAATATTTTCACTGACCTCTTTTTGACTCATGCAGTATACAGGTCCTCAATGGAACGCAGGTTGGCAGCAATTGCTTTTTCTGGAGTTCTAATCTGAGCTGTCATACAGAATGATTTTGCTGTGATGGTTTAAAGCACTCACCTCCCTCTTCTATTTTCTTTTAGGGGATAGATAACTTTGTCATAAGTCATTATTTCTTTTTGCTTGAAGAGATCTCTCATTTAGTTCCTCTATAGTGGCACAACGATAAAGCAATGATTACAGTCGCATGCATCTTAAAGGACAATCTGCCTAAACATACAATGACAACCTTTTCCCATTTGAATCTAACTACATCACAAACACATGTTGATGCTTTCTGTCATGTCCGCATAATGTTGGTTTCATCCCATGAGTGAGGCAGTCTGAAGTCATCCTCAGCTGCACTGAGGTTAAAATAGTGCTTCTCTCTTCTTTCAACACCAATTATAGTAGCCTTAATGTAATGTTTCATTTATGCATTCATTCATTTATTCATTCATTCCTTCATTCATTCTGTATTGTCAAATCTTGTGATTTGTTTAGACTGAAGGGTTCCTCAGAAATCAGGTCTCGTCTTCCTACTATTTATTGTGTACATGAGACTATATGGAAAGGATATGCAGGTACTCCTTGACTGGGACCAGAATTTCCATTGCTAAGCAAGGCAATTGTTTGGTGAATTGTGCCTGATTTTACCACTATTTTTGCCTTGGTCGTTAAGCAAATTGCTACAGTGAATTATACAGTCATTGAGCAAATCCAGCTTCTTCGGTTCAATTTTCTCATCAGAACCTGGCTGGAAAGATGACAATCACCTGATCCTGGGATATGCAAGTATCATAAACAGTGGTGGGCTCCTGCTGGTATGGCTAATTGCAGCAGCTCCGTGGCTCTGGCGCATGAGTGCGAGGTGAGCACAATTTTGCCTCCTGCACCTGTGCAGGTAGCAAAATCTCATGCCGGGACACATGTGTGTGCATTTTGGAGAACTTTTTTGCTTGCATGCATGCAGGGAAGTGTGTAGCCCACCACTGAAAAATACATACTGGTTGCTAAGCACTCACATTTTGATCACATGACCATGTGCAAGTTATGATGGTCATAAGTGCAAGGACAAGTTGTAAGTTACTTTTTTCAGTGGCTGCAAATGGTCGTAAGCAATTAGTTGCAAATCAGGAACTACCAGTACACCAATTGGGGGATGAAGTAGGCAGAACTGGTGATGCCTGAATGAATTGATAATATCCATTTTTCTGACCAAAATCAGGGAGACATAACCCTAACCCTAGTAGATTTGCCCCCTAAGGGGATTTTACCAGCAAATATAGATAAGGCAGGCTCAAAAAGTCAACATCCTCCTAAGCATGTAATAAAGCACTCCAGATCTGTTGGCAATATCCATTTTTCTCTCTGAATTAATGGAGACATAACCCTTACCCTAGATGAATTTGCCCACTAGGGGGTTTTCCCATGTATTTTACTAAGAAATGTAGTTAAAGCAGTCTCAAAAAGTCAGCACCCTCCTATCCATAACAAATCCATTGGTGATGTCTATTTTACCCTCCAAATTCATGGAGACCTAACCCTAACTCTAGATGTGTTTACCAGAAGTGAATTTTCCTATGTATTTTATCTAGAAATGTAGACAAGGTAGGTTCAAAACAAAAGTACTTTCCTAAGCATAGTCATTCACTATGAATCCATTGGCAATGTTCATTGGCATTCAACCTTTATTATATGCTTAGGAGGGTGTTGACTTTTTGAGCCTGCCTTATCTATATTTTCTGGTAACACCCCCTTAGGGGGCAAATCTACCTAGGGTTAGGGCTAGGTCTCCATGATTTTGGACAGAAAAATGGACATTGCCAATGCATTCAGAGTGCTTTATTATGCTTAGCAGGATGCTGATGTTTTGAACCTGCCTTATCTACATTTCCTGGTAAAATACATGATAAAATCCCCTTGTGTGGGCAAATCCACCTTAGGTTAGTTTTAGAGTTAACCTAGTCTTGCAAAGCTTCTTCTCCGGTAATATTGTGCTGATAACCAGAGCATACAAATTGCTAGAACAGTTCTTGAATACAGCTCATTTTCCTGGAATCAGCACTGTATATCGAACATTAATACAATTGAGCCAGGCCAGAGGTATTTCACGAGAAGAGTACTTCACTCCTCTGCTCACAATAAAATAACATATTTCCTAGAAAAGATGTATGTGTTATTTTTTTATTTATTTTTTAAATAGTTTTTATTATATTACAAAGGTTAAAAAAGAAGAGCAAGTATATATTGTTTTGCATCGCTATTTCAAAACATAATCATACTTATATAATCATTGTGCTTAACTTCTTAATTATTTTGTACAAATATTTCATGTCATTTTAACGCCTAAGCATTGTTATGTCATCATTGATATTAAATTCTAAACTTTCTATACAAATACTTTTTATAATATTGCCCTTCATTGGCCCGTTCCCCCTCTTTGAACTGTTTTATAACAGTTCCAAATTTCTTTTAAGTGTTGGTGTGCGGCATATGTGTTATTTTTTTTTAATCCTGAAACAAGCACTTGATTTTATTGCCATGCACTCAAAAGCCTAATTGGGCTTATTATCAGGAGATGTTTATTTTGAGGGAAACGGGATACCTTATGCCACCAGGCTTGAAACTTTGGACTTGGACAACTTACAACTATCTATGATCTGACCTAAGCATAGTACACAAAATTATCTGCTACAACATCCTACCTGTAAATGACTACTTCAGCTTCAACTGCAATACACAAGCACACAATAGACACAAACTCAAAGTAAATTGCTCCAAACTCAATTGCAGAAAATATGACTACAGCAACAGAATGGCCTGGAATGCTCTACCTGACTCAGTTGTTACTTCATCAAACCCTCACAGCTTCAACCTTAAACTGTCTACCATGGACCTCACCCCATTCCTAAGAGGTCTGTAAGGGGTTTGCTTAAGCACACCAGCATGTCTACCATCTCATTTGTGTCCCCATTTGTTTGTACCCTGTATTTACTGTATTCATGTTTATACTTCTACCTATTATCTTATATTTGACAAAATAAATAAATAAATAAAGTAAAAGTTATCCATGAATTTGGTGAACAAATGGACATTACCAACCGAGTCAGAGCGCTTAATTATATTTTTCGAGCTTGCCTTATCTACATTTCTTGGTAAAATATATGGGAAAATCCCCTTGGGAGACAAATCTACCTAGGGTTACAGTTAAATCACTATGAAGAGCAAAATGAACATTGCCAACAGAGTTGGAGTCTTTTATTATGCTTAGGAGGAAGTTGTCTTTTTGAGTCTGCCTTATCTACATTTCTTCTTAACATACCGTATTATAAGCCATTTCATGATTCTTCAGCATGGAAAGGAGAATTTAAACAAATTAAATAAACATTTTTAATGAGAATAAATCACAGTGAACTGGCGCTTGACTAAAACCTTTGGTTTTTTTTACCATAAAATAAAAATATGTTGTAAAATCACAGGATACATTTCTAACATGTGTTTGCTTTAAGTACTTACTCAATTGATCATTATTATCACAAGTACTGTAATGGCATGTAATCTGTCTATTAAAAGATTATTATCATTACATTCTGTTTAAGCTAACTGATATAAGCATTGAATACTAATCAGCATTGCAATGACTGCTAAATTTGGTATAAATGCAGTAATAAAGCCTGTTTTGTCAAGAATCTATAGTCCTAGTTTATTCCTGGTGATAAAACATAATAACTAATTGCTAAAATTAAATGCTTTATGCGAAAAAAAACGTACTTCAAACTAAAATGTTATTTCTAGCAGATCCTCTAAATTCTCCTCCTATGTTTGAGCTGATTATCAGGATATATTATTTTCTCTCCTTAACAGCTGTCTCCCCACAGAAAATACTTTACAGCAAGCCTCCCAAAATAACACAAAATAAAATACAGAAAGAAAACATGGCTAACAACTTTCTACCCTGAGCATAGCCTAATGAACTAATCCAATGGTTTTTTCCCTTGAATGGGAAACAGCAATGAAGAGATTTTTCATCAACCATTTAATTTATCAAAACAAATATGTGAGCAGCCCATAGCCCATACACTTAACTCATGATTTTTTTTAAAAAAAGAAACTTGTGGAGGCTGACTCAAAATGCAGTCAGTCCTGCAGGAATCATGGTAAGGGTAAGCATGAACACCTGAATCCATATAAATATGTATTACATTGCCCATTGATCTTTCCATAGAATACATATCTAATAATGGAGGTCATAAAGGGAAAAAGAAAAGAATTCAGTTTACGTTGAGTGTCCCTTGTCAGAGAGAACAATGTTTGTTCTCCTGCAAAGCAGAAATCTAATCTGAGCAAGGATCTGTCCACTAGCCCTTCATAACTTTAACAAAAAGAATGGAAATACAGTGGTACCTCATCTTACGAACGCCTCTTCTAACTAACTTTTCGAGATACGAACCCGGTGTTTAAGATTTTTTTGCCTCTTCTTCCGAACTATTTTCACCTTACGAACCCAAGCCGCTGCTGCTGGGATGAAGGGGTTTCTTTTCCCCCCTTTTTTTGAACAAAGAAAAGGGAGGGGCGGCTTGGAGGGGGAAAGTTTGCATTTTAAAAAGTAGGAGAACAGTGTGCTTGCACAGGCACTGAAAGGGTGTCTTTTGAAGAAAGAAAAGGGAGGGGCGCCCCCCTTGCCTTTCTTCCTTCCCACTCACCCTTTAGCCTAGCCTTGCTTCTTCCACCCGCCCCCTTTAGCTGCTCCTCCCTGCCCTCTGTTCGCCTCCCTTCTAAAGTTTGGGATTTTCCTGAAGGATTTGCACGCATTATTTGCTTTTACATTGATTCCTATGGGAAACATTGTTTCATCTTACGAACTTTTCATCTTACGAACCTCCTCCTGGAACCAATTAAGTTTGTATCATGAGGTACCACTGTATATGGACATAGGAAAATCCTAACATCTAGGGAAATCCTAAGGAAATCCTAGCAGAATACCAGAGACTATGTTTGAGAAGGAAAAAGGAAGAAGGAAGCACCCAGAGATTAACAGTCTCACTGATCAAAAGCAGGCAAGATATAAGATAAAGACAGTATGCGGAGGGATCCCACCAAAGATGAAATGTTCCCGGTTCGCTCAGCCTGTTGGTCAGTGATGGCTACCAAATTTTTTACTACCATACTGTGGGAGTGGCTTATGCATTTTGTTTCAACATCTTTCAGTGCAAATTGGGTGCTCTGGTGTGGAGCTCCAAATTTTGCTACCGGAACTGCGTTCATGAACCGTTCCTGTAGGAGGCCATCACTGCTGTCGGTTGTCAGAGAGCCAGTCGCGAAGGCAGTGGATGATGCCATTTGGATTCTTTTACCCTCTGCACATGCACAGAATGCTTTATGCATAGGGAGAGGGTAAAAGAACCCAAATAGTAGCACATTGGTGGGTGGGCAGAGCCTCGCACTCCCTTACAACCAGCTCTCCGAAAACCAACAAGGTGAGCAAACTGGGAGCATTTCACCATTTCACCTTCCCACCATTCCTTCAGATTTCTAAATTATAAGATGATGAAAAATAAGTCAACTGAAGTTTCATTTTCAGGGTTTATGCATTCAAAAAGTTAAGCATACTCTAGGAAAAAGTTGAAGCTAAAGTACGTGTGGTTTATGGGGTTTTAAGGCCAACCTGCTTAAAGCAAATAAAAAGTATTTGATAAAGGTGTTACAATGGTCTGGAAATTATTTTCATTTAAAGCTATATTGAAACTATGTTCTGCCAAGTTGCCTACTGAAGTCTGAAATGCCAAAAAACTCATTTGATCATATTCCATCAGCAATATACTTTGCAACTCATTCCAATGAAGAACAAAACAACTATAAACCAATAATAACTATAAGCCTACAAAAACCAAAACCATAAAAGACAAACTAGGAATACAAATTAAAATAGGCAAGAAAAAGCCAGTGATAGGACAGGGAGCCACAAAAGAGGGTCCAAAAATCCACATGCAGCTCCGGAGCCATAAGTTGCCGACCCTTGACCTAGAGTCACTGTGAGCAAGTAGGCAACTATATACATTTTCTAAATAAATAAATAAACCAGTGTAATGGTTTGCCTTCAGAAGTTATGAGTGCGCCATCACTGGAGGCTTTTAAGAAGAGGCTGGACAGCCACTTAACTGACATGATATATAGTTTCTTGCTTGAGCAAGGGGTTGCACTAAAAGACCTCTTCCAACTCTGTTATTTTGTTATCCTAACTGAGGAGGAACAATTTTCATATTCACCATATCTCTGAGGTCTGAGAGAACGAACAATTGTCTTGAACAATTTTCATAATAACATTGTGTGAAACAAACCTATTGTTTCAAGGGGAAGGTATTGCAACAGAAATAGGTACATTTCCCAGGTTCTGCAAAATGGGACTCATAGCACACACCTCTGGCTTGAGCATATAGCCATGGAGTATTTTGAATATGATTACAGGGCCTTGAATTATTGCTTTTACATAAGGAAACCAATATTCTACTTTACATGTTGTAACTAATATGCTACATCTTTAAAACATCTCCATGCTGTATAAATAGCTTCTGAAGTTATGCTATGTCTTTAAATCATTTCCATATAAACAGCTTCTTAAATCCAGTCCCTGGTCTTTCTAAATTAGTGATTTTCAACCTTTTTTGAGCTGTGGCACATTTTTTACATTTATAAAATCCTGGGGCACACCACCAACCAAAATGACACAAAATGACACTAACACAGTACATATAATACATATAGTTAATAATATAGTTTATAAATGTATTTATACTCACCTAGTGTGAAACCTGGGCCTGTTTCAATGAACACAAAAGGGATATCCTGGCAGGAATGGTAGAAAGACACACACGAAGCTCTTCCTCAACAGTTCTCAATCTCTCTCTGTTTTTAATTTTTATCGCAGTCAAACTTGAGAAGCTCAGCTTACATAGATATGTGGTTAAAAACGGGAGCAATGTCAAAATAGCTTTGTTGGCCAGAATGGGGAACTCCTTGGCAACAGATAACCAAAAACCAAAGGAAGATCAGCAAACTTTAGCTTTAAACCACGATCTTGTTTCAGTTCAATGAGTTCCTTTCTTGCTCCATAAAGTCATGTCCTTTCCAGCAATGGATACTGAGCTGTATGGGTTCCTAACTCAGTCAAGGCATTCTGTGAGGGCTGAAGAGAAATGCATGACCAGCCGAAATTGCCCCCGGAGCAGGGCAACGCTGCTGGTGGCTTCGTTGAGCCCCAAACTTCTGGTTTCCGGTGAAACTGGAAGTTCAGCTTTTGGCAGTGCGCCAGGGAGGCACGCTGCTTGCTGGGCTTTGGGGGAGGTCCTGGATTGCCCTATTTAAGGGCGATCCAAACAGGACCTCCTCCTTGCTCGGTGGGGACTCAAAGCGAACACCCGCCTGCCCTCCACTATCAACAGTGTGTCTGAAAGAGGTCGCTTTGGGGCCGAATAGGAATTTTTTGCAGCCTCTCCTTTAGAGGCGGCCATTTTTTCACCTATTCCACACTGACAGTAAGGATGGAATGGTTAGGGGGTGTGGTGCACATAGATTTTAGATTTAGGCTTCCCTTTGGTCACTGGGGTTGGCAGGTTAGGGGCAGAAATGGGCAGTAGAAGCAACCGCGCATGCTCCTTTGGGCATATTTTTAAAAGGTGATGGACCGCCTCTCTCCAGGAACTAGAGGTTACCACAATGTCGGAGATTGGAGAGAGGATGCCCATGGGACTCACCGGATCCAATTTCCCTTGGGGGATTAGAGGGTGAGCTCCTCCCACATGTCAAGGGGCGTGGCTTGGATCCAGGTGAAGGTGGCTACCTTCACCTGGTTCAGCAAGTAGTTATGCCCAATGTTGCCAAGGAAGGTTCTGGCAGGAATTTCTGCCCTGTTAGTTTTTGGCCTCTGCAGGTCCTTTGTTATAGTTGAATTTAAATATTTAAATTTACGTATTTAAAGTTACGTTATTTAAATTTATGTTAATTTAATAAAGTGACCCTATATTTAATCCATATAATGTCTCAGCGTCTTTACTCCGCTTCCGGGGCAAATAAAATGACTTCTTCTCAAGAGTTTTCAAATGTCTGCCAATCACCTCGCACATTGCAGCAATGTTGCCATCATGCTGTTTCTCGGTGAGCGGGAACATCTCAACAGTGTTCCCTCTAATTTTTTTTTTGGGGGGGGGGCGGAAAAGTATAGTGTCTGAGCGGCAGTCCCTTCGGGACTGGGTGGCACATAAATAAATAAGTAAGTAAGTAAGTAAGTAAGTAAGTAAGTAAATAAATAAACAAACAAACAAATAAAAAACCCACCCTGTTTTGCCTCAGAAAATTTCAAAATAAAATACTGTACTGTGTGTCTATAACAGTGAGCTCATAATAGGGCAACTCTATCAATATCAAAATGCCACTTAAATAGTTGAGCTAGTTTCAAACTAGATTTTGATTTTCTTTCTCTCTTCCTTACTCCCATTCTTTTTCCTTCCTCTCTTTTTTCTATCTGTTTCTCTCTCTTCCTCTCTTCCTCTCTCTCTCCTTCCCTCTCACTCTTTCCCTCTCGGCTTCTGGGCAGGTTTGGAAAACTCTGAGTTGATGATGATTTTTAAGTGAGTGATTGCTCACTGCTCAGCTTACAGGGAACTATGCATCTCAAGGTTGCCAGGCTGCACATGTTGTTGCCAGAGCTGCACCTTTAAACAGAATTCATTCATTTTGAGCCACTCCGAGTCTTCGGAGAGGGGCGGCATACAAATCTAATAAATAATAATAATTTTATCAGTGCTTGTAAGCAGGTTTTCATTTCGGCCTTGCATCCGTGTGTTCAGTTCATTCAGATGGAGGCGGTTGGTGGCGGGCTGGATAAATGGCCTCCATGGGCCATATCTGGCACATGGGCCATAGTTTGGGGACCCATGTTTAATTTCCCCACGGCACACCTGACCATGTCTCATGGCACACTAGTATGCCGTGGTACGCTGGTTGAAAAACACTGTTCTAAACAACTCACAACAATATATTGTTATCTGACAAAAGCCCGTCGGCCGCCTCCAGGCCGGCGGCAGTTGCGGCGGCGCGAGGAGCACTGTAGGACGCCGGCAGTCCTGGCGGCAGGGAGGGGGAGCGGGGTGGCGAGGGGGCATGCAGTGAGGAGGCGCCCCCTCCCGCTCCCCATGGCCCCAGTATGCCCCGCGTCGGCGCGGGGCATGACGTCTTCCGGGTGAGCGAGCGGCTTCCCCTGTTTAAAAGGGGGGCAGGGGGCCGCTCGCCTCCCAGTTTGTTGCGCTGCCACCAGCATGGCCTAGCTGGCAGCGGAGGATGCGGCGGACCCCACGTGGCTGGGCTCCGCGGCGGAGATCGCCGGCCTCTCGGTCGGGCCGGCAGGGAACAGATCGGAGTCCACATGGCTGGGCTCTGCGACGGGACCACTGGCCTCTTGGTCAGGCCCGCAGGGAGCAGATCGGAGTCCACGTGGCTGGGCTCCACAACGGGGACCACTGGCCTCTCGGTCGGGCCGGCGGGGACCGGATTGGAGTCCACGTGGCTGGGCTCCGCGGCAGAGACCGCCGGCCTCTCGGTCGGGCCGGCGGGGAGCAGAGCGGAGTCCACATGGCTGGGCTCCGCGACGGGGACCACCGGCCGGCCTTCTGGGCCGGCGGGGGATGGCGGAGCCCACGTGGCTGGGGTCTACGGCGGAGGTCGCCAGCCTGCCTGGCGGGCCGGTGGGGGAGGAGAGCGGAGACTGCATGGCTGGGCTCCGCAACGGAGACCACCAGCCACCCGATCGGGCCAGATGTGGAGAGGGGCGGAGCCCACATTACTGGACTCTGCGATGGCTGCCTACCGGGCTGGTAAGGAGGGGAACGGAGCACACATGGCTGGGCTCTGCAACGGAGACTGCCGGCCTGCCTAGCGGGCTGGCGGGGAGGGGAGCAGAGCCCACGTGGCGACAGTGACCACCAGCCTGCAAACCTGGGCCGTGGGGAGAGGAGCGGAGCCCACGTGGCTTGGCTCCGCGACCAAGACCGGCGGCCTGCAGATCAGGCCGGCGGGAAGTGGAGCAGAGCAGAGCCCATGGGGCAGAACTCCTCGGGGCAATCCATGGCCCAAGAGTTGGGCCTGCCCGCAAACCAGGGGAGGACAGGCGGCGTTCACGAGGCTGGGGCAATGTGGCAGTGAGCCGGGGGGGCTTGCTGTTGGAGTGCAGGTGACAGTCTAGGAGGTTCCCACGTGACCGGACAAAGCAGCTTGGGCCAAAGGCCGTATGATCGGGACAACGGGGTGAAGGGATGGAGCCCACATGGCATGGTGGCGGCTTTGTTATAACGGCGTTCAAAGTTGAATGGGTGCCTGAGGGCTTTTTGTGGCTGAGCCAACAGCTTTCAGGGCGAGTCTGGGGGGTGAAGCGGTGAAAGGGAGGGCCCCTGGGGGAGGGGCGATATCAATGAATGTGGTAGTCAGGTCCACTAAAACTGGGATGTGGTAGATGGAGGATTTAATTTATTGGGAGCAATAGGTTTGGAACGTGCGAGCGGGCAGCGCAGGCGTTGACTAAAATTCATTCAATTTATTGCAGCCTGTTTGGTGGGATGGTTTTGTTTAGTAAAAGTAAGATAATAAATAAGTAGATAAATAAATAAATAAATAAATAAATAAATAAAAAAGGAGACTTAATTGAGGGGCTGTGTTCGAATGGCGTGTGGAGGTAGTGAGAGAGTTTATCAATTATCTAGTTATTATTTAGTGGAATTTCCTTGGGTTAGGATTATAGAACTGGGTGAGTGGGAAAGGTATGATTCAAAGCAATGTATTTATTCGAGCCTGAACACTTGAAGGGCTAATCTTAGGCTGCATGAATTGCAAGGGTGATGTTTGGATTTCTGTAAGGGACTTGGTTGGGTATAAGCTACCATAATAAATGAATATACAGTGATCCCTCGATTTTCGCGATCTCGTTCTTCGCGAAACGCTATATCGCGATTTTTCCCACCCGATGACGTCACTCTCTTCCTTCCTTTCTCATCTTTCTCTCTCTCTCTCTCTTTCTCTATCTTGCTTCTTCCTCTCTCACACTCTCTTCCTCCCTCTCTCATCTCTTTCTTTCCTTCTCTCTCTTTCTCTATCTCTCCCCCTCTTGCTGGCGGGCAGCGGGCGGGCGAGTGGGGGCATCAGCGAGGAAGACCCAGGGAAGGTTCCTTCGGCCGCCCAGCAGCTGATCTGCTCGGCAGTGCGGCAGCAGCGAGGAGCCGAATCGGGGTTTCCCCTTTGCGTGGGCGGCGGGGAAACCCCGATCTTCGTCTGCTCGCTGCTGCTGCGCTGCCGAGCAGATCAGCTGCTGGGCGGCCGCAGCAGCAGCGAGCAGATGAAGATCGGGGTTTCCCCGCCACCCACGCAAAGGGGAAACCCCGATCTTCGTCTGCTCACTGCTGCTGTGCTGCCGAGCAGATCAGCTGCTGGGCGGCCGAAGGAACCTGCCCTGGGTCTTCCCCGCCGCCCACGCAAACTCCACCATCTGCGCATGCGCGGCCATGAAAAAAGGGTGCGCATGCGCAGATGGTGTTTTTACTTCCGCAACCCTACATCGCAAAAAATCGATTATCGCAAGGGGTCTTGGAACGGAACCCTCGCGATAATCAAGGGATCACTGTATAGGAAATGACTTTGGGAATTGGCTGGAAGGTCTAACGGTGTAGGCTTGTAGTCAAGGGAATAAAGGGCATTAATTTAAGCATTTTTATTCTCTTAGGTTGACGGCGGTGTTTAAGGATGGAATGGGTTGAAGCTACTTCGGTTAGCATATTCAGACGGAGCGGGTTTGGAATTCAAGAATCAAAGCCGGTCAGGTAGTTTAGGCCAGCCTAAATTTGGCTTATATCAATCATTCAGGGTTAACCCTCTTTGATTGATGAAACTGTATAAGCGTGAATGGACAGAGCGCGAGCTGGTTATTGGGGGCAGCGTACAGGAAAGGATCAAGCTATTACCACGGCTTAGTAAGTCCAACGGGGGCTTTATCGGAAGGATCGTTTTCCACTATGACGGTGAGCCTCCTATGGTGTTACAAGACTAGCCTGGGCCGGTACGGTCGGGGACAGCGAGGCATTGTGCTGCAGCACCAGCTCTTAGGCAGTCCTTGACATGCGGGGCAGGATGCGCAGCAGGTGAAGCACCTGGTCTTTATTGTTATAGTGTCAGGGTCCAAGAGGGATTGGGGGTCTCCAGGATCACACCACTCAGGTTGGTTTCAGTTTGCCGTGGGTTCAGAGCGGTTCATTTCATGAAGCTCGGGCGGTGATTCGTTGGGGGCGCTAGTTTACTGTGCTTTGTTTACTGGAATGTCTCAATTTTGTGAGTCCACAGGTGCAGGCACACGTCATCCTCATCGACAGCGGTAGATGGCGCTAGGTGCCGGGACAGTCGTCAGAGGCGGGCTGATGTGGTCATCGCAGCCGAAGTCAACGTGCAGTGAGCACCAGGGGGGGCTTTACCTCCATTTCTTGCAGTGGTCAGAGGCGGGCCAACGCTTGAGGGGCCCTGGCCAGGGGTGGGCCAAGGGGCACTTCCCATGGCTTACGTTCGCACAAGCACTTTACTTCGCAACATTGCACACATCGGGGCATGTGAAGGCCTGTATGCAGGGGGTGGCAGGCGGCAGCTGGCCAATGGCGTGGGCACAGGAGTAAGCCTGGTGACCATTCATTTCTGATCTGGGGGCATTTTCCCGCCCAATTGGGGCAGGCACCCGTGCGGCTCCGGTACAGCCCCCCCATCCTCTGCCCCACAGGGGGGAGGGGGGAGAGGTTTTTGGTCGGCCTTCCATTCTTGGCTCCATTAGGGAGGTGGTGGTGCATCCGGCCATTTCATGGGATACCAGGTAACTGGCAGTCACAGAGTCTCACCCTCAGCTAGCGAGGGTGTTCATGGGGGTCAGCTCCATGACTAATCAGGTTTACTCACCCCCTCCCCATATTATTCATGACTCGCAAGAGGGGGGGCCCTCCCCACCTTCTGTCCCAGCTTCACTTCCTCGTACTCTGTTTCGGGTACTCCCCCATTGGGAGCCCCCTCCCCTTATGAGAGGGACATTGTAAGGGCAGGCATTAGGCGAATGAACAGGGATTGGCGATGGGGGGGGAAAGGGAGTGCAGGGAGTTTGAGGTTAGCATCACCCCGGAGAGTGGGAGACGGCTGGCCGAGATTAGTTAGAGGTCTCGGGGTGCAATATTTTAGGTTATAAGGAGGCAAGCCACCACAATGGGAAATAACGGGTCCCCCAATAGATGCAGCCGGCAATTAGGGTGCGGGCTGGAGGGGATGTCTTGGGGCCCCCGGAGGACCTGTAGGCATAGAGAGGACCCCATATGTGAGGCGGCGGGGAGGGGGAGGTGACGGGAAACCACCACCCCTTTTCCCTCCCGGGAGGCAAAAGCTGTTATCCTGGCTTGGTGAATGAGGGTGATAGAAGTGGCTGATAGCTGGCTGCTCAGTGATGTGCCCCCTTGTACACTGGGGCGGCTCCACGGGGGGACCCCTATGCTCTAGCGAGCTGTGGTCACAGATAAGGGGGGAAAACCCCCCCTCCAGTGGGGCATCCCCCACACATTGGAACGGGGTGCGAGTGGGCCTATTGGGAGGTCACCGTTGGCAGGCTCGAAGGAGACAGGGGGGTGACGCCCCTCAAGGTAGGCGCAAACTGGCGGACCTCAGTTGAAGGCACCAGGTGTCCCACGGGGAGCGAGCGGACAAGGACTAGGTACCCGGTCTTACACCAGCAGCCCTCCATTGGAGAGCACTGGGTGGCCCAAGGTGGGCTTGCGGACAAGGACGAAAGGTGCATAGCGGCGACCCCCAGAGGGTAACGCCGTGTGGCCCACGGCGGGCGAGCGGACAAGGTCGAAGTGTCGTAGGGGCGGCCCTCTCTGGGGTAGCGCCGGGAGGCCCAAGGTGGGCAAACAGACATCGTCAACATAATAAGGTTGATATGCAGTATGGGCGGCCCTCATTGGGTAGCACCGGGAGGCCCAAGGTGGGCGAGTGGAAAAGGTCGACATGCCATAGGGGCGGCCCTCAGTGGGTAGCGCCAGGAGGCCCAAGGTGGGCGAGCGGACAAGGCTAAATGCTGGTTAGTGGCGGCCCTCAATGGGTAACGCCGCTTCGCCCAGGGTGTGGGCGAGTGGAGAGGACAGAGTTGTGGTGGTGCATAGCTCAAGTGAGAGCTCCATGTGGCCCAAGGTGGGCAAGCAGTCAACGAAGGGAGTAGTCAGCCGGCACTGCTGAGGCGGGAGCCCACTGATAGGACGTAGGTCCCAATAAGGGGTTTTTTTATGGGTCAAGGAAGGGTTGCAGAAGCACCCTTACTGGGGGGCTGCCAGCCCTGTTGGGGGCACAGCACATATCCTGTCGGCCCTGCAGAGGTCCCCACCCCGTTGGGGTGGGGGGGGAGCTGGGGATGCTCACTTAAGTTTCACATCCCCAGGAGTGGCGGTAAAGGGCAGAAAAATGGGGAATTCAGCAACTGTGTGATCTTCTTTGGGTACCTTTTGGAAGGTAAACGGCCACTCCCCGACATGGCTACAGGGCTCGGCCGGCTCAGTTATGGAGCCGCCATTGGGGCTCACCCACCGCATGCCCAGAGTCGAGTATATGGGTGGGGGAGCCTCCCCACACGCAAGGGTGTGGCAGGGAGCAAATGGGGGAGGTCAAGTTCAAGTTCACGTTTAAGTTCAAGTTCAAGTGGACCTCCCCCTTTTGCTCAGCAGGAGGCTTCGCCCAGAGTTGCCTAGAAATTTTGATTGACATTTCCGCCCTCTTGGTCTTACCTCTGCAGGTCCTGTTTGGTTATAATAAATGTGACCCATTTTATAACCCATTTCTGTGTCCGTGTGCTATCTCCGTGTCCGCCGCAAAAGCCCGTCGGCCGCCTCCAGGCCGGCGGCGGTTGCGGCGGCGCGAGGAGCACTGTAGGACGCCGGCAATCCTGGCAGCAGGGAGGGGGAGCGGGGTGGCGAGGGGGCGTGCAGCGAGGAGGCGCCCCCTCCCACTCCCCATGGCCCCAGTATGCCCCGCATCGGCGCGGGGCATGACGTCTTCCTGGTGAGTGAGCGGCTTCCCCTGTTTAAAAGGGGGGCAGGGGGCCGCTCGCCTCCCAGTTTGTTGCGCTGCCGCCAGCATGGCCTGGCTGGCACCCACCCGCCCTCCCTCTACGTAGCGTGATCAAGAGGTCGCCATAGGGGGCCGAGTAGGAATTTTTGGCGGCTGTAACGCCTTTTTCTTTGGCCGTATTTTTTGCCTACTCCACACTACGGGAGTGGGGACGTGGATAGGGGGTGTCCAGCATACTTTAGTTTTCAATCAGGCTAATTCGGCAATCTATTCGGCATTTGATTTCCTTGTCCCTAAGGTCACGGGGAAGCGGTAAAGGGCGGAAAAATGGGGAATTTAGCAACTGTGTGATCTTCTTTGGGTACCTTTTGGAAGGTAAACGGCCACTCCCCGACATGGCTACAGGGCTCGGCCGGCTCAGTTATGGAGGGGAGACGCCATTGGGGCTCACCCACCGCATGCCCAGAGTCGAGTATATGGGTGGGGGAGCCTCCCCACATGCAAGGGCGTGGCAGGGAGCAAATGGGGGAGGTCAAGTTCAAGTTCAAGTTTAAGTTCAAGTTCAAGTGGACCTCCCCCTTTTGCTCAGCAGGAGGCTTCGCCCAGAGTTGCCTAGAAATTTTGATTGACGTTTCCGCCCTCTTGGTCTTACCTCTGCAGGTCCTGTTTAGTTATAATAAATGTGACCCATTTTATAACCCATTTCTGTGTCCGTGTGCTATCTCCGTGTCCGCCGCAAAAGATATTGGTACAGATTAACAATGGCAAATCATAATATAATAGAAGTCACATTTACAATATATATTATAATTTGATTGTTTAGTTCCTATTATTGAAATATAAATAGAATTTTTTTAAAAAAAAACCCTCCTGGTACTGAAGCCATTAAATAAAAGAAAGGCAATCAGAGTAGAAATTGATATTCAGATCATTTGGACATTGCAATCAAAACATTTAAGGCAGGGCAAATTCAAATTTGAAAACAACACAAATTAATTTGAATTCAAGTCTTTGATTACAAAAGCTACCATATGTTCTTTTGCATGTGTTCAATCAACAGACCCTTGGATTGGTATAATGAAGCAACTTTCTGGCTTGCTGAAAATGGGAAGCAGAAAACTAGCAGTGCCAAAAAATTGTCAAAAAGAATAACTTCTTCACCCTGTGCACAGCTGAGTTAAAGAGTTTGCTTCCACAAGAGTGATGGCTGTTAATCTAGAAGGGCAATTAGACAAATTGTCATAGAATATGGATAGAGAACCATTTCCATGTAGTGGTGAAGAAGCTGGCCAAAAAACCAGGACACTGGGAGTTCTAGTGCCATTTTAAGGCATGAAAGCCAGTTATGTTACTTTGGGTCAACCATTCCCTCTTAGCATAACTTACCTTAGAAATTGTTGTTGAGGATAAAATAGGAGGTGAAAGGAATATTAGATATGGTTGCCATCTTGAATTACTCAAGTAATAAAGGTGGGATTAATAAATAATCAATCAATCAATCAATCATAGGCACTAGATAATATAACTTCCATATTAAAAATAGTGTACAGAATAAATGTAAAAGTGCTAGTACATTCATGATTTTGAACATATCCAGTTAGTCATCACTGAAACCAGACATAGGACTAAACAGAACTTTGATATACTCCATCAAGGCTTTTATTTTATTTTCACCTGGCTTTTCTTATGTTGGTGAATATCAGCATTAATATCAGACTAATTTAAATTTAGATTCTAAAATATAAAGCATAATATTTGATTCTAACCAAAGAGTTCAGATCTTCTATTCCTTGTTCAAGATACTTTCTGCCTTGTGTTTCTCTTACCGATACCCCTTTCATTTTCTCCTAAAAAAAAGATGGCCAGCTAAAATAAAGAAAGGTTAATGAATATACTGAGAACAAAGATAACTAAGATTTTGTTACTATTGTGCTTACTCTTATATGCTGCATGGGTGAATCAGAGGTATTTTCTTCCTTGGTTAATTAGACTGAAGGGAATTTCCCAGAGAATGATCAATATTTATTAATGTCTACCTCAATCCCAGCTTCGGCCTTTCAAGTTAACTCACAAAGTTCGGCTAATCCAAAATCTAGTGAGAACAAAAATCTATGTGGAAACACCACCACACTGCTAACAGTTCAAGGCAACTAGAGGAAGGTAACATTATTTTATTGTATTTTATTTAAACAAACCGTTTCAAATAGTGGTAGTAGTTATAACTAGCATAGACTTATAACTTTGGGATACAGATGTAAATATAATCAAGCAGGCAAGACTTTCCTAATGTCAGACTAATTTAAATTTAGATTTAGAACATTAATTTCCTAATGTTTCTTTTTAGTGCTTTGGATGCACATTATTTTATTTTTATTAACATCAAAAATCAGTCTATATGGACTTCAGGGGTGGGTTCTACTTACTTTCCTACTAATTTGCTTCATGTAGGAAGTGCCCTGGCACATCGCACAAATAATCCTCTGTGCATGCACAGAGGATTCTTTGCCAGCCACTTTCAGGACGCAACGACCGGAGGACAGGTTCAGGTGCATGGCCAGGTGGCCATCACTGCCAGTTCAGCAAGCAGGGACAAATTGCCACCACCTGTATGGGCAAACCAGTCTGAACTGACAGCAACCCACCACTGGTGGACCTCAACAGTTCTCCACCCTGCATGCTGCTTGGGAAAATCTGGGAGCTGAAATCTATACATTTTAAAGTTGCAAAGGTTGGGAAACATTGTTCCAGCTATTACTACAATTTTTAGAATCCCTGAGAATTATGATCAACGGTGAAAGATGCAAGGAATTATGTTTCAACAACACCTAGACTGCCACAGGATGCCCGGAATGTATCTGAATTACAAATTATGAAGTTCTGAGTCCTTTTAAGCTTGGACTGAGATCTTATTCTGAGTCCTTTTAAGCTTGGACTGAGATCTTATTCCTAGCCTTATTTGGGCACATAGGTCTTGTTAGTTTGCCTCAGAGTATCTGCACACTAAATTATCGCAAAATAGACAGACATTATATTGGATCTTTTTTTGCAATTATTCTCTTCATTGAACTTTAGTATCTACTGTAGCTTGGAATTTAAGGCCCTCGTGCTTCCTTTGTTAAATTTTGATTGATTGCTTCCCAAATGTAAACACTGCTGTTTTACAAAATCTCTGGCAGAGCTAATCTATCATTTTATTCAATTTCCCCAAGAAATAAAATAAGCCCTTTTTTAAAAAAGGAGAAAGATATTTAAAAGCATCTAGAAGAAAATTGCTATACCAGTATCTTCAGTATATTAATTGCCTAATTTGGAAAAGGGGCATTCCTGAACCAATTCTAAGTATATTCAAAAATATGTCTCAGTTTGTTGATTTTTAACAATAATGAACTGGCAATTTAGATTTCTGAACTGAGCCCCTGAATAAAGCAGGGATTTCCAAATTGATCAAGCAAATTGAGGTTTCTTTCAGCTACTAAATCTTACATTAGACGTGTCCCTATATTCCTCATCTCTGTAGGGCAAGGTGCCAGGGAACAAAGCCCCAGAGACAGTGGGACAAAGAACAGAGAGGATACAGAGGAGAACCACATGGCCACCTCTACTAGATGACTCCTTCCATGCCTGGCCTGAGTTCGCATGTATATATACCTCAGTATTTGTTTGTTTGCCATCTTGTAGGAGGTGACTAGGCTGAGCCCAAGGGAGGAGTCAAATGCATCATCAGTCATGAGTCCCTTCATGCCCACAAGCAACCTAAATCCAGCCCACATTGAATTCCTTTCATTCTTATCAAAAGAATAGGATATAGAGAAGAAAATGGTAAGGAGATACCTGTCCACCCTAGATGAATTCAAATCACCAGGACCAGATGGATTACACTCCAATATTCTGAAGGAACTGGCAGACAAGATCTCAGAACCACTAAACTATATCTTTCAAAGATCCTGGAGCACCAGGGAATTGCCAGAGGACTGGAAAAGAGCTGATATAATTCCCATCTTCAAGAAAGGGGGGGGGGACAGATCCAGGACCTATCAGCCTGACCTCAATACCAGGGAAGATTTTGGAAAAGAGAATCAAGCAACGAGTCAATGAACACCTAGTCCTAGAAGCAAACAAAGTAATAACAAAAAGCCAACATGGGTTTGTGAAAAACAGTTCATGCCAGACTAATCTTGTAGCATTCTTTGACAAAAGTGACATCAGTGGACCAGGGGAATGCTGTCGATGTGGTTTACTTGGACTTCAGTAAGGCTTTTGACAAAGTAGACCATAACCTACTACTAAATAAACTAGAAAAATGTGGGATGGACAGCAACACCTTCGCGTGGATTCAAAAATGGCTAACTAACTGCACTCAACATGTAGTGCTCAATGGAACTACATCCACATGGAGATTTGTATGCAGTGGAGTACCCCAAGGCTCTGTTTTAGGACCAGTACTCTTCAACATCTTCATCAATGACTTGGACAATCTAACAAAATGAAATTCAATGGTGAAAAAAGTAAGGTTCTAGATTTAGGCAAGAAAAACAAAATGCACAGGTATAATTGATGTGGTATATTGCTTAAAAGTAGCAACTTTGAGAGGGACCTTGGAGCCCTAGTGGACAACCATTTAAATATGAGCCAGCAGTGTGCAGCAACTGCCAGAAAAGGCAACACAGTTCTAGGCTGCATCAACAGAGGGAGAGAATCAAGATCACGTGAAGTGTTAATGCTACTTTATAAGGCCTTGAAAGGCCACACTTGGAATACTGCATTCAGTTTTGGTTGCCACAATGCAAAAAGGATATTGAGACTCTAGAAAAAGTGCAGAGAAGAGCAACAAAGATGATTAGGGTACTGGAGGCTAAAACATAAAACGTACAGTATGAAGAACCGTTGCAGGAACTGGGCATGGCTAGTTTAATGAAAAGAAGGAACAGAGTTCCAGTATCTCAGGCATTGCCACAAAGAAGAAGGAGTCAACCTATTCTCCAAAGCACCTGAGGGCATAGTTCCCTCTAAGCTGAGCAGTGAGCAATCGCTCACTTAAAAATCATCATCAACTCAGAGTTTTCCAAACCTGCCCAGAAGCCGAGAGAGAAAGAGTGAGAGGGAAGGAGAGAGAGAGGAAGAGAGAGAAACAGATAGAAAAAAGAGAAAAAGGAAAAGAGAAAGAAAAAGAATGGGAGTCAGGAAGAGAGAAAAAAAATCAAAATCTAGTTTGAAACTAGCTCTCAACTATTTAAGTGGCATTTTGATATTGATAGAGTTGCCCTATTATGAGCTCACTGTTATAGACACACAGTACAGTATTTTATTTTGAAATTCTCTGAGGCAAAACAGGGTGGGTTTTTTGTTTGTTTGTTTGTTTGCTTGCTTGCTTGCTTGCTTGCTTGCTTGCTTGCTTGCTTGCTTGCTTGCTTGCTTGCTTGCTTGCTTGCTTGCTTGCTTGCTTGCTTGCTTGCTTGCTTGCTTGCTTGCTTGCTTGCTTGCTTGCTTGCTTGCTTGCTTGCTTGCTTGTTTATTTATTTATTTATTTATTATTTCTGTGCCGCCCAGTTCCGAAGGGACTGCCGCTCAGACACTATACTTTTCCGCCCACCCTCCAAAAAAAATTAGAGGGAACACTGCCTGAGGGTAGAACAAGAAGCAATGGGTGGAAACTAAACAAGGAGAGAAGTAACTTAGAACTAAGGAGAAATTCCCTGACAGTCAGAACGATTGGTCAGTGGAACAGCTTGCCTCCAGAAGCTGTGAATGCCCCAACACTGGATGTTTTTAAGCAGATGTTGCATAACCATCTGTCTGAAGTAGTGTAGGGTTTCCTGCCTAAGCAGAGGTTGGACTAGAAGACCTCCCAGGTTCCTTCCAACTGTGATATTATATTATATTATATTATATGTTATGTTATGTTATGTTATGTTATGTTATGTTATGTTATGTTATGTTATGTTTTATGTTACATTATGTTATGTTACATTATATTATATTCCACTAATTTGCTATGGTTATTAGTAGTTCAGATTATTGTAGAGATTTTAATCTTGTAATAAATCTTTATATCCATTTGAACTGTCTGTATCTTCTGATTTTCCTGGTGTTTGACAGCAGCCTTCTACAACATCACAATCTCTCCTATCTAGTTTTTTCCTGATCCAACTTTCACAATCATAAGTTGCTGTGAGAAACAGTAGTAATTTGTAAGAGCACCTTACAAATACTATATTATATCATCCTTTAACTTTATGCATTGTTTGGTAGTTAATATTCAACATCATGGTACAAATAATTAAATGAATTCCAGGAAGAATTCCCTACTGGTACATTAGAATTCTAGAAAACATATTATTTAAAACAATAAAAAAATACAATGGACTCATTTATTCTTAACAAATGCCATGAGCAATGAGAGGTTTTTGATGTGATTTAACATTACACCAGCAAAGAGCACAACTGTAAATTATTTTTGCAACATGTTCTCAGAGTCCCAAATTACCTTTTTATAGTCTGTAATCCTAATAGTGGTTAATATATCACTAGGAAAAAACCGTAATAATCATTATTTGGATTTAGTTACCCATTTGAGGTTTATTCGGAAGCAGTAGAGAGAAACATGTCTGATTTTATCCACTGGCAAAAAAAATAAAATAAATGAACATATTCCAAAGAAAATTGAAAGCGCACCTCACAATATGTGTATTTTAATAATGATAGTCAAACCCATTTCTATCTAACTAGAAAAATATGAAAATTTGAAAATATCAGTAAGATTTACAGGCCTTTTTATGGTTATACTTTTGAAGAATAAAAGAGAATATTCATAACTCAGGGTTGATATGAAGGGTCCTTGGAGACTCTCTTACAGACATTTCATTACCCAAACCAGGTGACATCATTAGTGCTAGAGTGCTAGAATGCATCACCAGTGCTAGCTCTGATTATGTTACCAACTTTGGATAGAGAAACATCTGCAAGAAAACAATCAAGCTCAGAGAGCAACCAGGACCCCTCCCTTTTGATGAAAGAATAAGATGTATTATATTACCGTATAACATGCAACGGAGTATAAAATGCAACTTTTGGGGAGGAAAATGGAGAGAATACCACCAGATATTCATCTGGCTAGCTTCCTTAGTCTGGTCAGCTTCAGCATTTTATTTTATCCCCTGGTTAGGGCTTTAAAAAACCTTATTTGGAGCAAGTAGAAACATAGAAGATTGACGGCAGAAAAAGACCTCATGATCCATCTAGTCTGCCCTTATACTATTTCCTGTATTTTATCTTATTTTATCTTAGGATGGATATATGTTTATCCCGGGCATGTTTAAATTACTGTGGATTTTGTTGAATCCTATGTAAATAGTTGGTTCCATGAAAAAACGCTGTCTGTGCTGAAACAGGAAGTCGCGCCTGATTGGTTCAGATGGTGGCTGCTCTCTTTTGGTGGGAGCCGCAAATGTATAAAAGAGCGGCTACTCTCCAGGTTAGCCAGACGTGTTCCCACTGATTGTCACTTCCCTTTTAAGAGCTGAATAAAGGAACCGTCTTTACTGAAGCCTTTGTCTCTGGACTTTTCACTGGCGACGACGGACGGAAGAACCACGCGTGCAAGATGAACAACCTTCAAATCGGCCAGGCTCCTGAGTTCTTCGATCCGGAGAAATCCTCCTGGGACGCCTACATGGCCAAGTTCGAGATCTTCCTCGAAGCTGCCGGAATAAGGGACGCCGACGCCGAACAAAAGCGGGCAATTTTCCTGAATTACTGCGGCCCAGAGATATTCGATCTCGCCCAGACTCTCACCGATCCGCTTCCAGCCAAATCCATCACTTGGGATGTCCTGCAAACCAAGCTCGCGAGCCATTTCAAGCCTACGAAACCAGCCATCGTTTTCCGGCACCAGTTCTCAAGAATGGCCCAGCTCGAATCCGAATCAATTAGCCAGTTCGCTACACGTCTTCGAACGGTGCTTTCAAAATGTAAGTTTGATAGCCCGGAAGCTCGCCTCACTGATGCCCTAACCTTTGGTATGAGAAATGCCATGGTCCGAAACAAGCTCCTCACCGAAGACGAGCCGTCTCTCCAGGCAGTAATCAAGCTGGCACAAACCTCAGAGGTCGCCGACGCTGCTGCCAAAGAGCTGAAGGAACATGACAAGCAGGAAGTCGTCGCCAAGATCGACTCCACGTTTTCCCGCGCAGAGGCCCCAGACGACCTCAGCCCACCAGCCCTCAACGAGGACAGCTGTTTTCTGCTGCAACAGGACCAGCTGAGACAACCCAGATACCCTCGCCCCGTCGCCCCCTGCTTCGGCTGCCGAGGAAACCATCCGCGCCAACGCTGCCCTTTCCGGGATGCCATTTGCCGCCGCTGCAACCGACGCGGCCATATCGCCAAAGCCTGCAGAGCACCCTTGCCTGAGGAATCTTTCTCCACTCCTTGTCCTCCTCGGTTCCAGACCCAAACACCTCAACCGCGCGAAAACCGGTTTCCTCGGTTTTCCGGCCGCAAGAACTACTCAACCGCTAACCGCGACAACTCAAGAGGTAACAATCAATTTTCTGTAAATAGCACGGCAACAAAAAATGGGGGCAAGATTGTAATCTCACTGCTCCTAAACAACAAGCCATGCACTATGGAACTTGACACGGGGTCCAAATACACCATTATGCCATGGGAAAAGCTTATAATGTACATGCCTAGCCTCTCAAAGTCTGACCTTTTACAAACCTCATTGGTAATTAGAGATTTTCAAGGGGGGATAATACCTGTTCTAGGCCAAGTGAATGTACCTATTATGTTTAAAACTGTTAAATGTACCCTTCCTATGATTGTTGTTGCAGGGGCTAGACACTCTCTCCTGGGTTTGGCTTGGATGGAACCATTGGGAATTGAAATTTCTGGTATTTGTACTGTTAACTCTGATAGCATGCCAAATTTCTTACAGGAATTCCCAGAGGTGTTTAGCCCCACCTTGGGATCGTATAAAGGGCCCCCTATCTCCTTTTCTATTGACCCAAAGGTTCCTCCTGTCCGGCTCAAACCACGCAGGGTACCCCTCCCGCTCCTTCCCAAGCTTGACCTACAGCTAGATAAGCTCATAAGCCAGGGCATTTTAGTTCCTGTAGAGCAGGGGCCGTGGGAAACACCCATAGTCACGCCTCTTAAACCGTATGGCTCTTTGAGGGTTTGCGCTGACTATAAGTCAACGCTCAACAAAGCCCTCCAACATCACCCTTACCCCATTCCAGTGGTACAACAGCTCCTTCACTCCCTGGGGGAAGGGAAAGTGTTTGCAAAAATCGATTTAGCCCAAGCTTACCAGCAACTCCCTGTCGATGAACCGACAGCACTCGCACAAACAATTGTCACCCACAGGGGTGCGTTTAAATGTACCAGATTACAATTTGGAGTAAGCATAGCCCCCGGGATTTTTCAAAGCATAATGGAACGTTTGTTGTCAGGAATTAAAGGGACCATCCCCTATTTTGATGACATTTTAATTTCAGGAGAAAACCAATCTCAACTCAACAAAAGAATAAGAGAAGTATTACATAGACTACAAGATAAAGGGCTAAGAATCAAACCTGACAAATGTGTGTGGGGAACCAGCAGTGTGGAATTCTTAGGATATAGAATCGATGGGGAAGGCATCCACCCCACTACTGAAAAATTAAAAGCCATCAGGGAAACCCCAGAGCCACAGAATAAAACAGAATTGCAGGCATTCTTAGGCCTTCTAAACTTTTACTCTGTTTTTTTAAAACAGAAGGCAACAGCAGCAGAGCCTCTACACCGGCTGCTTCAGAAAGGAACCCTTTGGACATGGGGGAGAACTGAGCATGAGGCCTTTTTACAAATAAAGCAGCTGTTAACTTCCACAAGTGTAGTAGTCCAGTATAGCACTTTGCTACCCGTCAGGCTTACGTGCGATGCGTCCCCATATGGCGTGGGAGGGGTCTTGGCACATGTTTTGCCGAATAATACAGAGGCCCCAATTGCTTTCTTTTCCAGAACAATGACCAATACTGAGAGAAATTACAGCCAACTAGATAAGGAGGCTCTAGCGTTAGTGGCTGGGGTGAAGAAGTTTCATAACTATCTTTTTGGCAGGAGTTTTGAATTGGTTACCGACCACAAGCCTTTACAAGGCCTCTTAGCCCCTAACAAACCAACTCCCCCATTTATGTCTCCAAGACTAATTAGGTGGGCCTTGTTTCTCTCAGGATACCAGTACAAGCTCATTCACAAAGGGGGTAAAATCATCAACCACACAGATGGTCTTAGTAGGTGCCCAATGGCAGAGTTAGTAGAGGACCCTGCCCCATCTGCTGATGTTTTAATGATAGAACTCGAAGATAACCCACTAACAACAGCAAGGGAGGTGGCTGTGCACACGCAGCAAGACCCAATTTTGAAAAAGGTGGTAAACTGTGTACTCAAGGGGTGGCAAAATGACTCTGAAGAAACAAACTTAAGTGATTTTAAAACCAAAAGATTGGAATTGTCATATGTTAAAGGGTGCCTGTTGTGGGGTGATAGAGTAATCATTCCTGAAAGTCTAAAGACCAAAGTACTCACCATGCTACATGTGGGCCACCCTGGTATTGTCAGGATGAAGGGTCTAGCTAGGGGGCACTTATGGTGGCCAGGTCTGGATACTGATATTGAAAAGTGGGTAGCCAAGTGTGATCCATGCCAAGAATCTCGGCCAAATCCTCCCAAAACAACTCCAGCTGAGTGGGAGCAACCTGCAGGGCCTTGGTCCAGGGTCCATATTGATTTTGCAGGGCCAGTGGGGTCACAATATTTCTTAATAGTGGTAGATGCATTTTCCAAGTGGGTGGAAATCATTGCAATGAATAATATAACCACTAGTGCTACAATTAAGGTTCTGCGCCATTTGTTTGCCACCCATGGCTGTCCTGACATCTTAGTGTCAGACAATGGGCCCCAATTGACAGCCAGGCAATTTGAATTATTTTTAGATAACTTGGGGATCAGACATGACCTCATCTCGCCTTACTCGCCCTGGGCTAACGGGTTGGCAGAACGGTACGTTCGTGTTGCAAAAGAAGCATTGCGCAGGTCAGGCCCTGGAGATGTACAACAGCATCTGGACCAATTTTTGTTAACACAACATATTACACCAAATTCACACACACACATAAGTCCTGCTGAAATACTAATGGGAAGGAAACTTAGATCCCCACTGGATAGATTACACCCAAGGTATTGTACTCATAATCCTATGTATGTAAATCCTGAAAGACAATTGTACTTGGGTCAAAGTATTTTTGCAAAGAATTTTGATGGGGGTTTGAATTGGATGAAGGGAACAATTGTACAACAAACTGCTCCTAAAACATATATTGTAAAATTGGAAGATGGTCGAATGTGGAAGCGGCACATTGACTATGTACGAAAGCGCATTGAAACCTCCCCTGAGCAAACCGCTAAAACAGACTCTTCCACTCTAATAGACTGTAACGTGCAACCCGCTTTAATGGACATTCAAATGGACTTAACGAGCCGGGAAAGGTCCTCCAGCGACGCCGAGCCATCTTCGTCCTCAGAGGTCGGTGTTGTGCCTGCCCACTCGACTCAGCGGGCCGGAGCCCAAACTCGGCCCCAGCCGCACTGGGGAGGTACAGGCGAACCGACTTCCACCGTTGGAAGCGAGGACTCAAATGAACTGCGCAGGTCGGAGAGAACCCTGCGTAGACCGAGCAGATTGGAGGATTTCGTCACATGGCTTACTTGATTGATGTATTCTTGACTAAGGAGGGAGGGGTGTTGAATCCTATGTAAATAGTTGGTTCCATGAAAAAACGCTGTCTGTGCTGAAACAGGAAGTTGCGCCTGATTGGTTCAGACGCTGGCTGCTCTCTTTTGGCGGGAGCCGCAAATGTATAAAAGAGCGGCTACTCTCCAGGTTAGCCAGACGTGTTCCCGCTGATTGTCACTTCCCTTTTAAGAGCTGAATAAAGGAACCGTCTTTACTTAAGCCTTTGTCTGTGGACTTTTCAGATTTACCAACCACGTCTGCTGGAAGTTTGTTCCAAGGATCTACTACTCATTCAGTAAAATAGTATTTTCTCACATTGCTTCTGATCTTTCCCCTAACTAACCTCAGATTGTGCCCCCCTTGTTCTTGTGTTCACTTTCCTATTAAAAACACTTCCCTCCTGAACCTTATTTAACCCTTTAACATATTTAAATGTTTCGATCATGTCCCCCGTTTTCCTTCTGTCCTCCAGACTATACAGATTGAGTTTATTAAGTCTTTCCTGATACGTTTTATGCTTAAGACCTTCCACCATTCTTGTAGCCCGTCTTTGGACCCATTCAATTTTGTCAATATCTTTTTGTAGGTGAGGTCTCCAGAACTGAACACAGTATTCCAAATGTGATCTCACCAGCGCTCTACATAGTGGGATCACAATCTCCCTCTTTCTGTTTGTTATACCTCTAGCTATGCAGCCAAGCATCCTACTTGCTTTTCCTACTGCCCGACCACACTGTTCATACATTTTGAGACTGTCAGAAATCATTAGCCCTAAATCCTTCTCTTTTGAAGTTTTGCTAACACAGAACTGCCAATGCAATACTCAGATTGAGGATTCCTTTTCTCCAAGTGCACTATTTTACATTTGGAAAAATTAAACTGCAGTTTCCATTGCTTTGACCATTTATCTAGTAAAGCTAAATCATTTACCATATTACAGATGCCTCCAGGAATATCAACCCTATAGCACACTTTAAAGTCATCGGCAAATAGGCAAACCTTCCCTACCAAACCTTCCCCTATGTCATTCACAAACATATTAAAAAGAATAGGACCCAGAACAGACCTTTGTGGCAGACTGCTTGTAACCAGTCTCTGCTCAGAATACTCGCCATTAACAACAACTCTCTGATGTCTCCGCTTCAGCCAGCTACAAATCTACTGAACTATCCAGGAATTAAGTCCAATCTTCACTAACTTAATATTGACTCTTAAACTGCATGAAGTCTAATAGACTTGTTTGTGCTGTTTCACAACATTTCACAGGAGTATCAATAGTATGTGCATAGGGAGGCAGATCAAACGAGTCATGACTGTGTGATGAAAAAAAAACCTATTGTATTTTAATGTGTTGCATATGCAACACATAAAAATGTATGATCCCTCAACAGTATGGCTATAATCACCATCTTGACATTTTTGACATGCACACAGCTGCAGATGCCTGCTTCAGGACTTAAATATAGACAATTGTCCGAGTTGCATTTGAAAGCTACTGGCTAAGCACAGGAATGTGTGACACAGAAACTCAGGAACTGAAGCCGATAAAGAATGAAGACAATTTAGCAGGAATTGGTTGAAGAAGTTTTACTCTTCTGTGAAGACCTATGTATACCGACCAGGAACTTGAGAATACATAGTAATAATAATCCTTGGTTCACAGCTAAACTTAAGCAGCTACATCGTTCCAAAGAGGAAGCCTACAGAAAAGATGATAGAATACTGTTCAGGCCAGAAATGTATTAACAAGGAGATCAAAGCAACAAAAAGAAGCTTTTCTGAAAAGTAAGGAATCAATTCTCAACAAAACTAAGGAATAAATTCTCAACAAATGAATCAGAAAACCCTGATTCTGGAAAACTCTTAAAAACATCACTGGTTATGGCAAATCTCCTTCCAAAGCTGAAGGAAATCAGCAACTGGCAGATCACCTGAATGTTTTCTACGGCAGGTTTGAAAGGAAACTATAGCCACCCATCTCTACAACCTCCATCTCATACATACCAACAACAGCCAAATCTCCTACAAATGACCCCATCCCATTGGTTTCCCAACTCCTGGTGATCACATAAAAGAAAGTGTAAGATCTACTTCACAGACAGAAGCCAGGAAAAGCACCAGGCTCAGACAAGATAACTTCTTGCTTAAAAGTCTATGTTGACCAGTTGGCCCCCATCTTCACCCAAATCTTCAACAAATCACTAACGATATGGCATGTTCCTTCTTACTTCAAGTGCTTCACTATCACCCCAGTGCCGAAGAAGCCCTCCATCAAAGAACTGAATGACTACAGACCAGATCCTCTAACATCTGTAGTTATGAAAACTTTTGAAAGGCTAGTGATGTCCCTCTTGAAAACCATCATGGATTCACTGTTAGACCCCCTGTAATTTGCATACCAAGCAAATAGATCAACAGATGATGCTGTTAATATGGCTCTGCACTACATTCTACAATATCTTGAATCTCCAAATACCTATGCAAGGGTCCTCTTTGTAGACTTTAGTTCATCATTCAATACCACCATACCCGACATTCTTCTAACTAAGCTAAATCAGCTAGCAGTACCTGAACATACTTGCAAGTGGATCACAAGCTTCTTAACAGACAAAAAGCAGCAGGTGAAGATACACAAAACCACATCAGATACCTATATAATTAGCACAGGGGCCCCCCAAGGCTATGTGCTCTCTCCACTTCTCTTCTCTCTATATACTAATGACTGCATCTGAAATTATCCATCTTTTAAATACTGAAGTTTGCAGATGATAAAACAGTGATTGGTCTCATTCGAGACAATGATGAAACTGCATACAGATGGGAGGTTGAAGAACTTTAGGAGAAACCCTCTCATTATGAGCCGAGGTGGTGCAGTGGGTAGAGTGTGGTACTTCAGGCCACCAAAGCTGACTGCTAGATCTGCAGGTCAGCGGTTCAAATCTCATCACCAGCTCAACATTGACTCAGCCTTCCATCCTTCCGAGGTGGATAAATTGAGGACCTGGATTGTGGGGGCAATATGCTGGCTCTGTTAAAAAGTGCTATTGCTAACATGTTGTAAGCCACCCTGAGTCTAAGGAGAAGAGCGGCATAAAAAATTGAATAAATAAATAAATTATATCACCATTTACAATACTAGACAACATAGTATCAGCAGTAGAGACTTTCAAATGTCTAGGTTCTATCAGAACTCAAGAGCTAAAATGGTCACCTAACATCAAAAAAGTCATCAAAAAGGCACAACAAAGAATGTTCTTTCTGCATCAACTCAGGAAGCTCAAACTGCCCAAGAAGTTGCTGATACAGCTGCTAAATGCTATCTATCTATCTATCTATCTATCTATCTATCTATCTATCTATCTATCTATCTATTCTGCTGGTGTGTCCCAACCGTCCGTAATTACAGGATAATTAGTCCAAAAAGACACAAACCACACAATAGAAGGCAAACCAAAAGTTTTTATCAACAGAAAAGCACAAAAAACTCCATTTTTAAATGTCAAAGGGATTTTCTGGTACACACAAGGCACAGGTTAAATTCAATCCAATTTCTCACCCAGTAACTGGGAAATTGAGTCCAATTCCAAAAGTCCAGAAATTCCACACACAGTCTTGAACAGGGAAACAACAAACCACGATCTTGACGAACTATGAATCAGATAAACTTCCATGAGGCTAAACCAGCATGCTGCTCTTTTTATCTGTAGCACTAATTACAGCAGCCCCACCCAGCCACAGGTGGCCTCACTTATCGCCTGTAATAATCCTTCAGTTGTTCTCTCCTATGTATCACTCTACGCATGTGTGGGTCCATTATAAGTTCTTGTTCAGAATCCAGGGATGATAAGGATGATTGATATCCTCCTGGGCTGTCTGCCAAACTCCCCTCTTCCCTGCCACTCACGCTTCCTTCGTCAGAGGAGACTTCGTCAGGAGATTCTATCGGGAGCAAAACAGGCCTGTGGCATGTGGATGTTTCCCCCACGTCCACCTCCACATTCCTTGGGGCAGGAACTGGGCCAGAGCCAACCACAACACTATCTATGTCTCTATGTCTCTATGTCTCTATGACTCTATGTCTCTATGTCTCTATCTATCTATCTATCTATCTATCTATCTATCTATCTATCTATCTATCTATATCTGATTTCTATGTCACCCTTCTCCTGAAACTCAGGGCACCTTACAACATATTGCTATGCAGTTCTACACAGGAATTATTGAGTCTGCCATCTGCACCTCTATAACTGTCTGGTTTTGTTCTGCAAAAACCAGAACTGCAGAAAAAACAATTACTGCCAACCTGTCTTCCATTGAGGACCTGTATACTCTATGAGTCAAAAAGAGGGCCATGAAAACATTTACTGACCCCTCGCATCCTGGACATAAATTGTTTCAACTCCTACCCTCAAAGCAATGCTATAGAGCACTGTACACCAAAATAATAAGACACAAGAATAGTTTTTTCCCAAATGCCATCACACTTTTAACCAAATAATTCCCTCACCACTGTCAAACTATTTACTAAGCCTGCATTACTGTTACTGTTAGACTTCTCATTGTTCCCATCACCCATTTTCTCCCATTTATGACTGTATGATTGTAAACTGTTGCTTGTATTCTTATGATCTATATTAATATTGATTGTTTTCTGGTTGCTTATTTGTACCTTATGACAATCATTAAGTGTTGTACCTCATGATTCTTGACAAATGTATTTTTTTTTCTTTTATGTACACTGAGAGCATATGCACCAAAGACAAATTCCTTCTGTGTCCAATCACGCTTGGCCAATAAAGAATTCTATTCTATTCTATTCCATTCCATTCCAGTTAAGTTAATATAATTGTGGTTTCAGAATTGTTCACTGGCCAAACCACAGAACACTGTGGGTGGATGGATGCAAAATTACATTTAGAAAGAATAATATCCTGCTTATGTTAGATGGTATGGATTACGATAAGCACCTTTAATGTACAATTTCTATTTCTTTTGATAAATGGGTCAATTTGATACCTCACCTCTTCCTAAATCTAGTGAGGTTAGATTTACAGTTATGATCTGAAATGTAGTCTGTAATAATAATTTTGTTTGATGAAAGTGAAATAAAAAATATTGTATAACCTAATATAAAAGAATAGTCCTGATTTGATATAGACTCCCAAGGCTTAAGACCTGTCCAATCTTTCCTTGAAGACTTCCAGAGATGGAAAACTCACAACTCACAACTAGAGAGACAAGCTGTTCCAATTGTTCTCACTATCAGGAAATTTCTCCTTAAATTCAGACTGGATCTATCTTTAAAGAGTTTCCACCTATTGCTTCTTGCCCTGCCCACAGGTGCTTTGACCTCCTTCCTGTCTTTCAACCTCCTCAAGTAACAGAAAACAGGTATCTGTAATTTGCCTCTTCATTAGGTTAGACATAATATACTTAGTTCCCTTGACCACTCATCATATGATTTTGCCTCTAAATGCTTTATATCTTATGTTTGGCAGATGCATAGCTACAATAACATTTCCATTTCTTATGAATACTGTTTCCTGAACTCGAACAAGTTTTCAGATATTAGTCAAAATATGATTTGGCTTTAATCCTTGGTAAATTTGCCAGTGAGATATCAATTAATTAGATAAGTTTATGCCTAACTTTCCTTTTCTTCCTTTAACTCTGACATAATCATTATAGCTAGTATTTCTCTATCCAACCTGTGAAAACATGTATTTTCTTTTTTTTTTTAAAGTCTGAATCGTCCTAAAAGTCTTTCAAAAAACAGAATTTCATATGGAACTTTCTCCCTGCTTAGATTTAAATTTGCCACTCAACATTTGAGTTTATAATCTCATTCCAATTTTCTCTGAATTCTATAGTCATTTGAGGCTCTTATGATAAAGTTTCCTTTCTGCCATTCAATCAGTTAGAATGTGGTCTCAGGAGGTTTAATTTTATATTTTTGTAAAGAAAGGAGGCAATAGGCCTCAACGAGATAAAATTGATTTCATGCAAATTCAGTTTTTAATAACGAGAGAGGTGTCTTATTGGGGCAATACAGAGATGTCTAATATTAAAAGGATTGTTTTGTGCCTGAGTGAGAGGAAATCTTCCTGTGGGCACATTCACACTTTTGTTTAAGTGCTCCTGACATGAGGCATTCTAGCTGGACCCTAGGGTAGTTTAAGAAAATCTGGACTGAAACATTTGGGTCAGACCCAGAGAGCAAGCCTGGGTTTAAAAGAACGAAATGAAAGAAAAACACTGGAATTTAATAACATTTTTCATTGTTTGTGCAAGATAATGGTCCATTTGCTAAGTATTTACTTGATTTCATTAAACAAATAATTATTACTATTACATTTAAACTATGAATCACTACCAAGGCTTAATCTGTGATATCTCTGTAGTTGAAATCAGGTAGTGCGACACTCTAGGTTTTGAAGGAGAAAAGTGATTTAGAGTGGAATGTACATAGTTTGTGTATGCAGATTGTGTGTACCTATTGGCAGCTCTTTTACAATGCTCTGTTTGTTCCTGGCCATGTGCCAGGCAAGGGAATGTCTGATTTAAAGAGATGTTGACAGGTGTGATGTGCTCACCCATGCATGCTCCAAGTCACCTTCCTCCCTTTGAGTTGGATCATTGCACAGCCCTAATTTGTAATGATGTAGGCACCTCTCCAAAGAACTCCTTAATGGTGAGCTTCTTTTTTAAAAACTAAAATGAAAAGGTATCTGACTGAATCAAAAGGTGTCTTGTCAAACTAATCTCTTGATTAGCAATTGACAAATGTCAGTTTTTTTCTCATTGTCTTTAACTGGAATTCTGTTAACCAATCTATTTTGGAATCTAATAAACAAAGTTATAAAAGTTACTCTGTGCCATAGAGAGAGTCATGCAATGAGCTGCTTCCCATAAATATATCTAAAGTAAGAGAAAGAAGGTCAAGGAATGGGAGCCCATATTGAAAATTATTCTTTAAATTTTGTATTCATGATAACTTTTCTGAGGTGTTGTGGTAGAATGTAGTCCAGAGCAGTGGTGGGATTCAATTTTTTTACTACCTGTTCTGTGGGCGTGGCTTGGTGGGCATGACAGGAGAAGGATAATGTAAAATATCCATTTCCACTCCACAGCAGGGGAAAGTTACTGCAAAATCCCCATTTCATCCCAATCAGATGAGATTCAGGAGGCAGAGAATAAATGGCGGTGAGACCAGTCAAAAGTGATATTTACCAGTTCTCCCAATTACTCAAAATTTCTGCTATTGGTTCTCCAGAACTGGCCAGAACCTGCTGAAACCCATCTCTGGTCCAGAATCGCAGGAAGAAGAGAGAGAGAGAAAAGAGACAGTGGAGATTGGAATGTTTGGTTTGCAGGAAAAAGTGAGCTTCACCCCTTACTTTAATCCGACAAAATAAAATAAACAAAATAAACTACTCAGAAGTAACTCCACATGTTGTTTTTGGTTCCTGACTGTTTTGTATACTCCTGTTCAATTTGGGGATTTTTCAGAAAGTGGTTATGAATTAATGGTAGGGCCTGATTTAGAGGCAGAAGAAGTAGACCACCAACCACAGGACATTTCTATGGGTTCGGATTCAAGTGAAGAAGAAGCAGATGCTAGATGGGTAAATCCTTATTTCAGAAGCTTGCAGAGACGAAGAGAACAAGTGTCAGGGAAGAAATATTAGGTGAGGAATGGGTTAATTAATTAAGTAATTAATTCATCATGTCTGGGTGTCAGAGGAAAAGAAGAGTTGAGTCGTCAATCTGCGGTTAAGAAATATGGAAGTTTTTTCAAGCAGATCCGAATGTAAGTTATGCCTTGTGTGCTTTTAATTGCAGTTTTTATGACTCTGGGCTAACTCTGACTAGCCATAAATCTTAGAATAACTTGTGGAATGTTTTAATGAATTTGATGTTGCCTTGCATACTGAAGTTTAAGATAAGAGATTAGCGCTGGGTGCTGAGATGATTCAGGAAAGAAAAATAAAGATGATGTAGTGTTTTACAAATATATGCATTTAACAATCCTTTATTACGATTATCAGTGGCCTTAGCCTGAGACCAGAACACTGACAATGTAGAACTAAAATGAAGTTTTTTTCTATGGCAACAGTCTTTTCTATTAGAATACACTCGGACCAAAATATTGTCCATGGGCAACAAATGTGCCTAACTGCATTTCTTTTGAGACTACAAGGTTTCTAGGTTTCTCACCTCATATTTGTTTACTATTAGAAGATACTTTTAATGAAAAAATAAATATTGCAATATAGGGAAAGTTGGTATGCTCCATATTTGAGAGAGAGGGAGGAGAGAGAGAGAGAGAGAGAGAAACACTATTTGCCCTATTATTTCATTTCCTTTTAAACCACGCTGGAATTTTATACAAAATGGAAAGGCATATAAATATTTTGATTAATAATAATAATAATAATAATAATAATAATAATAATATATAGGGATGGGGAGGAGATATATATTTCTTTCTCTGAAGCTATTCAGAATTGACTGGAATGGAGTAATATGGAAGGCTTAATAATACTAACAATAACCCCACCATTAATATTAAAAGTAATAACAATTCTCATTTAATCATTAGCTAGAAGGAAAGATGTAAGAAAAGGCTGAATAACATCAGAGTAGAACATTGTAATTCTGCACTGCAGGAACAGATTGCCTTCATGTACATTCTCCAAAGGTGATAATATCTTAAGGATAATAAAGTATGTTGATAGCTGCATATGTTGTACATTTTCTGTGTGATATCTATGAAGGCTATGTTCACAGTTGTTCATTCTAAATACATTATTGACAGCATCCCATTGACAGGATGTTTTCTTCAGTGCAATCAATTCAGAGTTTCACCATCTCTTCACAACATCAAAAATGGTGCCAGAGTTTGAACGCAAACATGATTTCTGAGCCATCAGTATGAACAAAAATTAAACACTCATTCATGCAAGAAAAACAGGGAAGGCAATGCCATATCTGTTCTCCCTTTCTTTCCACTTCAAGGTAGAATTATCATTTTAAAAAATGGGGAGGGCAATCAGCAGGGTAATTCTGAAATATTATTTGCATTTCAGTCCTGCTTAAGAAATGGGCTAGTGATACCGATGACTGCTCCCTGCTGCAGGTGTAGGAGTTATTTACTTTCTAATCCTTCTCCTTTTAGCATTGACCAGACAAGAGTGAAAATCCTTAGCACCAAGGATTAGGAGAGATGGCAGCACTGCAAGAACCAATTTACAGGGTTTCACTTGGTTAGTTTTCTTCATTTGATACCTATTACTTTTGATCATATATTAGTCAGTCAGAAAAAAATAAAAACGCCTTTGTAGGCACAGATGTTTCTGCATGTTTATCTGTGCATGAATATGTAGGGAGGAGTCATGGAACATAAACAAGGCATTGGAAAAAGATCATTGCCCTCAAGCATCTTTCTTTTAAGAAAACTGTTGAGTCTTATGTGATAAAATGCAACACTTCAGCAGAATAAAATATTGTGACCTTCTTAAAACTCAAATAGCTCATTGATTAAAGACTCCATCTAGTCACATATATTTTTATTAAGCATTTTGATTATAATTGTAAAATCTAATACAAGCTAAACTTAAATAAAGAAAAGGGAATAGAGGAAAAAGGATAAGAAGGGCATAGAAAAAGAGAAAATAGAGAAAAATAATATCTATATTGTGCTTAAACTATCATTTCCATAAACTTGAATTTGAATTAAACAGTGTGTCATGTGTCAACTTTTTTTTTTTAACCAAAGTACCTCAAGTGGGCTAACTTACAAAATCTGGGACTGAGGGAATAAAATTTGGGGAAGTTGTGACTGTCTGATCTGTCCAGCTGCTGCTGTGGTCATGAGGTCCTCATTGTTGGATTGTCTCGGTTAGCTAGGCTATGAAACCTTCGACAATACCGAGCAGAGAATTTTAACAGAGTGTGGATGTGTGATAAAGCCAAGACACAGACATAGTTAAATAAGTATTATTTACATATAAACAAAATATAAACAATCCAGAATAAGCACGAAGCAAATACAGAATCATACGCACTGAGCAATTACAAGATTAGCACAAAGCAAAACACAATATAGATAATAAGCATGAAGCTAAAATACAATATAGATAAAAGCACAAAGCTTATACAAGCACGAAGCTTAAACACGACTCCCCCATCTCTCAGGCAAAAGTAAAGGAAGTGACCAAGCAAAATAATGAGCTTTTATAGCTTCAATGAGGAAGTGACGAAACAGCCTTGAATATTAACTGTTCAAGTACAAGTTAACTCTTTGAGTGCACATTAACTCTTTAAGTACAAGTTTGGTACAAGTTACAATATGCAGTTTACAATGGCAATCCCTAACAACCATGTACCTTGTACTAACACTCATTTTTAACATTCCATGTTGAATCCCATATGCCACAATTTATAAATCCATTTAAGGCTGGTGTCAAGCAGAAAGCCCCAAAAGGGTAGCCAGAAGTAATAGATATCTTATTTTAATCTCAATCAAAGAAACTAACTTTATATTTCTTCCTTTTACTTAAAATATTGTCACAGGATTTAATTTCCCTTGTTTCCATTATTATTATTATTATTATTATTATTATTATTATTATTATTAATTATATTTGTATGCCGCCCTCTCCGTATAATAATGGCTTAAGACATAACAGCATGTCAAATTATGCATTTTCATTAAGTGCCAATCCAATTTTTGCATTGTACAATAAAATTGCAAGATTTTCTAAAATAGTCTTAGGTTTTCCTTTCTCCTAGTTTAGATAAACGGACAACAAAGTCAATGATATAGTTACATATACTCTTACTGAACTGTTATATATTAAACCAATATCTAAATTTTTCAAAGGAATATGACAATTTATGAGTTAAATTCTTCAATTTCAAACCAATGAGAGTAAAGCAGCTAAATGTTTCTATTTCTTTTTCATCTGCCTATCTTATTCATCTGCTCTAGCAAATAGGATTCCAGAAATGCATATAAAAATGACAGGGTAAAAATAGAATGGAAATAATTATGCATATTTCATAGTAGGAACTGTAATAAGTAGCAACCTAACAATCTTATTTGGATGAGCCATATTTAGTTTTCAAACTGAACACTCCATTTGTTCTCCTCAGGTTAATCCCCCATGTGCTATTCTCTCTAGATAGTGCACAACATGCTCTGCTCTACTGCACATTTGGTGGAAAGGTAGCAAAAGTAAATATAGAATCTGTCTTTAATTAAACCCCATCACAGTTATGCATTAGGCAAATATCACTGCTTCCCTTGTGATGCCACAAGACATCTGGCAGACGTATGCTAGCTTTTGCCTCCATGTATCCCCTCAGAATAAAGTGGTACTTATAAATGAAGGGAACGTAACCCCAAGCTGTCAGGTAATCTAATACCTCCAAAACCTTATATTTCCCTTCATAGATGAATAAAGAGTGACTGATAATAATTGTAATCTTATGTACTTTTCAGATGACTAAGCAGTAATAAAATCTAAACTCTGAAAACAGACACTCCAATGGTGATATGAGTGACATATTTTGCTCCAGTAGACCCAATGGACAATAACTAAATGTTCAGATATAATTCTTTTGTTGAAATATGTTTGTTTGTTTGTTTGTTTTTTGTTTTCACATAGTGTAGCATCTCATGAAACATAACATTTAAAAACTGATCTGCTAGATAAGTCAAAGATCTATTTGCTCCATTGTTTTTTTGCCAATTGAAACCATCCAGGAAATTATCAAGGAGTAAAAGTTACAGTCTACTTTGAGAAAAGTTAAGCTCCATGTAGAACATTTCTATTCTTGCCCTGTAACAATATGGAAAAGTTTTGTGGCAGATTTTGGATGACTAAGTGGGGAATTCTGGGAGTTGAAGTCCACACACCTTAAAGTTGCCAAATTTGAGAAACATTGATGAACCTATAACATTTCCTAACCCACGTAAATACTGACTAAAGATTTAACTTTTTGAAATTATCTGAGGTCCACTAGATGCTGCAACCTAATTAAAGTCCTCATATGTTCTCTTCTATTATTGTCCTCTATTAATCAGTATTTGGGGCATGCTACATTTGATTCTGAATACTAAATGAAACCATTTAACTAATATTCATGTTTAACTTACATGTCCTTCTCTCAATAGTCCATTGAAGTGATAGTTTACTGTTCTTCCTTGCATCAGTACTGAATCTTCCATTGTTTAGCTTCAATAGCTATCTTAAGTCCTAATATTAAGAATGCATGAAGAAAGAAAGGTATAATTCCCAAACTGTACATAATATGCATATACCATATCTTTATTCACCCAACTTTCATTTAAACTAAAATGCTCCAAATATTGTAGTCTTTCTTACTGGAGTGCTGCAGTTATAGCTCCATAATTATTTTTGCAGTGTTTTTTGTATATTTTACAGATCTATATTCTTTATAGGATTCAAAATGCAGTATATTGCAAAAGCAGCTGTATCATCTTAAATTAATAGATTGAGAGTTTTACTTTTCATCCACTTCCCAATGATTCTTAACATGGGATGTGCCTCTTTTTTATATAAAACATTTCACGTATGTGGAGTTGACATTTTCATTGAACACAACCACAAATATTTTTCTGTGATCATCCAACATTAGTATAGAAATGTTTGAAACATATGCGACACTCACTATCCAATGACAGACCTACCTCTGGTCATTGAGTTGGCAGGTTAGGGGTGGAAATTGGGAGGTGTTTAGCAACTGCGTGTTCTCTGCGTGTTGGGCATCTTTGGGGATGATTGGCAGACTCTCTCCAAGGGCTCATGGTGCCTTTAAATCGATCTGAGCAATTGGGGAGAACCTGCCTTTGGGTCCCGCCCATTTCAATCTCCTTTCAGGGATTGGACGGCGAGACCTCCCATATGCATGGCATGGCTGGGATATAGGTGAGGGCATGGTCCCTTCACCTGGATCAGCATGGAGCTACGCCCATATGTTGCCCCAGAAGTTTTTATGTTGTCATTTCCTCCCCGGAAGTAATTCAGTTGACCTCTGTGGGTCCATGTTAGGTTGAATTAAATTAATGATAAGTTAATTAATAAAATGACCCAGTTTTAATTCCAGCTCTGTGTCCGCGTCGTTATTCCGCCTCTGCTGCAATATCTTATACTTGGGGCAAATATTTATAGCCTGGCTGCTAAATAGCATTCAAGTTGACTTAATATAGATGATATATAAATGAAAAGAATCTCTCATTGAACAGGGCTTCCTGAGACTGATTGAAACTTCTGATTTCTAGAGACAAATGCAAAGACTCTAAAGGGGGGGGGGTGTTAGTGAATCTGCTAATCTTTGTACATGCAGAAATCAGTTGCAAGCATTGATGTCAAACCAATAATACATTCATCATGATGCCATTGTGCAAACAACATGCATCATAATCCTGTCAAGGAAATGATGCATCAGTTACACCCTTTGTATTGACATCATAATGTGCATGTCATTTGCTCTCATCCATCCCTTAGATGCTTCTGACAATAACTCTGAATCGGTGGCCATACAGAGCAGGTCTCAGTTTTTATCACTTGGCATTATCTGATATTTAACTGTGAAGCTCACAGCACAACTATGAATTGTTCTATGCCCAAAAGATTATGTAAGTTCATTAGACTGTCATAAGACTATACTAGCTAAAGATAAATAAACTGTATCATTTTCCAACAACATAAGTGGGTCTTTCACTTTAAATTACAAGGAACCATCATTCATTCATTCATTCATTCATTCATTCATTTATTAGATTTCTATGCTGCCCTTCTCGAAGCAACTCAGGGCACTGTACAAGTTTGTAAATAAACATAATATACATGAGAAATCTAATTATTTTAAAAGACATATGCAAAATTAGTAAAAATCTAAAACCTTATGCAATCATCCACATTCATCCAATTAAATCATTCATATCAGCAGGGGACAATCTCGTAACTCCCGGTCCCCATGCCCACCAGCAGAGGTAGGTCTTCAAAGCTTTATGAAAGATCAAGAGGGAGGGGGAAATACGTATCTCTGGAGGGAGTTCATTCTGGAGGGCTGGGGCTGCCACAGAGAAGGCTCTTCTCCTAGGCCCCACCAGATGATACTGTCTGGCTGACGGGACCTGGAGAAGGCCAACTCTGTGGGACCTAACCGGCCACTGGGATATATGAGGTAGAAGATGGTCCCATGTGTAATCTGGTCCTAAGCCATCTAGGGCTTTATAGGTCATAATCAGCACTTTGAATTGTGCCCAGAGACCAATTGGCAACCAGTGCAGCTCAGAGTGTTGTTGAAATGTGGGCAGATCTTAGGAACCATACAATAACTCACGCGGCTGCATTTTGCACAACTTGCAGTCTCTGAACACTCTTCAAAGGCAGCCCCATGTAGAGAGCATTGCAGTATTGAACCTCGGGGTGATAAGGGCATGAGTGACTGTGCAAAGTGACTCCCTGTCCAGATAGGGCCGCAACTGGTGCACAAGGCGTACTCATGCAAACGTCCCCCTCGCCACAGCCGAGAGATGGTCTTCTAAGCTCAGCTGTGAATCAAGGAGGACACCCAGGTCCTTACCCTTTCTCCCCTCCCCAGGGTGATGGACAGACAAATGGAATTGTCCCTGGGAGACAAAACCCACAGCCACTCTGTCTTGTCGAGGTTGAGTCTTAGCCCATTAACGCCCATCCAGACCCTGACACCTCCAGATTTTATTTATTTATTTATTTATTGGATTTGTATGCCGATACCAGCATATTACCTCCACTGCTTCACTGAGTGGACACAGGGTAGAAATGTATAGCTGAGTATTGTCAGCCTACTGATGGTAACTCACCCTGTGCCCTTAGATGATCTCACCCAGTGGTTTCATAAAGATATTAAACAGCAGGGGTGAGAGGACTGATCCCTCAGGAACCCCTCAGGGATCAGGAGTCAACCTCTGGCCACCTGCCAACACCGACTGCAACCGACCAGAGAGGTAGGAGGCAAACCACCATAGGACAGTGCCTCAAACCCCCAACCCCTCCAGCCGGTGCAGAAGGATACCATTGAGCCATTGAGAGGCCAAGAAGCATCAGGACAGAGGATAGTCCCCTATCCTGAGCCCACCAGAGAACATCCGTCAGTACGACCAAAGCAGTTTCAGTGGTGTAGCCAGGCCTGAATCCTGACTGCCGAGAATCTAGATAATCAGCTTCATTCAAGGACCGTTGGAGCTGAGTCCTAGATAACTGTGTGTATTACACTCTAAATATTCCTAAGAGTCAAGAAGAACATTTTCTTTTTGAACTTTTCATAACTGTCTTTTTCCCAATTTCAGTTTTATTGCAACCTTTCAAGGTCACTCAAACAAGAAAAATGAGCCACAGGTAGAGATATTGTGAGATTAATTTCCATGGGCAACACTTATTTATAAGGCGACACCTAAAGCCAAGTGCTACATATGTTGGTGGAGAGTTTATGATGTTTTCCAAGATTAAAGAGAAAAACCTGCTTGAGAAAAATATATATATTCCATTGTGAAGCTCTACCACAAAAGGATTATGAACAGGAAAAAGACAACAATCACAGTCACAGGCTCTGTCTCCCTAGGAGTGTTTGGTAATAGTATAAATGCTGCTTTTACGAGGCAGTAAAGGGCACTTTATGGTCTAGTGGAAAATGCTTTGAATATTTTATTGATTTTTTAATTTCATTTCCACAAATATGAAATTATCGTCTTGGAGCACTTGAGCCAATTACTATCAGTGTCTGGTCTTAAATATTTATTTCCTTTTCTATTTTTCCAATTTTACATCATCTTTAAAAGCTATTTCAAATGGGAGGCTATTAAAATTAAGCAGGCAGCAGAAGCTTATCCACCACACATTGTTACAGATACAGTATTGGACAAATTCATATTTACAAGATATCCTAGTTCAGAGGCTATATTGGATTCCGGTTGCTCTCACAACTAACCCAAAAGCTGCTGCTGCTATTTTCACATCGCTGTTTATTAAAATATTAAGTGAAACTGCTATTTTTTCCCCTCAGATCCATGGCTGTCTTAAGCAGAATTCTAGTATTATCAGTGAAGGGCTGCAATTTTTTTTTATTAGCACACTGTGGGCATGGCTTATATTGTGGGTGTGGCTTGCTAGTCATGTGACCAGGTGGAAGTGGCTTGACTATTATGTGACCAGAGTGTGGCTTAAAGGTCATGTGACTAGCTTAAAGGCGGCCAACATGATGTCACTCGTGTCAGGGTTTGGGTTAGAGTTAGGGTGTCTGGCCTTTTCTCGCCTCAAAGAGATACCATTTCCCTATCTATTTACTATTACAGTGATACATTGTCTTACAAATGCCTTGTCATACAAACCTTTTGAGATACAAACCCGGGGTTTAAGATTTTTTGCCTCTTCTTACAAATTATTTTCACCTTACAAACCCAGCACCGCCGCTGGGATACTCTAACACTTGCTCCCTGCGCCTTTGAACTCTTCTGAAGTGAGGGTTTAACCAGTGATTGTCTGTTTCTTCTTCACTGGAGTCAGGACTCATAACAACATCCTGTGGCTGGCCTCCGACCTATTCTGATACCTGTAACCCAGGGCCTGGCACTAATTCATAAACACTATCTGCATCAGAGTCATCTAACTTTTCACCATCCTCCAACTGACCAGGAGTATATACAACACTAGCTAAAAGATTTCACTATTGATCTGAAGCCCAAATTTCTCTGCAATCAGAATCCTTGAACTGGGCAAAATGACTCACTTTTTAAAAAATCCCCATTCTAGGAAACACATTATTATGTTTGTGAAACACTTGAAGAACAAATGATGAATATTATCATTGTAGTACCAACCTTGGATTGTGTTAGGCATTCTTAATCTTGCATAATGAAAAATAAATATTTCTAGTCCATAGACTTTGCTGCACTCTTCCTGCAGTTCAACACATAATCACGCATGTAGAAAGGCTGAATCTAGCACAGTTGACCCCCCTACCCCCACTTTTATTTATTATTTTTTAAACTGAATCAACAAAGGAAAAAGATCAGCCTTGTTGTGGCAAAAAAATCCCAAATTTAGTGGCTTTGAGGCATACATCCAAATTCCTCTTTAGAGGAAATTCAGACACAACCTCATCTTTAAGAAGAGTCAAAATAATCAAGGTGGCAGTCACAATAGTATGATCAATGTCCCACCCTTTTGTACATTTATTTATTTATTATTAGAGTTGGAAGGGACCTTGCAAGTCATCTAGTCCAACCCCCTGCTGGCGCAAGAGACCCTACATCACACTAGTCCAATAGTAGTCCAGTCTTTTCTTGAAGGTCACTAGTGTTGCAGTCAACATGTATTGACTTTACAGAGAAGTGGATATTCAGTCCACAACAATCATCTTACATTTTTGTGCAAGATTTGTCCAGTCTTTTCTTGAAGGTCACTAGTGTTGCAGTCAACATGTATTGACTTTACAGAGAAGTGGATATTCAGTCCACAACAATCATCTTACATTTTTGTGCAAGATTTGTGAACCCAAGTGAGCAAGAAGGACTCTAAATATGGAAAACAATGCTTAATAATATCAACTGCAGATGGGATCCCCCAAAGCCTGTTAAATTTAGAGTAAACTGTAGTGTTGCTTATATGTAGACTTATTATATATGAGAGCTCCAACAATTTAGCTTTTCAAGAGAAGATTGGCCTGCAATTTATCTAAAATGGTGTAGGGACTCCTGCTTGAGTGGAGGGTTAGACTAGAAGGTGATCTAAAAGGTCCCTTCCAAGTCTAGTAATCTAATCTAATGTAATCTATATGTGGATTCTCTAATATGAAAGGAAAAACATGTTTGTTTGATGGGGTTGGACTAGAAGACTCCCAAGGTCTCTTCCTGCTCTATTCTAATTGATTGACTGATTGATTGGTTGATTGATGGTTTCACAGCCCAAAGATTAATAAAACACAAAGTGATTATAAGACTATTTATTTATTTATTTATTTATTTATTTATTTATTTATTCATTCATTCATTCATTCATTCATTCATTCATTCATTCATTCATTTATTTATTTATTTATTTATTTATTGGATTTGTATGCCGCCCCTCTCTGTAGACTCTTGGGGTGTAATGTTCTGAAAGAGGATGCAACATTCTCCGTTTCCCAGATACATTACTTTAATTGTATTATACGTTTGTCTGCATAATATAGGCATAAAGGTTGTATTATTACTTTTTATAGAGACTATATTTAATTATGTTAAAATAATTATACAGCATTTCTGCCTGAGCAGCATAGACAATAGAATATCACTACATTTAAGAGAAAATATGCTTAATTTTCTAGTAAGCAATCTCAAAAAAATTGAAAAGGGCAACTTTTTTTTCTTTTCGCGTCCAATTACCTTAAAATATAATGTTTCAGGGTGCTTTTCCTCTAAACTAAAACTGTTTCTATTCAATTCAGTTGATGTAAAGGAAACTGTAGCAGAGAAAAATCATATGGTTTTAATTGTTGATGCTACACTCCCCACAGTAAGCATTCTACTGCAGATGACATGGCACCCCAAATCAACACAGACTGTGGAAACTTTTGCATCTCATTTGTCAACCAAGGACCCAGAGTATGGAGGAAGAATGGAGAGGCAAACACTGCAAGATACTTGAGGTACAGTGTAACGTTTCCACAGTCTGTGTTGATTTGGGGAGCTATGTCATCTGCTGGTATTTGTCCATTGCGCTTCATTAAGTCCAGGGTCAAAGCAGGCATCTACCAGGAGATTTCGGAGCACTCCATGCTTCCATCCACATAAGAGCTTTATTGGGATGGTGACTTAAATTTTCCAGCAGGACTTGACACCTGCCCACACTGCCAAAAGCACCAAAACCTGCTTCAATGACCATGGAATTACTATCTTTGTTTGGCCAGAAAACTCATCTGACCTGAACCCCATAGAGAATCTATGGGGCATTGCCAAGAGAAAGATGAGAGACATGATACTGAATAATGTAGAAGAGCTGAAGGCTGCTATTGAAGCATCCTTGTCCTCCATAACTCCTCAGCAGTGCCACCGGTTGATAGCATTCATGCCACGCCCTATTGAAGCAGCAATTGCTGCAAAAGGGGCCCAAATGAAGTACTGAATATATATGTATGTTTATACCTTTCAAAGGTCCAATATTGTTCTGTGTACAATCCTTTTTACTGATTGCATGTAATATTCTAATTTTTTGAGATGGGGGATTTGAGGTTTTCATGAGCTGTACCCCATAATCATCACAATTATGACAAATCACAGCTTGAACTATCTTGCCTTGCATGTTATGAATATCTCCCATATATTAAGTTTCATCTTTTACGTTACATTACTGAAATAAATGAACTTTTGCATGATATTCTATTTTTTCAAGTTTCATCTGTATAATAGAAATTAAACTTTTATAAGAAAAATGTTTAAATATCTGCTGCTTCATAGGGTATTCTCAGGGTATTCAAATCAATGTCTGAATACCCTTAGGCAAAGCAGGTAGAGTTAAAGAGTTAGAAATCCCTCCCCATTAGCCAGAATGCAGAACTTAGCCAATATACAAGTGCGAAAAGGGTTTCTTTAATCAACTGCTCTGGGAACTAGATAACCATATGTTTCCCTGACCCTCTTCCATTCCACTGAGATATTCTTTATTACCCCCCTCCCCATAAATGAACAGGTCTCAAGATGCTTGGCACCAATATATACATTGTAAAACATGCATTAGTACAGGCAATGCTAATCAATCAACCCCCCACCCCAAAAAAAATTTCAGTAAGGTGGGAGCCCTGACATATTGTTTAGCAACCCATTCGTTCAGGGATGAAGGCAAATATTTCTAAGCAACTAAGTATTGGGTTTTTCCTCTATAGATCTTTTTTTTTTTTTAAATATTTTATTTATTGATTTTTAACAATTTAAAATCACACAACATAAAACAGTGCATAGTGAAATGTGAATTGTGCCCATCACCCCGACATACACACATTCCCCACCACCAAATTGGGGGTATTTCTTTTTTAATCCACTTAACCCAAGAGCAATATATCTATCTACATATTATAGAGTGATTCTAGTTTATTTCTTGTAGCTTGGTCTCGGATTCTGCTCGTCATATATCGTCTTACCTTGTCCCACCGTCCCATCAGCTGTCCCAAATCAGTTTCATTTTCCAAATTTATCCTTTTTTCCATAATTTCAAATTGAATATGATCCACCATGTACCTATACCAATTTTGCATTGTCTATTTTGTCGCGTCCTTCCAACCCAAAACTATTACTGCCTGAGCACTTTCTATTGCTGCTTTTTTTATTTCCCTAAATTCTCCCATCGCATTGCTTTTTACTAGTACTGCCATTTCCTTAGTGATTGTCCATTGTATATTTAACATTCCATTGATATCCTCTTTCACTTTTTGCCAAAATTCCTGCACTATCGGGCATTCCCAAAACATATGCATAAACACTCCTTTATCTTGACAACCATGCCAACAATTCCCCCTAACATTCTGCTGAAAGTGTGCAAATTGAACGGGAGTAAAATACCACTTATGTAATATTTTCCTTCTCATTTCCCTAATTCTTGTATTTTTAATTTTCCTTATATCTTCTACTATATTTTCCATTTCTTGTACCTCTACTAATATCTCATTTTGCCACCATTTAGTCAATCCATCAATCATGTCCCCATCTGACTGCACTAGCAGTTTGTATATATTAGTTGCTTGCGCCTTTATCTCCTCACTTTTTTCTCTTATTATTTTCTCTAACCCTGTCTCCTCCCGCCATAATACTTCTTTATTCTCCCTTTCATTTAGATATTTACATATTGCATTTATTTGTAGCCACCTTCCCTTACCTAACCACCATTCTATGCGATTTCTACTTGGCCTGCCATCCTTCTCGTATAACTGTTCTATCTTAGTTATCCCTCTTCCCTTCAACTCTCCTATAACCCTATTTAAGTTAATTTCGTTTTCTCTATTTATTACATAAAGCGATGACAGTTTAGATTTATATAATCCTATTTTCCCTTGCCATTTTTTCCAAATTTCCATAGTCCCTTTCATTGGGCCTATTAGTTTTCCTATATCTCTCCTATTCCACTTCCTAAAAATTAATTCTCTATTATTCATCCCGTTTATCTGTTTTTCCAATTTCGCCCATTTATTTTCACTTAATTGCAACTCCATTAACCTTTCCATTTGAAAAGCTTCCCTATACAGCTCCAAACATGGAACACCCCATCCCCCCTCTTTTTCATTCGCAATTAACCACTTTTTTCTTATTCTTGGTCTCTTATCTTCTTCAATCCAATAATTTAATTTTTTGTCCCACTCTTTAACCTTACATACCGATAACCCCCCCGACAGCACCTGAAATAGGTACATCATCTTGGGAGCTATCATCATTTTTAAAGCTCTTATTTTAGAGAGTCTCCTTAGCTTTTTATCTTTCCAGCTCCTCATCTGTTTCAACATTTTCCTCCATGTTATTCTATAATTAATCTCTTCCATTTTCACTGGGTTTTTTAATAACCAAATTCCCAAATATTTTATTTTTTTAAGTCCTAATTTCAACCCTGATTCTTTCCTAATTTCTATCTGTTCTCTCGGATCTGTATTTAAACACATAATCTCTGATTTTTCCATATTAACCGACAGTCCCGATTCCTGCTTAAACTCTTGTAAAATATTTATTATACCTTTAATCATCTCCATCGGGGTCTGGGTCAATATAATTGCATCATCTGCAAATAAATTTATTTTCATTTCTAATTCCCCTATTCTATATCCTGCCCAAGTGTTATCTTGTCTTATCTTATTAGCTAAGATCTCTATTGCTATTACGAATAATTTTGGAGACAGAGGGCATCCCTGCTTGGTGCCGTTTAATATTTTAATACTCTGCGTTCTTTGTCCATTCACTCTTATATATGCTTCATTTCCTTTATAAATCTCTTTTATAGTTTCACAAAATTTTTCCCCCATATTTAATTTGTTACATAATTTATATAAGTAACTATGGTTAACTTTATCGAACGCTTTATAAACATCTAATTTCAAAATTCCCAATTTCCTTTTAGTAGCGGTAGCATGGTGCATCACATTCATTACATTTCTAATTGGTTCACTTATTTTCCTTCCCTTCACGAATCCATATTGATCCTCTTCAATTATTTTGGGTAAAATATTTTCTAATCTATTTGCCAGTATTTTCATAAATATTTTATAATCCTGATTTGCCAAACTGATCGGACGGTAAGACCCAGGCTCTCTTAAATCTCGACCCATCTTCGGAATGGTAACAATTTCTGAAAGCTTCCATGTTTGCGGGATATCACGATTTGACAATATATTATTAAACAATTTCCCCAAATGCGGCAGCAAAACATTCACATAAGTTTTATAGAATTCCCCTGTAAACCCATCTGGGCCCGGTGCTTTGGCTTGTTTTAACCCTTTAATTACTCTAGCAATTTCATCTTGTGTAATTTCTGCATTCAAAATTTGTTTGTCTTCTTCACTTACTATTTTCCCAACCTTGAGGACTTCTATCTTCACTTGCTCCTCTTTATACAAATCTTCATAATATTTCCTCATTATCTCCTCTAACTGGTCATTACCATATCTAACCACTCCACTGGTGTCCCTCAATGCTAAAATACATGATTTTTCTTTCCTCTTCTTCAGATATCTCGCCATTTGCTGCATTGATCTTGTCCCCCAACTCTGTATTTTTTGTCGCATCGCCATTCTCATCTTATTCCATTTAATCTCATCATACACCATCAACTGTTTCTTTTTCAATTTCAGTAAACTATTCCAATCTCTACTTTTCGTCATTCTTAACTGCTCTTGTATCAAATCTATTTCCCTTATCTTCCTTTCCCTCTCTCTACCCCACCTCTTCCTAATATCTGCTTCCATACATATACATTGTCCCCTCATGAAGGCCTTACATGCATCCCATACAATTGATTGTTTAATACCACCCACATCATTAATTCTAAAATATTCTGATAACTCTGTTTGCAATTTCTCTTTATCTTGTTCCCTAGCAGTTACAACTGCATTATATCTCCAAATTTTTTGATTTCGTTCCTGACCTATTTCCAATTCTGCCAATAGTGGGGCATGATCTGATATCCATATACTTTTAATGTCTACTTTTTTAACTTGTATATTACCTCCCCTGTTCATTAATATGTAGTCTATGCAGCTAAATGTGTGATATCTTGCTGAATAATATGTAGCTCTGTTTAAAATATCTGCATGTAGATCCACCATATTAAGTCTATTTAAATGTAACATCCTGCTATTTGCATTCCCATTTGTTAATTGCATATTAAAATCTCCTGCCAAAAAAGTTGAGCCCTCCTTAAAATTGTCTAACTTCTTCTTAGTATTTATTATAAATTGTTTTGTTTTCCCATTTGGGGCATAAATTGCTGCTAATGTCAACTTCTTTTGATTTATTTTCCCTTTAACAAATATCCACCTTCCTTCTCTGTCTTTCTGAATTCCCACCTCTTCAAAATTAACCCTCTGATGAATCAGAATCGCTGTGCCTCGACTATTTTGCGTTCCTCTTGACTCAAACACCCATTTCCAATTTCTATCATTAATCAAGTTATCCCTTCCTCCCCTTCTTTTATGTGTTTCTGTCAAAATCATAATATCCACCTTATATTGCTTAGCCATCCTTAATATCCTAAAACGTTTCAAATCCGATCCCAAACCATTCACATTTAAAACCATTATCTTACACTCCGTCATAATATTCCTCTATAGATCTTAGAGTCAAGAATTTCTCCTTCTATCATGATGTATTTCAAAGTATTGTTCTCCTTCTATCATATTGGAACAGGTGATGCAGATACAGGTGGTGAGGTCACCCCTTGCTTGAGTAAACTAATGTGAAACACTGGGTGGACTTGTCTAAGCATTTTTGGAAGGAGTAATTCAACTGCTACTGGATTGATGACCCTAATGATATGGGAAAGTCCAATGAAATTTGTCTCTAATTTTTTAGATGGCTGTAATGATTTCAGGAATTTTATAGATAAGTATACTTTATCCCCAACATGGAAAGGCTTGAGTTCTATTCTTTTCTTGTTAGCTTGAATTTTAAAAGCCTCTCTAGCTTCCTTTAAAGCTAATTTGACTACTGCCCGTGTGTTTGCAAAGTATCTATCCACTCTTTAAGGGAAGGAGTAGTGGGCTCTTCCATGCGTAATTCAGGCATTGAGCTGAAATCCTGACCTGTAGCTACTCTAAAAGGGGAGAGTGTACTTGAGTGTACAGAGTTATTAAATATAATCTGAGCAAAAGGTAAAAGTTCAGTCCCGTTATCCTGTATAAATTAATAAAACATCTTAAATATTGTTCCAAAACTGAGTTTGTTTTCTCCCAATTTCCATTGGTAGCCATGTGGTGGGAGGAGTTTAATCCTTGAACGATACCAAGTAAGCCCAAAAATGCCCTCAAAAAGTTGGGGGTAAATTGAACTCCCGTGTCAGAGATAATTCTCTGTGGGGCTCCATAAAAAGGATAGATGTGTATTAGGAATAATTTGGCTAAACTTTTGGCAGTTGGAATCTTTTGGCAAGATAAAAAATATGCTTGTTTTGAAAACAGATCAGTCACAACCCAAATGCCAATATTCCCTGCACTTTCTGGTCATTCTATAATAAAATCCATAGCAATTTCTTTCCAAGGTGCTGACAGCTCAGCTACTTTCTGCAGAAGTCCTGGGGTTTTCCCTTGATGTCTTTTCACTGCAGTTTTGATATGACTCTAGTCTATGTTGTGCAAATGGGGGCCATTTTTTGCAGGCATTTTGTATTGGCTACGTGAACTCTCTTATCAATAAAAATAATACAAGCTATGTTGACTAGTTGCTATGCACTTGTTGGGAGAGAGAGAGAAAGAGAAAATCCCGTGAATTAATTCTGAAACATTTCATGGCATACAACACAGGTGTCAAACTCAATTGTGTCACGTGACATATTGTGACATTTTTTTGCCTTTGCGAAGCTGAGGTCGGCGTGGCCTGAGCATGACGCTTCTGGCCCGGAGGTCGTCATTTTGACAGTCCTGGTATCCCACACAGTTGCTGCAGTAGAACTGTCTCTTTAATGCTCCCCCAAAACTATTACATATTCAATAGTGAGAAACTGAAGGACATTGCAGACATATGTAGGGATGGAAAATTAGCACAATGTTTTTTAGGAAGCAAGCCTTGTTATCTGCTTAAACAATATGTTAAAAGTTGCTGTCTATTGAATTTTTCATTGTTCCCTAAATAGAGCAGATATTTTTGGGGGGTGGGGAGTCTTTCATCTATTGTTATACAGCTCCTTTACTTTTTAGAAAAAGTCATTCAGTGGATGCAATTAGTCAGATGGCCAGCAATGGTACTTCTTCTAAAGAGTAATCACAGAAGAAGGAAAATACATGGCAGCAAATGCTCGGGGACTATATATATGATCTCAGTTTGAAATTCCTTTAGGAGGCAAAACTCCTTCAAAACAATAAAAGTCAGCCTATGATAACAAGGCCTGAGGAAGGCCTTTTAAGTTTTCCATGCCATCACTTTGCCCAACGTCCTTGTGCAGGACATTTCTGTTCAACATTAAACTGTTTGTTCTGCTATTCCTGCACTTCTGCCAGTGCTGCAATTGAATTAGCATAGTTCGTGAAGCGGTTCAAAATCTTTCAGGATGAAAGGCTCTATATAAATGTAAAATATTATTAGATAAGTAAGTTAAGGAGTAAACACTTTATTGATTCAATGCCTCACAAAATCTTAGAACAATTAGAGCAAATAGATTTGGACTGGAGCCCCATCGCAAGAATCAAGAGTTGGCTGAAAGCTTGTAAACAGGGGATAATGATAAATAGCAGCTCCTATGGATATTCAAACAGTCCTGTCTCTAAGGAATGCAGAAGCAGTATTTTTAGTCTTGTTCCAACTGGCCAGGGCCATTAGGATAGTGAGTTGAGCCACTGCATCACTGATAACAGAGGGAACAGGAATATATTATAAAGAGGTAAGAAAATCTCTTCGACCATTCATTTCTCTACAGCTATTAAGCACGGTCCACTCAATTCCAAGATAACACCTTTCAGTTATGCTGGAATTGCAAATCTCAGAATTTGAACAATTTAAGAAAAGCAATCTCAGTATTTCTGAAAGATTTCAAGTTGAGAAAGGTTGGTCTGCATGATCAGCCAGCTTAAATCACCTTTTTCAATAGAGTAAAAAGGTAGCACATAACCTCAGGGCTGTATCATTATATTTGTGGCAATTTTTAATGACACATGGTTATTGTTTTGAATCTGTGAAACACTTAATTCACTGAAGTTTGCAATGTACTCCTATCTTATGAAGTCTTCTGACATTTTTCACTCTATTAAAATGACATTATAGTTCTATTTTTCTGGAGATTATAGCTTATTTTAGTAGCCTGTTAAAATGTGGTGAAATTGAATGCAGTTGAACTCCCTGTGGGGTAAAATACTTTTGCAATCAAATTTCCTAATTACACAAAAGATTGTAAAAAGGTGAGAAGCGAAAGCAATGAAGCAGGGCAGAATGACCAGAAGGGCTCTCACACATAGCAAATAAATTCTGAGAATCCAGGATACTTTAGAGCAGGGGTCCCCAGTCCATGTACCAGAACCGATCTGCAGCCTGCCAGTAACCAGGCCACAGAAACAAACGAAACCCTATCCATGCAATGAAGCAGCATGCAAAGCCACCCCCGTCTGGTTTGCAGAAAAACCTTTCATTTAGTGGAACCAGTATTTGGTGCCCCAAAATTTGGAGGCCACTGTTCTAGAGTCTTTCATTTTAAGGATAAGGATACCAATGAGATGGCAAACAATATAAGATATAAATATAGATGTATATATTTCAATCTAATTTGTGATTCAAAGATATTGTGAAGACGTTCAAAGGATATTGATGCAATTCGTTTTAATCTTAATATTATTGCAGAATCAGAATACCAAAATAGAAACTATATAAATTAAAGAGTGGGGAAAAAATCCTGAACCAGGAACAATATATTTCCATTTTGTAAAAAAAAGAAAAAGCCTTCATTTAAAGGTAATAACTCATTTACATTTGCAATCAAGCTTCAAAAGCCAGTAAATTGGAAATTAAGTGATTTATAACCATAAAATGTAAGCTGTGAAGAGTTTGCTACACATTATATGTGGTGATATACGTAGAAGTACATTCCCCCATCATAATTTGCATGGTAGAGTTTTCTCTTGGAGGCAGCCAGTAAAAGCAAAGTATTCCCAACTGTTGGGAAGAAATTTCATAGAATTTGTTTCATTATTGAAAAAACTCTTGACCGTAGGTGCTTCTAATTAGGAGTTCACATAGTTTTTTGTCGTCATTTGTTTGATTATTTGTTTTGGGAAGGGAAGGGAAATTATATATCCTTTATATAATACATTAGAAAAAGTTTTACGCAATAATTTCAATAAAAGATCATATTTCATTCTAATCATTCACACATAATCTATATCTATAAGTAATTATGCAATCCTTCCACATTAATTTATAGAAATATACTGTATCTTATGGTTGGACCTGGGAAGAAAAAGAGACAGCAACTTTGTATTAGCAGGAAAGACTGGAAGTTGAAATGAGCCAAGTTGGTTAGAAATAAAAGAAAGTTCCAGAGAAGGAGAAAGGGATGGCTACTGAAGCAAAGGGGATTCTAAATAGTACTCCTGCTAAAGCCTGATTCCATAGGAGGCAAGACAAAGTTTCTTAAGCAAAGCTGGGTCATGTCTGAGGACCACTGAAAAAGAAGAGAGACAGTAAAGATGTAACTTTCGGGTGCAGACATCTTATATGAAAGAGAAAATGGTTTCCTGCTAATCAAGACTGCCTTCCAATCTCATTAACGCCCTTACTTAAATATAAGCCAAGCAATATTGTAGTATATACAGTTTATATTCATATCCCAGTAAGGGTGTCGCTTCCTGATGAGGGCAAAAAGGCCCGAAATAGATCTATAATAGTCTCCCTTCAACAAAAATATGTTACACTTATAGATTATAGTTGCCGGCTATAAAAAGCTTATCTGCCTTGGAATATGGCACCTAGCGGGGCCAAGAGGCAAAAAGGAAGCTGTATGCTCCTTCCATATACCAGGGTGACTCAACAAAAAAACCCACACATAACCCTTCCCTTGTACAAGCTGACACAGGAGACAAGCCTGTAGCCTAGAAGCTAAGACCACTGCCTTACAAGGCAGACCCCAGTTTCAAATTGCCACGGTTGCCACGGTGAGGAGGGGGTCTCTTTATTCCCCAGGGCACCAGAGGGCCGGACGAGGAACAATGGTTGGAAGCTGACCAAGGAGAGATTCAACCTGGAAATAAGGAAGAACTTCCTGACGGTCAGAGCGATCAACCAATGGAACTGCCTGACAGGGGAGGTGGTGAACTCCCCAACTCTGGACACCTTCAAGAGGAGATTGGACTTCCATTTGGCTGGGGTGCTGTAGGGTTTCCTGCTCAGGCAGGGGGTTGGACTTGATGACCTAACGGTCCCTTTCAACTCTATTAATAAAATAAAAAATAAAATAAAATCCCAGTAAGGGTGTGGCTACCTGATGAGGGCAAATAAGCCCGAAATAGATCTATAGTAGTCTCCGTTCCTTTTCATTATCAGCAAAAATATGTTACACACACAGACACACACAGACACATGCAGACACATACACTAGCTGATTACCTGGCATTGCCCAGGTATTTATTTATTCCAATCAATTAGACAGGAAAAGGAATGAATTATATATATAGTGTCAATTCAAGAAATTTTATTCACAGGGTTTTAAAAGTATAAGGACCTTGTTCAAATCCCAACTATGGAACCTGAAGTGTCTGCTTAGTATGCTTAGTAACAGCCGGCTGCTTAGAGCCGTGCGATAGGCGTCTCTATCCAGGGTGCTGATTGGACGCGTATACCCAGATACATTGTTAAGCGGGAAAGTTACTTGATGTGGATTGGTTTCTGCCTCAGACAGCCTGCTGTATAAAAGGCTAGTTTCTGTGTTATTTTCCTAAGCCTGTACCTGCCTCCTCTGGCACGAATAAACCGCATTTTACGTGATGTATAACTAAGGCCTCAGTTATTACACTGGTGACGAAGGTGGGATTTGAGCCTTTTGTCATGGAATTCCTTATAAAAAGTAGTGACAGTAAGTGAGGATGTCTGTACAACTAACTTTTGCCCCTTTTGATCCACAAGGGGAGACGTGGGACTTTTATGTCGCCCGTTTTGATTGCTTTTTGATCTCCAATGGCTACACGGAGATTTCAGGGGATAGGAAGAGGTCCTATTTTCTCGGATTCTGTGGACCCGAGATGTTTGAGACGGCTCGGGCTTTATTTGCCCCGGTCTCAATCCACGATGTTCCTTGGCAAGACTTTTTAAAAACCTTACAGGACCACTATGCCCCAGCCCCTTCCCGGTGTGCGCGGCGGTACAAGTTCTATCAGAGGAACCAAGCTGAAGGGGAGTCAATTAATGACTTTGTGGCCGCTCTCTGCCGAGCGGCATTATACTGTGAGTTTGTCGATCTAAATGACTATTTGCTGGATAGGCTGGTTTTCGGAGTGAGAGATGGTCGCCTCAAGCGACGTCTCCTGGCCACCCGAGACTTGACATTTCAGGAGGCGCTGGCAGAGGCTCGTGCTTTCGAGCTGTCAACGCAATCTTTAGCTGCTATGGACAGCGCCGTGAATGTCACTCAAAAGGGGCCTATTTTACTTGATAAGCCAAAAGGTCCCCCAGAAGAGGATGAAAACCTAGGGGCAGAGGAGGAAGAAGTTTGTCGGCTGGCGGCAAATTGGAGTCGGGAAGGAACGGTGCCATATTTTGACGACGTTCTAGTGTGAGGGAGTTCTGAGGAGGAATTAATGGCACGGGTAAGAAAGGTTTTGTCAAAATTCAGGGATGCAGGTTTGAAACTGAAGTCGAAGAAATGTGTTTTTGGTGTTCCAAAGGTTGAATTCCTGGGGTTTACTGTGGATGGGGAGGGAATCCATCCTACCCCTAAAAAGACTCGGGCGATCAGGGATGCCTTCAGACCACAGTTTAAGGCTGAACTCCAGGCCTTTTTAGGTCTTCTGAATTTCTATGAGGTTTTTATTCCGCATAAGGCATCGGTGGCTGAACCTTTGCACCGATTGCTGGACAAACATACGAATTGGCATTGGGGTGAAAGGGAGGAGGTCGCGTTTGAAGGGGTTAAAAAAATACTCTCCTCCAACAACGTTCTGGCCCAATACTCACCTGGGTTGCCCTTGGTTCTCACATGTGACGCTTCCCAGTACGGGGTGGGCGCAGTTTTAAGCCACAGATTGCCCAATGGAGCGGAGGCCCCCTGGCATTTTTTCCCTGCACCCTTGCCAAGGCAGAGAGAAACTATGGACATATTGATAAGGAGGCGCTGGCACTTATAGCGGGAGTCTGCCGTTTTCATGATTATTTGTACGGCCGACAGTTTGAATTGGTGACCGATCACCAACCATTATTAGGGTTGTTATCTGGCAACCGCCAAAGTCCCGTAGTTTTGTCCCCACGAATGTCGTGCTGGATTGTCTTTTTGGTGAACTATAGTTACACCTTGTCCTACAAACCTGGGCGCCATATAGCTCATGCGGATGCTCTTAGTAGATGCCCTTTGGCCGATGTTTTAGTAGACCCCGTACCTGCATGCTCTGTATTAGCCCTGTCTGAAGGGCCCCTGATTTTGTCTGCACCCGATGTGGCAAAGGAGACAGGGCGGGATCCAACGTTAGCCCAGGTAACACAATGGGTACTCAGGGGATGGCCAGTTTCTGCCCTGGCCGAAGTTTTTGTCCCATTCTTCCGATGTCGGAGCGAATTCTCTGTGGAAAAAGGAACCCTGCTTAGGGGGAGCAGGGTGGTAATACCTTGTAAGCTCCGCAGCCAGGTGTTGGCGCTTCTGCATAGGGGTCACCCAGACATTGTGCGCATGAAGGGTCTGGCACGGGATTATGTCTGGTGGCCAGGTATGGACAGAGAAGTGGAGCAGCGGGTGTCAGGATGCGCAGTATGTCAGGACAACCGGCCTTTTCCGCCCCGGGATGAGCCACTGGCATGGGAACCTCCTGCAGGACCTTGGGCTCACCTGCATATAGATCTAGCTGGCCCCTTTATGGGGCAGACCTTTTTGATAGTCATGGATGCCCATTCCAAATGGGTGGAAGTCGCCCACCTGAAGTCAAGTCAGTCCCAGGCCATTATTGACACTCTAATGACCCTGTTTGCCACGCATGGTTTCCCTGACCTTCTGGTCTCGGACAACGGGCCGCAGTTTACATCGGTGCTTTTCGAGTCATTCTTAGCATCTGCTGGCATCAGACATGCGTTGACCTCGCCTTGGCATCCGGCCTGTAATGGTCAAGCAGAACGGGCAGTATGCTCAGTTAAGGATGCCCTAAAGAAAATGCCACAGGGTTCATGGCAGCAAAAGTTGGCAGACTTGTTGTTGGCACAACACTCCACCCCCTGTGTGGCCACAGGTAGGACCCCGGCTGAGTTATTAATGGGTCGCAAGTTGAGGATTATTTTGGACAGACTGCACCCCTGGTATTCCCAGACCATGCCATGGCCGGAACCGCCGGCGAGAGGGGTGAAAGTGGGTGATGCAGTGTTTGCACGGTTGTACTCGGGGGGGCAAAATTGGGAGAAAGGAACGGCGAGCCGGGAGCTGGGGCCTCGGTCGTTCGAGATTGAGTTAAGCGATGGCCGCATATGGCGGAGACACCTGGACTAGATCCGTCTAAACAGAGGAGGTGGTCTAGACCGTAATATGGACCACGACCTCCCAGAAGTTGCCCACAGGGAGTCAATTATTCCAGCCCGGAATCTCGAGGAGCCAGTGTTGACAGAATTCCAGAGGTCAGAGTTCGTTCTGACTCCTGAGCTGGAACCGCCCCCAGAAGCCAGGGTTGAGCATTCCGCAGAGCCTCGGCACTCCGGAAGAATTTGTCACAAGCCAGCTTATTTAAAGGATTAGGTTTGTATTAGCGAAAGGGATAGGAGTGAAGTGTCTGCTTAGTATGCTTAGTAACAGCCGGCTGCTTAGAGCCGTGCGATAGGTGTCTCTATCCAGAGTGCTGATTGGACGTGTATACCCAGATACATTGCTAAGCGGGAAAGTTACTTGATGTGGATTGGTTTCTGCCTCAGACAGCCTGCTGTATAAAAGGCTAGTTTCTGTGTTATTTTCCTAAGCCTGTACCTGCCTCCTCTGGCACGAATAAACCGCATTTTACGTGATGTATAACTAAGGCCTCAGTTATTACAGAACCTGTGGACAGCTGGGGGATTTAGAAGTGCCAGCCCCCCTGCTTTATCATTTCCTGCTTTATCATTTCCTCAAAGTGGGTCTGGGATTGGAATATAAATCCCTGAGGTGGCCCATCCTGCGTCTCCTGCACTCCTGCTGAATTATACTGTGTTCCCTCTCTGGCCTCCATACCTGTTTTGCCTTGTTTGGGATGGCCCCGTCCTTCACGTGATGAATTGGGGTGAAGGACAATCCTGGGAACATGGGCCAAAGCTGTGAGGTGTGGGTGGATGATCCACTTAGGTCATGTCACACTCAGTCAAAGGCCTCTGTCCTGGCCTAATCAGACCCCCTTTGCTTCATAGGCCTAATGTGTGAGGGAGGCCTAGGCCTGAGTTGGGGCAAAGGATGATTGAACCAATCTACCTGAATGAGTGGGGGAAGGAAAGGAGCCAAGATAATATATGGAACCCCATATACATATTGGCAGAAATTCAACTAATATTATTTATATGACCCACAGAAGTGATCAAAGTTTGTGGGCCAGATTGTTGGATGTAAGTATTAAATTACTTCAGTTTGGCTCTAAAACCAACATAAAAGTTTTGGACGTAGTTCTTGAATAATTTTTGTAAATGCGATGAAGGCCAGGCTAGTATTGCGCTCAAGAACATCAACCTAAGACAGAAAGATTCATCAAAGAAAAAATCTCTTAATGTAACCTACTAATGAAGATAGTGCTAGTACCCTGAGATGGGCTTCTTTCCTGGACTACCTCAAAAAACAGACATTAATCTTACAAGTTTGAACAGTATATGCCCTTGCCCTTTTATTCCAAGAAACATCTGAGAGGACTGTCACACCTTTTTTATTATTATTATTATTATTATTATTATTATTATTATTATTATTTATTAGATTTGTATGCCGCCCCTCTCCGTGGACTCTGCCATTCCTTCTGCGGTCTCAGTGCCTCTTATTTTAGCATTGTCTCATTTACAGCTCTTCCTCCTGTCTCTCAAAGCCCTTCCCACATATTAGTACAGCCAGTCTTTAAAGCACAAATGGGAGGGAAATTTAAGACTTTTTGAAGAAAAAGACCTTACATTGAATCAAGGATAAGAAGGCAGCAGGACACATTGTTTTTGTGAAAAATAAATAATCCATGACAGAGCCAGAGGAGATAATTTCCCTCTGCTTTTTTGCATTATAGTGCTTATCCTAAAAGTGAACAGCATGATGTGTATGCATGTATGCATTCAGAAATCTGCTTGTTTGTGAACATAGTATACAAAAGCATATTATAAATAAATTAGTTGCCAAAAATGCTAATTTGAGGAGGAAAGCACATGAAAATGATTCCAGATTTCCAAACACACTCTTTAAAAGAATAAAAACGTGAAACAATTATGGAAGAAGAATGGAACAAGCTTTAGGGTGGAAAAATGAGAACCTCAGTCGATTGGACTTGACAAATGTGACTGTTCATTCCTGTAGGCATGTCTTTTGCATAAGAAGAAAGGGGCCAATAGGCCATAGGAACATAATTGTCAAGAAGAAAATGGGATCAGTATCATAATTACCAGGTTCACTGAGATAAATGAACACTCAAACTATGCTTCCAATCCAAATGAACTGATTGGTTAACCTACAAAGAAGAACATTATAACATAACAAGAGCCATGCTAAATCACACATAAAAGCCCCATTAGTCCATTAATACAGTAACACCTCCTCTCATGATCTCCAGCAACTGGCATAAAAAAACTGTTGCCTCGATTAAGTGCAGGATCTAAGGGTCATTTCTTGACTGGGTGACAGATGTTTTACAGCCGTGTCAAGCTATAAATAAAAGACAAAATTACCAAACATGTAAGGATCTTAAACATCAGTAAATAAAAAATGCTTTAAAAACAAGAATAACTCTTATTTTTTTTCGAAGCAGCCTTTGTACTAGAGCTGGAGAAATTATGCTTTAGCACTGGTAGCATCTGACCAAATTCTCATAACTTTGAACCTGAATGAAACTCATTTGTATAATACCCATGTTGTTCCTCTACCCGAGATGAGTTATGAAGGTCAATACTGTATAATAAAGTGAAATATAAACAGCTTCAATTTAAGCTGATTGCCTCATAGAAGAAATCTACAATGGTTAAGCTTTCAAATAGAACTTCTGCTCAAATGCTGCCCCAGCAATTTTATTTCCCACAGGAAGCATGTTTCATATTTGGCACATCAATCCAAAATCTCATTAATAAGTATTCATATCCTCTAGGGCATAATCTCTCTTCTATAAGAATTGGGTGACCAAAAATAGATCCATGTGAATTTTGCTACTGAGAAGATGCTTGCTTTTTCTTTCTTTCCTTTTTGCATTCAGATAGCTGAGCACAATTATTTTTTAAAAAAAATATTCTCAAAGCCCAAAGAGGTGTTTTTTCTAAATGAATAAAAAAATTCCGAAACATTTCTAAACTTCTTCCAATAAAAGTCTGTCTCTCAATAAAAATATGATTAATGTTATGTACTGTCCATATTACCACTACACAATTTTTATTTTTCATGTGCCTGCTAAAATTTTAATATTGATGCTCAGCTTGTATTTAAAAAGTGCACTGACAGAAGAATATGGATGTGTGCCGTCTCCAAAGAGTGTTTTATGTGAAATGTCAATGTTACCCTTACACAGAACATATTTCCTTTATATTTGTCCTATGAGTAGGACAAATTTTTCAAGCCATCAAAAGGGTTCTATCAGTATGCACAAACAATTGTCTTAGAGTTTGCTAAGATGACTCTATAGAATCTGATCTTGCCAGTTATTGTTCAAGGTACTTGAACCTTTGATTAAGCCTTTAGAATTTGTTGGCAAATGAAATGTTAGAATGAGGTTCAAGCTGGTTCACCCAAGATAATCGATTCTAAATAGATTGTATGCAAAGGGGTGCTTTTTGAAAGTGTCCCCTCCCCTTCAATAACTGAAAAAATATGAAAATATAAGATATATATGGAAGAGAGAGAGCGCAAGAGAGAACGCTCAGGCATCAGCAGAAGATGATATTACAAACATATAGGTTCCCCTGTTGAAGTAGACCCAGAGACAGGGTTTGGAGCAATCGGTACTTTTATTCAGCTCAGAGAATAAGTGACAGCTCAGCAAGGTAAAGTGACAATTCAGCGAGTACCGACTGACTCTGGCTGGAGAAACCGCTCCTTTTATATATTTGCGGTTCCCGCCAAAGCCAGAGCCGGCCGCGTCTGAGCCAATCAGGAGCGACTTCCTGCTTGGGCTCAGACAGCGCCGAAAGAGGAACAAACTATTTACAGAGTTACAAGGTAGCCATTACAGGATACAACACCCCTCCCCTCATAGTTGGACACATCCATCAAGAAAGCCATGTGACAAAGTCGTCCAATCGGTGGGGCCTCTGAGGAGCTCGCGCTGACCTGCGCAGTTCAATTTCTCCTTCGCCACCGACTGTGGAGGATGGCTCGCCGCTGTTCTCCCGGTGTTGCGGACTTGGCCTGGCGGGCCCAACGAAGGCTTCGGAGGACGAGGATGGTTCGGCGTCGCTGGATGGTTCCCCCTGGCCCGATAAGTCTCTTTGCGTGTCTCTTATTTCGGGCAATGTACTAAAGTCTGTTGAAGGGGGAGAGTCCATGTCAGCGGTTTGTGGCGATTGATTTTCTGTTCGCTTCCGAATGTGGTCTATGTGTCGTTTCCACAAACGACCATCCTCTAGTTTAACAACATAGGTCTTAGGTGCGTTTTGCTTAACAATAATTCCCTTCATCCAGTTTACATTTCCATCAAAACTTTTTACATATACATTTTGTCCCAAATACATTTCTCTTTCAGGTTTTGTACACATTTGGTTATTATTAACACAGAACCTTGGGTTTAACCTGTCTAGTGGTGACCTCAACTTCCTTCCCATCAATAACTCTGCAGGGCTTACATGTGTGTGCGAGTTAGGGGTAATGTGTTGGGTGAGTAAGAATTGGTCCAAGTTCTGTTGCACATCCCCAGGGCCTGATCTGCGCAATGCCTCCTTTGCCACCCGTACGTAACGTTCTGCCAATCCGTTAGCCCAGGGCGAATAAGGCGAGATGAGGGCATGCCTGACCCCTAGGCCATCTAGGAACAATTCGAATTGCCTGGCTGTTAGCTGTGGCCCATTGTCAGACACTAAGAGATCTGGGCAACCATGGGATGCAAACAGTCTGCTCAATACCTTGATAGTGGCACTTGTGGTTATGTTGTTCATTGCTATTATTTCCAACCATTTTGAGAAAGCATCAACCACTATTAAAAAATACTGAGACCCCACTGGGCCAGCAAAATCAATGTGGATTCTAGACCAAGGACCAGCAGGCTGTTCCCACTCAGCCGGAGTTGTTTTGGGGGGACTGGGTCGTGACTCTTGGCACGGATCACACTTTGAAACCCAATTTTCAATATCAGCATCCAGCCCTGGCCACCATAAATGCCCCCTTGCCAGGCTCTTCATCCTGACAATCCCAGGATGACCCACATGTAACATTTTGAGTACCTTTCCCCTTAGGCTTTTGGGAATGATCACTCTATCCCCCCACAGTAAACAACCTTTTACATACGATAATTCAAGTCTTTTGTTTTTAAAATCACACAATTCAGGTTTCACAACATCATTTTGCCATCCCTTTAGAACACAGTTCACCACTTGTTTAAGGATTTGATCTTGCTGCGTGTGTGCAGCTACCTCTTTTGCTGTGGTTAGTGGGTTTTCCTCGAGTTCTATCATTAACACATCTGTGGAAGGAACAGGGTCTTCCACTAAGTCTGCTATGGGGCATCTGCTTAGGCCGTCTGCATGATTGATTTCCTTCCCCCCCTTGTGGGTGAGCTCATACTGATACCCTGAGAGGAAAAGAGCCCATCTGATTAGTCTTGGAGACATGAAAGGTGGAGTGGGCTTGTTGGGGGCTAGCAGGCCTAGTAAGGGTTTGTGGTCAGTGACTAGCTCAAAGCTTCTTCCAAAAATGTAATTGTGAAACTTCTTTACCCCTGCCACTAATGCTAGAGCCTCCTTGTCTAACTGGCTATAATTCCTTTCTGTGCTGGTCATGGTTCTAGAAAAAAATGCTATTGGGGCCTCTGTCTTATTAGGTAGAACGTGAGCTAGGACTCCTCCTATGCCGTACGGCGAAGCGTCGCACGTGAGCCTAATGGGTAGTGAAGCACTATATTGGACTACTACACTTTTAGAGGTTAATAAATTTTTTATTTGAGAAAAAGCTTCACGTTCAGTTTTCCCCCATGTCCAGCGGGCTTCCTTCTGGAGTAAACGATGGAGAGGCTCTGCTACTGTTGCCTTCTGCTTTAAAAAAACGGAATAAAAATTAAGGAGGCCCAAAAATGCCTGCAACTCATTCTTATCTCGTGGCTCTGGGGCTTCTCTAATTGCTCTCAGCTTCTCTGTTGTGGGGTGGATACCTTCCTTATCTATTTTATATCCTAGGAATTCTATACTGTTGGTTCCCCAGACACATTTATCAGGCTTGATTCTTAAACCTTTGTCCTGTAACCTCTTAAGTACTTCCCTTATTCTTTTGTTTACTTGTTCCTGGTTTTCCCCTGCAATTAAGATGTCATCAAAGTATGGAATGGCCCCATTTACCCCTGACAATAGGCGTTCCATAATGCTCTGGAATATTCCTGGGGCTATGCTTACCCCAAACTGTAACCTCGTGCATTTGAAAGCCCCCCTGTGCGTTACAATTGTTTGAGCGTTTGCTGTTTGTTCATCGACCGGAAGTTGCTGGTAAGCTTGCGCCAGGTCGATCTTTGCGAACCTTTTCCCCTCCCCCAGGGAGTGTAGCAGTTGTTGCACAACCGGGATGGGGTAGGGGTGGTGTTGGAGTGCCTTGTTTAGGGTTGATTTGTAATCAGCGCAAACTCTTAAAGAGCCATCTGGCTTCAGAGGGGTAACTATGGGAGTTTCCCATGGCCCCTGCTCCACAGGGACCAAAATACCTTGGCTAATGAGTTTGTCCAGCTGTATATCTAGTTTGGGGAGGAGCGGCAGGGGGACCCTGCGAGGTTTTAGTCTGATCGGTGGGACCTTGGGGTCAATAGAGAAAGATATAGGGGGCCCCTTATACAATCCCAGTGTGGGGCTGAACACTTCAGGGAACTCTTTCACAAAGTTAGGCATATCATAACAGTTTACATTACACACACCCGAAATCTCGATCCCCAGTGGTTCCATCCATGCTAAACCCAGAAGAGAGTGCTTGGCCCCTGTTACAATAAGCATGGGAAGGGTACATTTAACATTCTTGAATGCGATAGGTACATTTGCTGTTCCCAAGACCGAGATTACTCCCCCCTGAAAGTCTCTAATCACCAAAGAGGTTTGATTTAGGTCAGCCTTAGATACATTAGGCATATACAGTTTAAATTTTTCCCAGGGCATGATGGTATATCTAGAGCCCGTATCCAGCTCCATTGAGCAAGGTTGGTTATTGAGTAACAGTGATATAACAATTTTAGCCCCCTTTTTGGTTGCCGTGTTATTCACGGAAAATTGAGAGTTACCTCTATAGTAGTCGCGGTTAGCGGTTGAGTAGTTCCTTTGACCCGCGTTGCGGAATGGTCTCCTTTCTCGCGCTTGGGGGGTCTGGTTTTGAGGTCGCTGGTATTGCGGTGTGGCAAATGTGTCCTCTGGCGCTGTTGCTCTGCATGCGATGGCGATGTGGCCTCTCCGGTTGCAACGGCGGCATGTAGCGTCTCGGAAGGGGCATCGATGGCGCTGGTGATTTCCCCGGCAGCCCGCGCAGGGGGCTGGGTGAGTAGCTCTCAGGTGTCTCGGCTGGTCTTGCACCAGGAGGCAGTTGTCTCCACTGGAACTTTGTTGGCTGGGGTTGTCTGTTTCCACGGCGCTGGGAGACGCGGAGTCGATTTTCGCAATGATTTCTCGCCTTCCGTGCTCTTTCAATTCTCTCGCCGCCGCGTCGGCTGCTTCTGCGGTTTGCGCCAGTTTAATTACGGTTTGTAGAGTCGGCTCTTCTTCGATGAGGAGTTTATTTCTCACCGTGTTGCTTTTCATGCCGAAAACCAGGGCGTCGGTGAGGCGAGCTTCCGGGTCTTTAAACTTGCATTGAGCAAGTACCGTTCGCAGCCGCGTTGTAAACTGGCTGATCGACTCGGTTTCCCTCTGAACCATCATGTGGAATTGATGCCGGAAAACCATGGCTGGTTTGGTCGGCTTGAAGTGGCTCGCCAGTTTTTGTTGTAGGACGTCCCACGCTGTGGCTCTTGCTTGTTCTGGTTCGGTGAGAGTTTGGGCTAGTCTGCGGATTTCTGCGCCGCAGTAGTTAAGGAAAATAGCCCGTCTGCGATCGGCTTCGGCGTCCTGCATTCCCGCCGCCTCGAGGAAGATCTCGAAGGTGGCCATGTACTCGTCCCATGTCGATTTCTCGGGATCGAAGAGTTCCGGAGCCTGGCCGATCTGGATTTTGTCCATGTTGCACACGAAGTTTCTTCCGTCCGTTCGTCGCCAGTGAAGTAGACCCAGAGACAGGGTTTGGAGCAATCGGTACTTTTATTCAGCTCAGAGAATAAGTGACAGCTCAGCAAGGTAAAGTGACAATTCAGCGAGTACCGACTGACTCTGGCTGGAGAAACCGCTCCTTTTATATATTTGCGGTTCCCGCCAAAGCCAGAGCCGGCCGCGTCTGAGCCAATCAGGAGCGACTTCCTGCTTGGGCTCAGACAGCGCCGAAAGAGGAACAAACTATTTACAGAGTTACAAGGTAGCCATTACAGGATACAACACCTGTATTTTTCCATTTATCTTTTATTTGATGGAAGAAGGTCTCTAGTAAGTGAAAGATAGGCTAGCTGTAATGAAGCTGTCTGAAGCAATGAGAGTCGCTTGTGCATGGCCAACCACTCTAAATTACTAGTGACGGCCTATGCCCGAGGACTCATCAATCGTCCCAAATTCAGCTGTTGGGAAGGGAGATGGAGACCATAAGACCAGACCATAATTATTCTCTACAAAATTCCAGGGATAAATTCTTCATCATCTCACATTTCCTTTTGCACAATTTATCATTGATCAAGCCCTGTAATTCCTTTAGCTTATGAGCCAAGGTACATAAAGTAACATTATGATTCTTTCTTGCAGCTAACAACTCCTCTTCAATAATTTCTTTCCTCTTCTAATGGATGATTTACTATACATTCAATTATTTCACTTTCATGTTCTGCTCAAAATAGAGCATTAGTTAACCAAGATCCAATCTACATCCATATAACATTTTCAAAACATGCATAACATAGTTTTTAATTATATTTCACTTGTATGGTGCATAGTCTTTTTCTAATAAATTGTGTACCTTTTACTGAAAAGAAAGAAATCAGTCCATGATTGTAAATGAAAATGTTCATTTCTAGATATTGCTTCATCCTGAATTAGTTGATTCCTTTCCTCATCCATACTTTAAAACTTTCAGTGTATTATTTTCTTACTTTTACTTGGTTGTAAGCCATCTGGGGTAACATTTAAGCAAGATAGGGGGAATATGAATTTAATAAAAAATAAATTATATTTAATCATATTTTTGGTCATGGATAAATACCGGTAATTACAACTTTTAATTTGGTACAGTCTGGTAAGATTTGCATTTTCAATTGCAACAAAAAACTCCAATAATCCTATGATGTTCAATCCTCAAGATAACTGGGCAACCATAAATGAAATTTGGTATACATGTACTCAGGGAACAAGCTCAGATGTTAGACATCTGTTCCTGTTCTGGATATGGATTCAGTTTTTGCCCATTCAAATATAGCAGTTTGGTGTTTCTTAAGATTCAGAGCATTATTTCTCTGAATTAGGAAAAACTGTAGGAAGTTCTTGTCCGTGCATCTTGCTTTACAATATCCAGAGAGACTTGGCTGAACAAAGATTCAGACTTTTAAGAAGAGGAACCTGGATTGGAATATCAGGATATCATTGAACAGACACCCTCCAAGTGATTTTCTGAATATATTCATATAATATTCTTAGGAAGATTGCAGAAGTAGTTTCATAAATGTTGACTTTCTAGTCTAATTTATAGCAATTGATTTCTGGGTATTTGGGGCGCCACAGAGTCCCTGAGGGGAACGAAGTCTTCAGAGGGACTAAGGGCAACCCAGTCACGTGGGGTCACTCACAAACGCGAATCCTAGAAAGAAAACTTGGACACATTTCTCTCCAGGTGAAATGACACAGTATTGAGCTGTGTACGCCCTTTTATTGGGGGGAATATGCAAATGGGAATGATTATACAGACATGTCAAGTGATATACAAACATCCAATAATATAACTCTAAGATATGACACAACTTCTGAGTCCTTCCCATCTACATATGGCACGTAACTAGTTTCTACTGAACAAATGTCTCTCATGACCAATTTCCTGGGCCCCTTTGTTGTTAATACGGCTATCTCCTGTTTACCACAAAGCAAGGTCTTTTTATCGCAGTCTTCATCCTGTTTACCCCAGGTAATGTAAATTGTGTCTTTTGATCACACAGTTCTTTTCCTGTTGACACATTCTTGTTATTCGAGGAGAGCCACTGAATCGTTTTATGGCCAGTCACTTCCTAAGCAGATTTTACCAGAAATGCAGACTCACTTTGTGACCTACGTGCAGTCCTGTTCCTGGCTAATGGAATTGGAGTGTATAAGGCATTTGTTGTTAGAAGTCCAGATACCAAATCCTATCCTAACATTATGCTATGGCAGCTATAGGTATTTCTCCTTCACATATCAAAAGTGCAGACTTTTCTTATTCTTTTAAGATCACCCAAAGTTGTTATGGCTAAACAAGGACATTGAAGCCAATAATTGTCTTTTTACATGCCCTTCTCCAAAGAACCTGAAAATAGGACAAGAAGCAATGGATGGAAACTAATCAAGCAACTTAGAATTAAGGAAAAATATCCTGACAATTAGTTAATAATAATAATAATAATAATAATAATAATAATAATAATAATAATAATAATAACAAAACAATAACAAAACAACAACAACAACAATAACAATAAAAATAACAATAACAATTTAAGAAGAGATTGGATAACCATTTGTCTGAAGTGATGTAGGGTTTGGACTACAAGACCTCCAAGGTCCCTTCCAACTCTGTTATTCTGTAAGGAACCCTTTGCTCTGATACAGCATTTCTATCCAGTTCTGACTCTTGTGCTTCTTATTGTTTGTTATTATTATTTCTTCTTCTTCTTCTGTATTGTTTTAATTGTATGAATTATATTTTGTAAACTGCTGAAGAATGTGTTTGCAATTGAGGGGGGTCTATAAGTCTATAAAGGAGGTCTAGAAGTGTGATAAAATACATAAATAATTTCACAGAGAAAAAGGTAGATGTAAAGGTTTTCCCTATCCAGTCAAGTTTGACTCTAGGGGATGGTGCTCACCTCTGCTTCTTAGCTATGTGGCCAGCATGGCTATATGCCAAAGGTGCACAGAACCTTCCCACCAAAGTGGTACCTATCTACTTGCATTTGCATGCTTTTGAACTGCTAGGTGGCAAGGAACTGGGGCAAGTAAATGGAGCTCACCCCATCACGCGGCACTCGTGATTATTCCAAGCTCAGCAGTTAAAGAGAAACATATAATGATTACATAACTTTTCACCACCAATATAACCATAATCTATGATTGGATGGATCATACATTATATTTGTCTTAAAATGTGCATGATCAGATGTTTAGTTGCTTTCGCATAGGGGAGAAAGAGGCAGTGGCAAAAAGTAAATACCAATCATATGGGTACAGAAAGAAAACCGAATTGCTGACTTGTCCAGATTGTTACTTTAAAATCAAGTGGGATATCTGTCTAATTGAGAGCTAGTTTGATCTAATGGTTAAAACAACAGGCTAGAAACCAAGAGACCAAAGGTTCTACTCCCAACTTAGCCATGAAAGCCAGCTGGGTGACCTTGGGCCAGAAAGGGCCATTTATAATGTAATCTTAAAGCAGGGGTGTCAAACTCAAGGCCCATGGCCTGGATCCAGCCTACAGGGTGCTTAAATACAGTCCATGGTGTGGCTTGCCAATATCAAAGGACCGGCCTGTGTTGTCTCTGCCGGCCAAAATGACTGATGTGCACACATACCCTGTTAAGGATTAATTCAATCCAAGATTAGATTAGATTAGATTTATTGGATTTATATGCCGCCCCTCTCCGCAAACTCGGGGCGGCTCACCACAAAGTAAAAACAATACATAATAGCAAATCCAATACCCACCAATCCAATTACAATTTTAAGCTAAAAAATTCATAAAAAACAACCCCAGAATATTAAAAAAAACAAGCACACAATCAATCTAACACCAAAACAACATGGGCAAGGGGGAGATGTTTCAGTTCCCCCATGCCTGACGGCAGAGGAGGGTTTTAAGGAGTTTGCGAAATGCAAGGAGGGTGGGGGCAATCCTAATCTCAGGGGGGAGCTGGTTCCAGAGGGTCGGAGCCGCCGCAGAGAAGGCCAACTCTGTGGGACCGAACCAGTCGCTGGGATTCGTGAGGCAGAAGGCGGTCCCGGAGATATTCTGGTCCGGTGCCATGAAGGGCTTTATAGGTCATAACCAACACTTTGAATTGTGACCGGAAACTGATCGGCAACCAATGCAGACTGCGGAGTGTTGGAGTGATATGGGCATACTTAGAGAAGCCCATAATTGCTCTCGCAGCTGCATTCTGCACGATCTGAAGTTTCCAAACACTTTTCAGAGGTAGCCCCATGTAGAGAGCGTTACAGTAGTCGAGCCTCGAGATGATGAGGGCATGAGTGACTGTGAGCAATGACTCCCAGTCCAAATAGGGCCGCAACTGGCGCACCAGGCGAACCTGGGCAAACGCCCCCCTCCTAGGTGATATTCCATTATGTTACCATATAAGGTAAAAGAAGGTTGTAAGCATGTTGAATTCTGAGTCATAGGGTGTGAACTGCAATCTGATTAGACCAGAGCATTGTGAAATGCAAAGCAGTTGTCTGCTGTTGGTGGTGATGATATTGTTAGTTGGCTGGCTGGAGCAGTTTAAGCGTGAGTTAAGATATTGCGTTAGAGCTGTTGTGTTGATACGGAGAAATCTGGATTGGTTTAGTATCTACTTGTAGGTAAGTTTTAATGTAATGTAAATAGAAGACTAAGCAAGAAGATATTTTGCTTGCACTGAAGAGTAAAACTGTTTAGTACTGTTTTTTCTACAAAAGTGTCTTTGTTATTTTTCTGCACTGGTTCCTAAATTGACACACTATAAATTCTGGTATCTTGTCAAGTCCTACTGCGTAGCTCTGTATATCCAGATACACCCGCAGCCCATTTTTGGTCTCTCTGGACTCCAGTAGCACTCTGCCAGCCAAAAACTGGCCATGCAAAAGCCTCGGTGCAGCCCATTTTTGGCTGGCAGAGTGCTGCAGGAGACTATGGAGGACAAAAATGAGGCATAGGGTAGCGCACCTCATTTTGTCTAGAAAAGTGTTGCAAGAGGCCATTCAGGCTGAAAATTGGGTAGAAGGAGCTAAATGCAGGGACTCCCCCCTGTTTTGTTCAGAGAGTGCTTCAGGAGTCCTGTCCATCCCCCTGGTCCACGGAGGAGAACCACAATGCTGATCTTTTTCTTGAAGAAATCCAGTTTGACACCCATGTCTTAGAGGGAGGGGGGATAATAAGCTTGTTTATAGCTGCTGCAAAAAGCCTGTTATCTCTACTTCTCTAAGATTCTTCCATTTTTTTCTGTTGTCTTTTGCACTTTTACCTTTCTTCCTTCTTTATATATATTGCATTTAATTTTTATCTCTATAAAAACC